>NW_027271774.1:242500-842500 GCF_040938485.1 Diadema antillarum | reverse complement strand
ATGCAAAATGGACCATTGGGGGGTTAAATGGAACATTTTATTGACTTGAGCCGATTTGGGCACGGATAGTATTACGTCATCGGTTTTCAATGTTCAATATTTCTCCATACCGCCGCGTCATGCAAATCTTCTACAGCGCTCAGAGTACAGATTGCCTCACTGTTTGATAGCATTGATAGTAACGTATAATAAGACAAATCTTATCGTAACCTTCTAAAACACACAAAGTCGTGTTTGCCTGGGATAGGTCCAAATTTCAACAGCTTCATGAGTACCCCATTTTTAATAGTAGCAGATTTTTTTCCCCCGGGGAAGGGGGGGGGGGGGGGGGGGTCTGTTTGTTTCAAGGTTCAGATGTCTTTTAATTAAAGCTTTAACCCAAACCTGGTGTCACACTTTCAACAATTCGGCTGACTTTCACCAATACACTCCACCGCTCCACAGAAGCCGCGGGATGTCGGGACGGCACAACACCAGTTTTTCAGCTGATGTTCAAGTAACCTGGGCCCCGTTTTATCAAGAGATAAAGTCAAGTTTAAATTTCCTTACCACACAGGCTGCCATAGACTTATAGTTGAAATCAACTATATAATTGACTTTAACTCTTCATAAAACGGGGCCCTGCAGTAATACATGTAAAGGGTTTGTTTGCAAAAACCGGTAAGTCCATTTTTGAAGATTTTGAAGTACGATCTCTGTCATAAAGTACAAAATAACACCTTTTAAATGATATATTGGTCACTACATATAAAGGTATATTTTTGAAAATATGGTCAAAAGAAGCAAAATTTTTCTTCTTATTCTCTCCATTTTTCTTGACCTTTAATCGCAAATATCTCCATTTGGCAAATATGGACTTATGGGTTTTTGCAAACAAAGTCTTCAATTCCTATTTGGCTGCGTCAGGAGTCTCCTAATTATCGTATTTGGAAGAGAACATGTAGTTACCCTTAGGGTATCTCGGAGGATGGTGTGGATGACCTTCGTCACAACAAATCATTAATCATAATCAATTTAATTTACTTCACTTCACTTCACTTCAATTCAATCTAATTCTATTTTATTTTCATGAAATAAAACGTAATACGTAATACAAAGTATACATTGTCAGTTCATAGAATTATATTTCAACAATTTGAAAGAAGTACAAGCAGAAGTACAATCAGAACTCGAAATACCTTTTGAATAAATTCATATTTCTTGGAAATCAACGCTATATAGTCCTTTTCAAGTTTCGTTCACCTGAATAAATTGTCCAATTGGCTCATTGTATTCATATATCATTGCAATGTAACGCTAGAATAATAGATTACCTGGGGGGTATTTCATGAAGCGTTTGTCCGACAAAGTTGTCGGACAAATTTGCTTTCAGCCAATCAGAAGCAAGGATTTCAGTAGCTTTTAACATTTTGTCAGACGAAATATCTGACAAAACGCTTCATGAAATGCCCCCCTGGTTTCCCTTTTACCTTGTACATAATACATCTATATATACGTTTTATCCTTTCCTCATATACGCTACCAGCTGTTGTCTCTTCTATTTGCTTATCACGATAGTCTTCCATAAAAGCATCTGTTGCTTCATTAACAGTAGTCAGGAGAAATAAATCAATTCAAAATCAAAATTTGAATATCGCGACCCAAGGGCCACAGTTTGTATAAAGCAAAAAAGTGCACACTGGGTACCCCGGCGGGTTAACGTGGATAAATTCTCCTGTTTGTTGGTGCCTGTAGTATTGTGGCGCACACTGCCTTGTGAATATAGGTTAGTAGAATTTGATATTGTAATCGCTTTCATTATCATGATTATGCTTCAACCTTCAAAATGAACTCTACCTGAAACTGCTATTGGCATCGCTTACAGTGTTTATGGCTGCCTGAGGGGAATGGCAAATATTAATCTCTGTATTGCTTCGCGGGAATTGATGTGCTTGCCCGTCCGGTAACCACAGTAACAGTTTCAAATTAATCAATTACTATAGTAGTCAGGAGGTTTGAATTCGTCAAGCGTAACTGCACGATGAATATTGATATTATGACATCGGCAGTTAACAAGGGCCGCATCGAATTTGCGCTCTTGATCATTGCAGAGGGTAATTTTACAAACGTGTTTATTACGGACCGTCTGTGATACGTGCTTATATCGTCAGTTTGTTTAATGAAATATACGTATTCGTAGATACACGGGCCTTTTCAAAAACGTATTGTTCTATACGTACAAACCAACTGTACGACGTCATAGGCAAATGATGATGTCATTATGAGCTGATGATCGTCTCTAGGAGCAGCTGACGTCACAAGGGAAAATCTTTCACTAATGGGGTTGTTTGTTGAAAGCCATCAAAGTAGATTTGCGAACAGTGTAAGAAAACAGGCGTGCATCTTTACAAATAAAGAGTAGGACTATAACGACATTAAAAAACAACAACTAATAATCTCGACTGTCAACTCATGGAGGATTGCAAGCTATTATAAAAATGACGCCTACAAATTTATTTCGATGGAAATAGAAAGACAACAATTAGTGTCACTTTTGTGAGAAATTGGTTCTGTATCACATACATGTACTTTCTATTTTTGTCCTCACTTAAGATCTGTTTTTGAAATATATTGAAACTGTTATTGTGCGGTACTGTACTTTGACAAAAGTTTTGTAATGGATCCAAAAATTTTAATCTATTGATAGGACTTCCAGAATGCAAATCTAATATTAGAAGTTCAGAAGTAGACTTAATTATGAATTATGCCCTCTTTCCGTTATGAAGGGTGATGCTATTTTTTCAAAGCAAATCGGACATTAAAGCATAATAATTCATTTCTGTAAGTATACGAGAAATAGTTTGATCGGAAAGAGCTTCTTGATCGAAAAAACCTTGGAACAAACGATAGATTGTCATTTTTGTCAGCAAAATAGAGTGAATAAGATTACCTGAAGCATTGTAATCTGCTTAACATCTTGTTCAGTATAATTGATTGTACTCGAATTATTTTGTCGTGAACCTTGCAATAAGTGAATAAAAAAGACCCAGAGTAGTACCACCCCCCCCCCACAACGACAGTGATAACATCAAAACTCTACTTGTACTACTATTGGTAAAGATGATGATAATATCAAAAACAATATTGATAATGATAATCCAGTTAATGGTGGTGATTATCATTACTATCATTATCATTATCATTACTCTTAATTTTCAATCATTATCAATATTATTTAGATAGAAAAAATACAGTACACGATAAACCTGGTATAGAAACCGGATGCCAATATGTTAGTTTATTAATACATTCGTGAAAGCTATTGTCTCTTGAATAGGACCAAGTTAACAAGCTAAATTCACAGTTCATCTCACTTGAATACATTTTGAGTACTCTTTCAATATCAAATGGTCTGAATTTTTGGAACACGCTTTGAATTCGTCGGGTGTTGCTATGCCGGGCAAGTCTCGACTGAGGGTCATGGCTGTCAAGCACAACTCATACACCTCTATATCATGATAACTATGTGGTTTGCATAAGCTTTTGAATATGACAATAAACTGGTCGTCTTGAAGAATATCAAGTGAGCATTCGATATACAGAACGGCGAGTCGAACTGCATAGATAATACTCTGGAATCTTTGTACATAAGACGTAGGGGAAAAGGATTCTGCAAATTCTCGGCTGATTTTGCCCGGCCATATCGTCGCAGTGATACACGAATTTCATTTTGCATTGTACTCGCCGGGAGCGTAAAGGATCACAGACTTCCTTCGGTGCAGGTGATTTTAACGCGACATATATCGTCCCCCGAGCCTTCTCTCCAATCCCCTATACCTGTCACAGTGAAACATTTTAATATCGACAGCAAACATTGTCTTAGCTGTTTGCACGGTACGCCGCTGAAGTTTTTTCACCCCTTGCTTGCGGATAGCTCTCGGTCACATTTGTCTGTTTATCAATCCCGTGTATACACTATAGCATAATAGAATACAGAATCAGATACATTATCATAATACAGTTATACAACAATACTATAATGTGGGGGGGGGGGGGGGGGAGTGCATGTATTTATAAGAGGCATTCCAAAACGTAAGTTCATCGGTATTTTGACGTTCATGTTTCCAATGGGTCGACCCTTGTCCTGTTTTTAAGCTATTCTTTACTTTTACATGTCTCTGAAAGAAAAAAAAAAGCTGACAAGGTCTCCCAACATGCGTGTTACAATATTTTCGTCATGTCTTGAATATTGTATCATCACGATTATGTCTGTATGTGAAGGTTTTGTTTTATGATAAACAATCACGCCTTTTCCCGGACAGGTGTCATCCGAGCTGTCGTATCAATGTATTTTGGTTTAATGTCATTGCAGGGATGAATTAGGATTTTTAGTTCAAGCAGTCACATCAGACATGATGACTCCAGGGCGTGAATTAACTTTTGTCAGCAGCGCGAAAACCTAAGATCTGGATCGTCAGTGATCGTCGCGGCGGAAAGTATTGCATATTGAGATACTTCATGGATAAACAAGTGATTAAAGCAAGTAACCTACACGGTGTACTTCCGATATTTTCAAGAAGCGGATGAAGTGTGATTTTGAGCATCACTTCGCGACAAAATTTTCATTATCAAAGTTACAATATCAGTGGATCCTTCCTGTTAATTTTACTTGCATCATTATTCTCCTTATAATGAAAAATCAAATACATTGTACTCGTAGTATTTCAGCGCGCACAAGATAAGACAAATGCAATAAACGCGTAAGACGTTTTATGTTGTATACATTTCATAGATAAACATTGGTTACGTTCAGACGGGAGCCCTTAACCTCGAAGTTAGGAAACTTCGAGGTTAGAGCTTGTAGTTAGGGACCGTGAAGACGCACTCGTAGTTAGCAAACCTCGAGGTTTGCTCGATGTTTCGAGCCACGAGAAATCTTATGGTTAGCGCTCTAACCACGAGCCGCGGGGGGTCCCACTCGTAGTTAAGCACCGTGTGGACACAAAAAACAACGAACTCGAAGTTAAGAGTGACCTCGCCGTAAACTCCAGCCCCCACAATTTCCCTCTGCTTCCGGGTCAACCTCCCAAACGTACACCACAAATACACTACACGTGAAAAACCTATGACGCACGACACAACAACATCATCTTTTCTTCCCATGCGCTTGATCTCTGAAACTGAACACGTCGAACTAGATCGCTACTGTATTCTATATTCTTCTCCGACGCTTAAAAAATGTTTTCGACGAATATCTTCATAAAGGAATAAAGTCATCAGTGCAGTGCTATCTCGATCTGCATACCATGACAGAGAAAAAGAGTACCTGTAAGCGAGTCCGACAGGGTTGGACAAAAGAATAAATAGACGCCTTGTTAGCGGTGCGGGCTGAAACTTCCGGTTATGTGGTTCTAACATGCGTGTTACGATGTTTTCGTCATGTCTTGAATATTGTATCATCAGGATTATGTCTATTGTGAAGGTTTTTTTTTTTTTAAATGATAAACAATCACGCCTTTTCCCGGGCAGGTGTCATCCGAGCTGTCGCATCAATGACATATTTTGGAGCAATGTCATTGCCAGGGATGAATTAGAAGTCTTAGTTCAAGCAGTCACGTCAGACACTATGACTCCAGGATGTGGATCGTCAGTGATCGTTGCGGCGGAAAACACTGTATTGCATATTGAGATACTTCATGCAAGGAACCTATACTTTCGATATTTTCAAGAAGCGAATAAAGTGTGACCTTGAGCATCATTTCGCGACAAAATTTTCATTATCAAAGTTACAATATCAGTGGATCCTTCTTGTTAATGTTACTTGTATTATTATCCTCCTTATAATCAAAAATATAATATAGTACTTTAACGCGTTCAAGATAAGTTAAATGCAATAAACGTACAATACGTAGTATATTTCACAGATGAACATTGGCTCTTCAATTGTAAACAGATGGTTGATGAATGAACCTTTCAAGTTTTTAAATGTGACCCATTTGCCCATAAAATACGGTAACATGTGCGAGCCGTTCGCAAGAGAATGATGCTGAAGCAAATCATAAAGCCGTCGGTGTTATCTGGCGACCTTTTAATTCCCCGAATCCTCGCAAAGATAGGTGAATCCGACCATTTCGAAGCTTTCGGAATGCATGCAGACAATGTGAATGTGGCCCATGGCATTTGTGTGTCTGCATGCGTGTGTGTGTGTGTGTGTGTGTGTGTGTGTGTGTGTGTGTGTGTGTGTGTGTGTGTGTGTGTATGGGTGGGTGGGTGGGTGTGGGTGTGTGTGGGTGTATGCTTGTGATGTGCTCGCGCACTACTGTATAGGTTTGCTAGTATTTCGTATGGCTCAATCAAAGGCAGGTAGAAGCAACTCAGACCACATTTTGAAGGCCTTCACTTTTTATATGCCATCCGACTGCTTGTTTTAGCTTGATTGTACGTTTTATCGCACTTGAATGCTTTATAGCCATGTTATCACGAGTGTCAGATATGTATAGGGCCTATATATGAGGAGTTTTATTTCAAAATGGGCGAAGGGCCATGTCTAAACATTTCAAAGGAAGTCCAGCATCAGATCTAGCAAAATCAAACCTTTCAAGTTATCCTTCATTTGTAACATAACGAGGAATATTCTAGAAGTTATAATTACAAATATCCTGTATTTTCTTATAATTTTCTTTTTTTAGCAGATGTAATCACAAATATCTCAACTAAACAAGAATGGGGTCAGCTCGTTTTGCAATAAAACTCTCTCTATATAAATAAAATAATGTATCATACATACAATAAGTATACCTGCAAACACACACTCGCGCACATAATTATATATATAATGTATATATATATATATATATATATATATATATATATATATATATATAACGTGCATGTATAGACAATTATACTGTATATTATTATGTGTGTGTATAAGAATTCCGTATTGTATTTTTTCATGCCTAATGCTTTGCTTTTTTTTCTTTTCTTTTCTTTTTTTGATCTTGTAAATCCGGACAGGGATTACAATTTAAATCACATGATACTGTAACCAAGAGCCAAGTCATCTGTCCTCATGACTGCCCCCGTTATTGAATTTCGGTAATTTAAGTATGCTGCGTTATTGATATTCTATATTGAGTTCACGGTTGAAATTGCTGGTATTTAATAGCAGTCACTACATGCGATTATCTTGTTTTTGTGGTTTAGTTATGACGGCAATAGTTATTAGCATAACCTTAGCAATTGGTTTTTTGTTAACTGCCACCATTAATGCTGCTTTTCCTATTGCAGAAACATCCTTATTATATGCGCCTGATAAATGTATGAGATCATTTGTATCAATAAATACAGGCATTAACACAACCACACATTAAACGTTTGGTATATGGTTTGGGGCCTATGAGTGGGATGTAGTGTCATGACGGCATTGCAATAGTTGCCTGATGGGAGATCGATATTTTGTTTTCGACTATAACCCCTTTTCGTCACTGTGTTTCCATATTTGAAACCTTGTGTCCCACGTATATCGTCTATCCTGAGTACCCCTCAAGAGAGGCCTCCTTTTTGTTGTTGTTCATCATCATCATCATCATCTTTCCGAGCATCTTTTTTTTTCTTCTATATCGTCTTCCTCATTTCTTTTACCCACACCGTTTCACCTGCCAGATTTCATCCTCTCAATACGCTGAAGTCAGGGTCAGGAAGTCAGGCATTTCGTATCGCAACCTTGATGTTTTCCGCACGTTCGCTATACGACGGAGGACGAGGCTGTGCGAGAAAGATGTGCGCACGCCATTGATCTTCTCTACGGAGAGGGATAGAAAAGAAACGTCATATTTGGATATTTGGATTGTCCACGTTGGAATGCTTGCTAGCTTTGCTGTCCTGCGAGAAATGTCAAATGTTTACCTTGCATTAAGCCGTGGTCCGAAGATCGTTGATCAATCAACGATTGAGGCTTCTCAAACATGGCGATCACCCTCCGCCGTTGTCATGGTTTCACCCTCGATCGTTTTGTCAGAAACATTTTAGAGCACTGCAAACTATGATCTCTATCTGTCCGTCTTTCCGTACTCCAACTCGGGTATATACTCACTTGCACACACAAACATAACAGGACTATGTTAACATACTGTATATGATTATGATATATACATAGGCTCGACATTAACTCTATCCCTCTCTCTGCTTCTTTCTCCCCTTGTTCCTCTCATGATTGGGGAAAGAGTCTTCCTTAGATCTGAAGATATTTTGAGAAACTGGTATAAAAGATGACATGAAATCGCTGAATATATGAAATCTCTTCACTTCTTTCCCGCTCTCTATATACTTACTATTTGCAAGTACCTGACCCTGTTACTGCAGAGTGTTTAGTATTGAGATATATTAGGAGCGAGGGAGAGAAGGGAGGGGGATATGAATGTTGGAATTGCGTTAGATCGCGATTGATCAAGCAAAGTGTTTCACCGCGTTGGTACAACGGCATGCAGTAATTTTACATATTGCAAGTGACGTTCAGATGGGAGGCTCAATAAATGTATGCATATTTCAATTTTGGTAACGATTTTGATGAACATTTACATAAATGGACAAAGTCGTAAGATCAAATCATGAAAGAGTGATGGGGGAAGGCTTCACATTAAACATTAAAAAAGGTTGATAGTTTACCTCGACGATAAACGTGTCAGTTTTTTTTTCAATTGTTATTGAGAGGCACTTCGACGAGAATTTGAGTGCTTTTATTTCATCTTGTCTCGGAAAAGCTTTAGCAAATGGAGTGAAATCTAAATCGCATCTATTTTCAAATTTCTGATTGCAATAATGGAAGGTTGCATGTTTTATTTTATATTTTGGTTTATTCATTTGTGAAGCTTTAGGTGTAGATGAAAAGTGATGGGATATTCAGGGTTTGTGACAAAAGAAGATGGATATCACGTTTATCTGAACCCTTGTCATACGTATAAAATGGCGTTCAAAGAATCCGGTACTTGTTAGAACTATAGCAGCACTCTGTATACGACATCCTGTTATCAGAGTTTGAATTAATGGGCGCCTGGTTGTAGAATATTTGATATGGAAATCCCATAAGCAAGGTTGTTGCTTTTTTTTTCTCCTGGCACGCCAAATCCCATGTCTTTGGGCGCAGTGTGTTTGATTTCTCAATCCCACACGTCTCAACGTATCATCGTATACCCATACAGGGAAGAGATGGGGTGGGGTGGGGGAGACATTGATCTGTTTAGCAATCAATTGGAGGGTTATTGACAATCACTATATTCAGTCTTAGAAGAAGGCATCAAAATGTTTGAGCGTCCAGTGGACCGCTGGAATAAACCAAATAGGAAACCTCTCAACGCGAAGGATAAAGTATGTTGGCAGAGAACAAGGTAAGCCTTTGAATAACCAGCGAGGCAGAGAACAAAAGAGGATAAAAGGATTGCTTGAAAGTGTTTATTCAAAGCGGATAATGGACGGAGGCGGACGGTACGCACAGACAGCCAATGAGAAGTAAATCCGTTGAAAATGCCATAGATGAACGGGCTGATAGAAGTGGAGATGAACAGTTAAATTGATAGACGGGGAAAGCACACGCTTTTAAGACGGTAAGAATATATAAGACGTGGAGGGAGCACTGATTGACATACGTTACTTCCGATATGAATATCATGAAGAGCTTGCTTCCAAAAGGCACTAAATCCATTGAAAAATGATGGATTTAGCCCCTTTTGGAAGCAAGCTCTTCATATGAAGAGTTTAATGCAAAATCACTTAAATACCATTTTCTTTCTGTAAGTGCGATTATCAAATAGAGAAAGATGAAATCTTTCCAATGATGATACTCTTGGTACGTAAAGAAAAAAAAAGATTGAAGTTTTTTTTTTTAGATTATCACATTTTATTTCATATTTTAGGGCCTACTTTTCTCTTTCAGCAGCTTCAATCTCAAATTTCTTAAACTGATAAAAATGGAGGCACCTGTTTTTGCCTTAAACATTTCATCTATACGACACACGCACACACACACACACACACACGTATGTATGTATATGTATATATACATATATATATATATATATATATGTGTGTGTGTGTGTGTGTGTGTGTGTGCGTGTGTGCAGCGTTGTCCATATGCTACCTGTCACTACCAGTCATGATGTCGAATAAAAAAAAAAGTTATCAAAAAATGCGATGAAACTAAGAGTATATAAAGTGGCAGATTTTACCTTTAATCGTCACAAACGTTTTCAGAAAAAAAAAACAGCAACAATTGTTGCGTTGGGTTTATAGCTGTGGCAGCACAATTTTCAGAATGGTTATACAATATGTTCGCCACCCAAATTGATAGGAATGAATTTGATGGTAAAACTTTGCTTCTGTGTACAACTTTTGCTCATGCTGCTCCCACACTGTGGAACACTGTTCCATGTTATATAAGGGATGTTTCTGCAGTGTTAAAGTTCAAAACTGTCTTCAAGACATTTCTGTTTAAAAAGTATTATAAATGAGTTTTGGCTTGCGTCTACGGTACATACATTGTACAGTACATTTCTTTTTCCATTCTCATCCCACTCCCTTGAAGCGTATACAGACACTGACTCAGGTATTGTGATATGCGCTATATAAGCACTGTATTATTATTATTATTAATATTATTATTATTATTATTATTACTACTACTACTACTACTATTATTATCATCATCATCGTTACTATCCAATTTTACTCAAAACTATATGTTACTGTTCTATTTTCGCTGCGTAAATGATTTTAAATTGAAATAAGAAAAAAGAAATAATATGGAACCTTTAGCCTAAGTTTCATATCTTAGACATCTAGATAAAATACTGGTGAAATCTGTAAAATCTGCACATCAGAAGGAAAATTCATCACCTTAGTTCCATTCAGTGATGGAAATTAAAAAAAGTAATTGGATTTGAATGGATTGAATTGAATTGATTTGAATTTAAAAAAGAAATTCATCACCTTAGTTCCATTCAGTGATGGAAATTAAAAAAAAAAGGAATTGGATTGGATTGGATTGGATTGAATTGAATTGATTTGAATTTAAAAAAAGTAATTCATCACCTTAGTTCCATTCAGTGATGGAAATTAAAAAAAAGTAATTGGATTGGATTGGATTGAATTGAATTGATTTGAATTTAAAAAAGAAATTCATCACCTTAGTTCTATTCAGTGATGGAAATTAAAAAATAGAAGGAATTGGATTGGATTGGATTGAACTGAATTGATTTGAATTTAAAAAAGAAATTCATCACCTTAGATCCATTCAGTGATGGAAATTAAAAAAAGGAATTGGATTGGATTGGATTGGATTGAATTGAATTGATTTGAATCTTGAGAGAGAAACCGGATCATAACGGTAGCATGGCTATGACTTCTGTGAAGAGAAAAACCAAGAATTTGTTAAAGGCGTTTACAGAACTTATCGTATTCATAGGAAGGCTCTATGATAGACTAGATAAGACTAGTTATATCCATAAAACATGGTCGAATTTACCTGAGGGTAACCTGTCAACGCGGACTTATCATTGTGAGTAATTCCACGTGAAGAACTCTTCGAGGGGCCTCTTTAATAAAGCAAAGAACAAAAACCGATATTTCTTTCTTTTTTACAATGTAGGTTCGGGTGTTGTTGTTTTTTTTTTTCCATCATAGTGAAAAGAAAAATCCAGGGCATGATGCTAATAAGCCCTTCAGACGACAATGATACTACTCCTCGAACAATGAGCCCGTTTACAAATCATATTGAAATTTATGTAATTTTCTTTCATCCAAGGACCCTGTAAGAATTTTCTTCTTCAAGCTTATAGCTTGTCTACCGAACTTCCAATAACAACCTCAATCTCATATGCCTACTATTGACGCCTAGTCTGATACTCTATTATGTACATATAGATATGTGACTGTTTCAACTACATTTTGTTTGGTTCGCTGTAGTTATAGCACTTTCTTATCAATTATTACTTGTCTTGTATAAATCAAAACACCGAGGTTTAATTTAGCTTGCAATGAAGCAAGCTTGATTTTGTATGTATAGGCTGAATCATGTTTCTCTACATTTCTTTTGTACTCCAACATTACTGTGTCGTTAGACAGTTTATACATTACATGGGTTTATGATCAATAAGAGTTGCCATTTTGATGTATCTTCAATTGTGAGAACTGGTGAATTCATTGGCTGTTGAATTACGCCACTCATACTAATTATTTGAGTGCAACTCAAGCATCTTTCTGAAAATTTGACATGCACCCTAGCCACACACGCGATTCGCACAAGTTTCTATCTTTTCGATGACCACTCTGCATCTTTCCCATAGGCATTGTGAAATGGAGGGAACAATTTGTGTAAACCTATGGTAATTTCTTCATGACGGTCTCACAGTCAGTGCAGCAAATATTTCAATTATACATCGGAAGGTGCTACACGATTTCTCAAAATTAACGGTCACTCATTCTTCTTGCAAAGACGTTCACCTCCTCAATCCCCGTCGACTTAGACTGATTAAATCTTAATCAAGAGTTATTGAATTGCCAAGGCCCTGAGTGGAATATCATGAATACGGAAAGGGCATGCAAAGCTTGGTTATGTAACGACGGTAAATTTGATGCTGTTGTTGGTTTTTATTTTCTTTAAAGCAATTTTCCCTTCTGAGCAGAATCACTTCGTCGGGTTGACTGATTTTCTCTAGTGTGTAAATTGGTTCGTAATTTATTGGACGCCAGACGCAATACATTACAGTTCGTTTACGCCATAACGTCAGAGGCAGGCGGTATATTCGTAGCAGAGAAGTGGCTTATAAAAGAGGACAAGAAGACGCGAAAGTCATATAAGGCATCATATTACGTAAGTCAGAAAGAAAAGCTTATACACTCCTCGCGTTTCTCGGTGGGAATCAGTTCCATACGATGATCTTAATAGATTCCAATCAATTGGACAAAATGGCAAAAAAAAAAAAATCAAAATCCAACGAAACGGTTGAAAAATCATGGTTTATATATTCTTACTTGTTGTTTTTAAGAATCAGAAATGCTGGCCACAATCACGTGTGAAAGTCAAAATAGGTGACTTCAATTGACAAGCTTCGTATGTTAGTCATGAAATATTGTATTAAAGCCATGTTTTATTCAGTATCAACTTCGACCCTGCCCTTTTAGATATCATCATTAGTTGGCTATAGTATACACGTAACTGTAATTTAATAAAAAGGATTCAAATACTAGTATCTCTGTCGGATTTTATCTCCCAAGAAATATCGAGTGAGATTAGTGCGCAGGTCATTGGTAGACTTTCCGTGCAATTGAATTGTCATCAAATTGAATGTGCTTTTTGCTATACCATGGACCTATTACGTCCATGTTGTTACAGCTTGTGCGTTGCAGCTCCATGCTTCTACGCGATTGTCCTTATCATGCTTATTGATGCTGCGGGGGAAGAAAGTGTAGCTTGTAATCCCGGATACGAAGACTCGTTAATTCTTATTTCAAGATCAAATGCGATACGACTTACAACATTCGGCTTAGATTTTGATGTTACTCAATTTATCAATTTTGCTTAAAATTTGTTTTCTTTTGTTCTGTTTTCTTTTCTGGCTTGCATGCACAGATGAACGCTACGGGCAAAATTTGCTCGGTTTCTCTCGCAGCTCCGGCTTTGATATCAGATAAATGAAATTTCCGTAGTACGACCTATTGCAATTAAATGACATATAGGTGGGTATAGGGTCAACCACAAAAGCGTATACCGACATAATGTTTTACAAAGGGACAATTGCATGTAGAGGAAATAATTGACAGAGAATATACATGACTACATTTCCTGCAGGTAATGAATTCAATTACTAGTCCGTCGTAATTTGTCAATCGATTAATGTGCCCGCAGCAGATTTGGTTATTGGCTACAAAATTAATGCTTGATTAATGAGAGGCTATTTCCCGAAGTGATTAAAAAACAGAATGTACTCAAGATTGATAGTGAGTAAAACGAACTAACAGAACTTTAACAAGAAACTACTTGTTGGTTGGAAACGCTGGTAGAGTAGCATAGTATGTCGTATATATAGCATTGGTAAAAGTCACCATTATAATCATAACATCAGTGATGATGATGATGATGATAATGTTGATAATAATAATAGTAGTAGTAGTAGTAGTAGTAATGATAATAATAATAATAATAATAATAATAATAATAATAATAATAATAATAATGATAATAATTTGCACATATTATATGTAGCGCATCCTTCAGACTCTCTATACTTGCATTGTGTATAAAAAGCACTTTACAATTTTCTATACAGCGGAAAAAAACCCAGTTTTCAAGGATGTAATTTACAAATTGCTTAGCGTCTGACTCTGTCCTAAGTTTGTCTGGCAACCTATTCCGCAAAACGTATTCCACAAAACCCATTTCACAAATTATAATTAGTGGCTGAATGAATTCTGTCAGAGGTTTTATAGAGGGTTCAAATTCAAAATCTTCAAATTCAAGTTTATTCCGTTTCTCGACAGTAAAAAAATAACATAACATACATCACTCTTTCTTCAGTGATAAGAATCGTACCAAAAAAAAAAAAAAAACCAATCAAACAATCAAAGTGAGTTTAACAGAGTAAAACAGTACTTGTATACTTGCAGTAAAGATACATTACAATGCCTGAAGTAAATTAAAGTAAAGTTGAATATCAACGTACACAAGGCGAAAAACGGAGGGACCCACTGAAAAGACGAAGCTTGTAGAGTGTGGGCCCCTCAGGAGAGAAAGAATCAGTGAAAATATTGGTAATAATTATCGGCATCAGGACAGCAACGAAAATGTCTGAAGCAACAACAGCGAAAATAGTTGTAACAGCAGAGAAAAAAAAGTAGAGAGGAAAAAATGTTTAAAAAACATTGACAAAATAGAATTAGAAATGGAAGCCCATAAAGAGTCAGACAGAAAAGGAAGAAAAACACAAAATGACAACATTAACATATAAACGGACATAAAACGACACTGGGACATCGACGAGGCTATAGTTAAACGCAAAAGACAGTCTACGACAGGAAGTAAGACTAGCACAACGGAGATAACGATACACGAGGGCTGGACGATGGAAAACAAAAACAAGACAGAGACAAGACCGGACGGAAAACAAAAACAAGACAGAGACAAGACCGGACGGAAAAAAAAAAAAAAAAAAAAAAGGGTTTATTCATTGTCAATCTTGATTATAAACGATTTCTCGTAGATGGGATGAATATGTTGACTTTAGTCTCTAAGCACTAGGTGTCAAAAATAAAATCGCTCCTGCCGGGTTTTGCCATGGTAACAGCTGAAATTGGCTTCTTTCGAGCGCCTGATGCTTATTATCGGATTCAGCCATATCAGGATTACAGCCCAAACCGATGAATATCTCATAATTCAAACGCAAATTTAATTCATTGGCGCGGTTCTTGTTAACTGTATAATGTCAATACCTACATATCATAAACGATGCTTTATAGACAGTATCATAATGGCTCTATGCGAGTATGTCTGTCTCTTTCCATCAAATTTGGACCTGTATCCAAGAGTATAGGTAGAATTAGGTATTAACGTGTTACTTACTCGATTTTATATTCATTGATATATTCCTATTTAACTTTTTTATTCATTTCTCCTTGTAAGGCTGCTTCGCGTTCGGACTAACTTTCTATTCCAATTTCCGTCGATGTTAAGAATGTTGTACGTCTCGTAATTTATGAATATACACATTGTAATCTGTAAGATCATCAAATGTTCGTAGGAATGGTTTCCTCTTCATTTTCTTTTAATGTCCATCATTTAAACCATAATGAGCTATGCTTTCAAATCAATATTAAGAAAAATAATGTATATGATTGTTTTTTTTTCTTGTGTGTGTGGGTTTTTTTATGTCACGGACAGCGAAATTACCACTAGGCTATCCCAGGAATGGTCAGAACCTGGAACATTATACCAATGTTCTGAATTCCAACATTGTTATGTTAAAATAATATACATAGCACAACTCGGACAGCGCTTGTCAAATGAAAGAGATTATTCATGCGGAGGAGAGATCATAATATATTATGTTGTAACATATTTTAATCCAATTTTGTCATCATATATGTGTTACTACACATCTGCTTAAATGAAAAATCTCTTTCCTCCAATTAATGAGCAACTTATTTAAGAAATGTTCAATCACTTAATGAACGGAAAAATGGATGATGAATAAATCAGGTATAGGGGAGACACTTAAATAACAAAAGGATGCTTTTAACGCTCGGATGAGCACACGTCGGATGGTGCCATGGGTTGCATGATGAGGGTTTTTAAATGACGTCAGTTGGTCCCAGCAGGGTTTAGTCCAGTTATTTGTCGTCTCAATGAGCAATTGCTATCTCACTTCTTTTCTTGCTCCATTAAACACTAATAGAAACTGAAATATATCCAGATATTATGGAGTTATTTCCAAGTGGTTCTCAGGCCAATCTCAAGTCTAGAATATCCATTATTGTTTTATCGTCTTTACTATTTATTCATGTCATTATATACGTATGGGTTATTTTCTTTCTATTCATTTTATTTTGACTTCAGCTTTGTCTTGCTGTCTTGGTCAATTTGTTTACTTTTATTGTCGTTTTGCAATTTCTGTTGTTTTGTCTGTTCAATGCCCTGTGGTGAATATCATCGGGCTTTATTTTTGCAGGCTTTCCAAGACTGTTTGTTGTTTTTTTTTCATGGTGGACGGGTTTGAGGAAGAATGCAGAAAAAAAAAACCACGATTTGAAGTAGACAAAGAAGATGTATCCACGATGACATAATCATCACATGAAATGAAACGTGAGTCTGTAACATTTTGAAGTGTTTTGCGAGGTTTAATGTTCAGTGCTCTCATCTTTTGTCTATCAATCTATCCGCCAATCTTTCCCTTTAGAGGCAATATTCCTCGATGAATGTTCAGCAAAATGATTGACGCAGAAGGGTAAGAAGAAATTGAAAATGAAATACCAGATGATTGACGTACTGTCCTTCATCGACGTATAAATATGCAGCTGCTCATTCACCGTCATATCCGCTAGACTGCCGGGCTTTTCTGCCCGAAATCCAGGGATGATTTTGATCCCTTGTGGAGGTGGGTACTGCTTATATTTCTTCACATCAACGATTTTTGCGTCGAACTGATTTTATTGCAGCTGATTGGCAAAGTAGTCGGTTATTTATCAGTCAGCTGCAATAAAAACAACTCGATGCCAGAATCTTGAATAAGGAAGAAATGATTGCTGTCTTTACCGTTCATCTGCACAGTAATGATAAGCATGAGATACTCTGCCGTAAGCGTAGGGGTAGTTATTGAAAAACAATCATAAAAAAAGAGACTTTTGTATTTTGGCTTAGAAATGACATCATAATAACCATCTTGAAAGACGCGGTCTTAAGAGAGAAAAATGAGAGGGAATAGCGATGATAGTCGCGTATGATTTATTTATGAAAACATTCGACATCATTATGTGACGGGTAGTCAGTTTTCGATTCAGATATTGATAGTTTTTTATCACTTGTTGGGAACTCAGAATCAGTATCTGCAGTAGCTGTCATCGTATCTTTTAAATTGTCTACGCGAGAGCCCTGGGGAGGTGTACATTTTGCGGGACGCGTTGTCCCGTTCCGATTGACTACAACACGTTCCCGTAATGACAGAGCAATTTCCAAGGTAGACTCATTCGCCGAGATTGTGAAGTAGGCCTTTTTGAGATAACGGGGGAAATTTCAACGGCGGCAGTGTATTCGAAGAAAAACTAGCTTTGTTCTTCTTGTGAATGGTTGATTGCAAAAACACACTTCTGCTTCACCTCTGAAAAAAAAATCAAAATAATCACAAACATTCCAATGACCATGCAAACCAAATACATGTAATTATGAAATTATATGAGTATAATCGCTTACTTTTATGTTCACCTTTACCTGTACCTCCCGTAATCATGAAATCATTTACGATTTGCGTATCATTATACGGAATGTAATGCATTTTCTATCAGATGAATCTCCAGTTACAATAATTTGCCTTCAGACCTGGTCCAAATGCAAGGTAATCCGTAAATGACGAAGTGTTGAAATCTTCGCAGGATTTGAGCACACCCTTGCAGATTACGTAGGTATTTGGTATAAAGCCGAGAAGAATAAGATTGCTAATAAGAATAAAGCAAAAAAGAGACACCGTGGAAAATCCATATATACATCGTAGTTCTTTATGCTGATACAGCTTGGCCTTTGTCAACTATATAGAGCGACGACGTATACCAGAGATACCCGGTCCACAGTTGCCGAAAACTTAGAGAAAAAAATGCTTTTACCGACTGAACATCAGCTCATGACATTGTAGATTCATTCTTTCATTCAATTTGGTTGAAGTTATAAATGTTTTAAAAATATCGGCAGTCTTGTGGAGGAGGGGGGGGGGGGGGGCGTCAGATGAAACGGTTTCTAAGCCATCATTCTTGACCGTATACTGGTATAGATTCAAATTTTTACTTGCGATGTGGTATCATTATAGACGTGTTTAAAGAAGTATAAATTCTTTCTCGTCTCAATCTTTAACTGGGGAAAAGGATACTGGCAGTATTGGATATTCTCCTCTTCTTTTCAAACATTAGTGGACCTAATTTCAGGTTTAACATCTGCCTTTCAGCTATAAAACGACAAATCTATAATTGTTGTTAATCTATATTTAATATTTATTTCAACTTCTTCTTTGATAGCCTGCGATATTTTCCCTACCTCTTCGATTTACAGCTTTTGCTGCAAGGAAAAAATGCTTGTACCATCGAATGTGCTTCTCATCACTTAAGGGGATCGTATAGTTTTGGTTGAGACCTAATTTCAGGTTTCTAACATTTTTTTGGTGAGATAATGAGAAACCTCTTATGAAATTTGAAAGAGCATGTAATTCCATGAGGAATTCAACGTTTATGTGATGAAAATTGCTTATGAAATGGCTGAGATATCCAAAACAGGGCGATTCTAACTTTGTTTTACTTTGTTTTTGGATGTTTCAGTTATTCCAAATCCGATTTTCATCAAATAAACTTTGAATTCCTCTTAGAATGGTATGCTCTATACTATTTCATAGGTGTTCTCGTGGTAACTCGGAAAAAGTTAAAAGCCCAATTCTTATCTCCACTAATACTGTACCATTCCTTTAAAATGATAACGGTGATGATAACGAAGAGTTTGTAGTTAGAAACTGAAGTTTCTTTACACCAACCGAGACAGACATATACTCGTTTGTCCATGATTGTGTATGATAGGTATTCTAGGCGGCAAGAAACGGAGAACAGCCGCGGTACCACGCGAGCTAAGCTTTCTTCTCCTTTTTTGCCCTTTTCTTAAATGGGCACAATGATCGAATGTGTCTTGCGTTTAATGATGTAGAACCTATTTCCCAGGCGAAATCATCTTATTCGAACGCATCATTTCTTTTGATGGAGTGCATTGGCGAGAAAGCCATGACCGTGAAATAATCGGACGGATAGGCACGTTCACTCCCGTGCTGTAGGCTACACACACCTGGTGACACCACTGTCATACACGTAAACACACACACGCATACATACACACACACACACACACACACTCACTCACACACACACACACACACACACACACACACACACACACACACACACACACACACACACACACACACACACACACACACACATACACACATTCCAACGCCGCTCACACACACAAATGCGCTATTCAGAATTACTTTATCATAACGCTGTACGTCACAGAAAAAAAGAGTATCCTGTCCTTCACAAAAATTTTGAAATTTTTTTTCTTACTATCGATGTACCGTTATTCCCCGTCCTTATCGTTGTGTTCGTGTGTTCGAGTTTTATCTGCCTTTGCAGTCCATCAAGTGTCCATCCGGATCACTTAAGTCCACATCTCCCTCTCTCATACTCATTCTTTCTCTCACTCATTCCATCTATCTGTCTATTTACTTGTTAATCTACTTTTTTTTCTTCTCTTTTCTTTCTCTTTTGTCATTTTCACGACGCGTCGCCTCGTACCCGAGAATTACATTGTCACATCGATCTGAACGGATCTTTAGAATGGTTGACGTTGGTCAATTGTTGGTGTTGAATCCGAGATCTTACAGAGGGGAACGTACGATTTTAATACTTCCACCTATGCTGATATTGATGTATTTTCAAAGGAGGAAAGAGAAGAAAAATGCATTTCGTAGCCAAAAAGGGTTTAAAGAGGGATCATTCGATAGCTATCTGTGATCTATCTAATGCTAGAAATGGAACGAGTATTTCTTCTTTTTTTTTAATCTATGCCTGCCTGGTGACATGATGCGCAGTGGAAAAACTCGAAACCGTCAGGGGTGTGGTCGTCAGAGGTGTGGTCGTCAGGGGTGTGGTCGTCAGGGGTGTGGCCGTCAGGGGTGTGGTCGTAGGTGTCTTTTCCTCCGTTGGCTTTGTCTCCAGGGGGCATTTCATGAAGCATTTTGTCCAACAAAATTGTCGGACAAATTTGCTCTCAGCCAATCAGATGCAAGGATTTCAGTAGCCTGTAACAGTTTGTCAGAAAAATATCCGACCAAAATGCTTCATGAAATGCCCCCCCCCCCCCCCCCCTAGGATGTCCACACTGGAAAAGGACGACTCCAGCCCTATACACAGTTCGCATGTGTGACGTCTTTTTATGCGTCTTGGATGAAGTTTTGCCTACCATGGCGACCTCTTTACCTTCGGGACCATTCCATCTATCTCCCTCCATCCGAGTCCCTTTCGTCCCTCCCCTTCTCCCCTCCACCCCCCTCCATGTCTTCATCTTGCCCTCTTTTTCTTTCTTTCTCTACCCCTCTCCCTTCCCCATACCTCCCTACTTCTCTCTCTCTCTCTCTCTCTCTCTCTCTCTCTCTCTCTCTCCCTCTCTCCTTTCCTCTCCCTTTCTCTCATGGCCGGCGCCACGTTTTCATTTTTTTTTTTTGGGGGGGGGGCAGTTCATATTTCTGGTGCCACTTCCGGGTTTCCTCAGCGGACAAGCAAGGCCTTCAGCGCAACTTTCTGCTGCCACTTCCGGGTTTCTTCAGCTGACAAGCAAAAAGAAAAAAAAAAAAGAAGGTCTTACACGCATTTTTTTTTTCTGCAGCCACTTTACATCCGTGGTAAAAAAAAAGAAAAAGAAAAAGTGGTGCCCACCTAGTCTATTACCCTTCGGACCCCCCCCCCTCTCTCTCTCTCTCTCTCTCTCTCTCCTTTTCTTTCTTTCCTTTACCCTCCCTTCCCTCCCTCCTCTTCTTCCTACCTCCCCTGCTCTTCTACCCTCCGTCTCCCTCTCTTCCTTCCTTCCTTCCTCCCTTGCCCCCCTCCGTTCCCTGTCTCTTTTTCCTTCTCTTTCTCCCAAATATGCGCCTTTCTCCCTCGTGTGTCCCCTGTCCGCCTGAAATAAAATTCTCGAGCTAACGCGCATAGGATGCTTGTATGATATCTGATTATCCATCATCACATCACATCACATCTGATACGGAAGTAGAGGACTGGTCCTGTAGTATTCCGGTCTCATCATCTTCAACTTTGTTGCTTTATGTGCGTTGAGGAGCAGAGGTTTTGAATTTTTCCCCCCTCCAATGTCTGTCTAATAAATCTTTGAAATTATTAATCGAGGAAGCTTCAACAACATTAGCAGGCAATCTGTTCCAGTCGGCAACTACTCTCTGGCTGAAAAATATCGCATTTATTCTTGGCCAGCAACTGGTATAATTATGCTTATAAACTGCATGAACGAACATTTACCGCCAACACCTTCCAACTAAATGTGGACAAACTCGTCTTTGTGACCGTTTGCTCGATTCTTGCATTATTAACCATCCGCACAGCTCAAATGGCCGTTTTATAAAAGCAGCGTTATGATTATCGGCGTATGAACAGTGGACTATAAACGAATGCAAAGTGGTGATAAAAGTAATGAACACAACTATAATCACTTCGCGCCATTATCCTCTAAATGCCGGTTGCGGGGGGATAATTATATATATGCGGCCTTCAAATATTTGACGCCACGCCTGAAATAATTACTTTAGGCGAGTGCTAATAAAGGTAAATGGGTCCAAAATGACTCTGGTAGTTTCGTGAAATTGCGGTTTTCACCTGGCCTTGTGTTTGAAACTACTAACGAAATGTCTCCTTAGCGGAACATAATGGCAAAAATTATGCCTATTTTTACGCTCAGATGGTGGGTTCATCCAGCATGATGGTTAAATGTAATTAGTTGCAGAAGGGATGATCACAACGTGCAAGGATACACACACACACACACACACACACACACACACACACACACACACACACACACACACACACACACACACACACACACACACACACACACACACACACACACACACGCTAACACACACATACACATACAGAGTTGGTTTTATGGGAAGCTATTCTGCAATGATGATTTCTAGCATATTGCGGTTTCATGTTTCATGGAGCTTTAAAAAAAGGGTATAGTTCTGGGAAATCCGTCAAAAAAAGAAGAAGAAAACATTAAAGGCATTATGTACCATTTGCAGATGAAACAAAAAACCCAGCTTCAGTGTTTCAAAATAGTTCTAAAATGTGAGTTAGGGATAGAAGCAACCAATGTAAAAATTTGAATCAGTATAGTCAATGTTTAGTATTGCTAAATATGCCAAATGTGAACAATAGTTATAATAAAAATGTTTCTAGACTAAACCGTCTACAGTTATGGTTTATTGAGAAATATAGTGACATCTCCTTTTATTTTAGGCTTTATTGCGAAATGTTTATATGATAGGATGTTTTGTGATACAACTGACCAACACATATGCATCAAACCCTAATGTGATATCTCCCACATGTTTTTTTTTTTTTAATCACTGCTCCCAATGGTAAACAGTACCTTTGAATTACAACCACGTGATTATGTGAGCAAAGTGCGTAATAAATGGATAAAGGTCGTCACGTACATAACTGATGCGACGTTGGTTTGATATCAATTTTCACTTCAGGATGAATTATGTTAACATTACTGTTAAAAAATTGAAGAAGTTAAGGTGATGCGAGACCTGGTTTAATGGCACTTAAATAGTCAATTGTTTGCATGTGTGTGTGTGTGTGCACATTCATAATTTGTATGCACAGATTTGTCAATCACACTTTGATAGTAATGTAATGTCATTATGCATTATGAGACATTATATTTCTGTTTTCATTTCTGTTATGCTGCATAACGATAACCAAAAAGACCCTCCCCCCCCAAAAAAAATAATAAAATAAAATAAAATGAAATAAAAAATCTTAAAAGATTGTCAATCTAATGCCTGACTAATTCACGAACGAAAAAGAAAGTTAAGGTTGAACTTTATTCTTATACGATACGAATATTGATTTCAGTTTACATTATAGAAACCATCTACCAAAAAGCCTGCAATTGCAATTTTTTTAATGAAAAGGGGGAAAAAGAGAAGGGGAGTTAGGGAGACTGTACTTGTAATGACTTTTCAGATAATAATCTATGCGTGCTTAGCTTCCTAGGGACCTTGATGGAACCTTTTAGGTTTGCAATACATCTTAGTTACTCAAATGAGACCGGTTACCTCTGAAGAAATGAGCCGAAGTGTAACGTTGATAGCATCGGAGACATGGTCCATTGCAGATAGTGTTAAGCCAAGGAGATGAGATGAACCCCATCTCCCATATTTTCCACTCTGTCTCTTTTTCTATCTCTATCTATCTCTCTCTTTCCGTCCTTTTTCCTTCCCTCTCTCATCTCCGCTCAGAATTTGGCATGCTCGTTTCGACGGTCTGCATGGGGAGCATATCGCAAAAAAAGTAATCATAAAGATCTGAACCGATGAAGGGGAAAAAATGGATATGAGAGCTAAGCAATCAGTGCGAGCGAGGGGATTCGAGAAAAGTAAATAGCTCCACACTCTCGCCCTAGCCCCAGAAGACGACACGGCCCTTGCCCCGCGCCACTCGAGAGGTGTGAGGTTTCCCGCCGCCGAGCCGACGGAGCGGCACGTCGCTATACGGTGTCCCGGATGAAGGGGACGTGGGTAATGATAGGTGACCGTGCGACTTTTAGTTTGCAAGGGAGAAAAGGCGAAGAATGCCTCTTCATCGAGAACCTCTCGTAAAACACTCTGACGGTAATAGTACAGTGGATGACACTTAAAGGTCAACTCCACTCCGCGTGTAAGGTGCCTCTTATTATCAATATTGAGATTATCATCTTCACATCATACTTTTATTAGTATTACATGTACTACTAAAATAGTACCCCTGGAACTATACTATTATCTACAGGCCTAGATCATTACTACATGCAAAAGGCGAGAAACTTTCAAACCTGCTCATTTATCGTGTTGTGTGTAATCAAAAGCGGCGCGGGGAAAAAGAAGGGATAGTCTAAAGCATGTTTTCTACAGACCATACTCTCAAGCCCTAGCTGTTCAATACACATCCAGCCATACATACATACATCTGTACATACATCATAGGCCTACATACATACATACATACATACATACATACATACATACATACATACATATACAACGTACAAACATACTTGCAACATATACATACATACATACAAGATTATACACACGCATGTACGTAAATGCGCGGGGAAAGGTCATGCGAGGAGATTGATTAATAGCTTTAAAGGTAGGGGGTACCTTTTACAGACCTCCCAAAATGCAGCAAAACATTAAATATGAACCTCAGGGGACTTGTTTAGGCCACTGCTGAGAAATTTGGAAGTCAACAGTTATCTACAATTTGAATAATGCACAAAACTCAACTACTCAGTAGTTCTGTGTGTCAGCCACACTGAAGCCTTTTTGTTGCAGTCTTCTGTATTTTTTATCTATAAACACAAATCTAAAAGTATAAGAGCTGATGTAATAACATATAGAGTGTGTGGCAAGAATGTATATAGAAATGTTTGAAAGTTTTGATGAACTTTCTTTACAAAATATACATGATGGACACACATGCAGTGCATGGGTCTGCAAAGCTAGCCTAGTAATGTACTGGAATTTACGGTGAGCCCCGAAAAAAATTATATTCAAAATCTAACGGTCAATAAAAATGTACTAAATGTTACCTTCCACTTTCAATACTTTATGGGAGTTTCTAAAATGATACTCTCTTCAACATACCACTGTATTTATACAACTCTTCATTTAAGGCATGCAAATGGGATTCCCTACCTTTAAGGATTTTAAGGAAAGAACTAACACTTCAGTGTGATTTCTTAACTATTTAGGAATATCATGAGCCTGAATTCTAAAATCTAATGATGTGTTCGTGTGTTCGTGTGTGTGTGTGTGTGTGTGTGTGTGTGTGTGTGTGTGTGTGTGTGTGTGTGTGTATGTGGGGGGGGGGGTTCTGAATCATGTTGCTTTGTTATTTCAAATTTACATAATATTGCATTGGATACCTGATATTCTTCGCCTCGTCGTATAGCACGTATAGAGAGGAGGTTTATTGACATGCAAATGCTTCTGTGCCACAGGCGAGTGTTTTCATGTATCATACACATTGTCGCTAGTCAGAGAAACCTATGAAACTAATTGAAAATTCTAATGCAGAGGCGGGCGAGGCCGATAATGAAATATTTATGAAACACGTATATGAAATATGAAATCATATGAATATGAAATGCGCCATAGACCGATTTTAGCGATATTAGCGCATTGTACAGAGGGACCGTCGTGTAAGGTTGATACGAGATGTACCTGATTAAGCTGCTCGATTCCTTGACTTTAACACAAAAAAAAAGAAAAACAAAAACCGAAAACCGGAAAAATCATCACATGAAACTGATACCGCCCAGGTAGTAATAAGAAGCCAACATGACACGACAGGGGTGGTGATTTGGCTCAGTCGGTAGCGCGTCTGCTTCCAGATCCAAAGGACCTGCTATGGGTTCCATTCCCGAGTCTAGCTGAGTGAATGCTGTATGTAACCATACCGTCCCCTCTAAACACTTTGTCCCTCGGATAGGCAAAACACTTTGTCCCTTGATCGGATAGGACATAATACAGAGGTTCCGTATGTGACATGCACGTAAAAGACCCCGCTTCATTCTTTATCATAAAGAGCAGGGCGCATATAACCCGGTGAAGTGGCCCCGCCTTTCTACATCCAACTGGATCCCATGAAATACCACTTTGTGGAGCTGAATATGGGTATCCAGCCATCTTCTCAGATGGAAAATGAAAGAAATATCAGCCTCTTTCAGTGGGATGCGATAATAGAGGGATGTCTATCAGTGTTACATCTCTCCATTCAGGAGGATATCCGCCAACAGGGACTTTGAACAACCGTACCAGCTTTTAAGCTGTCCAGTCTCAAATATTTATATTCCTACTATACAACTGGCCTCATCAAAGACCGTTGTCTGCTCCATCATGTCCATGTTCATTATTAGATAGCAATTGATTATAGTCTTCTATGGAAGCCCTTTTAGTGTTAACACCATTCCTCCAGAGAGACCTACCATTATTGATACCCCAGCATTGTCGAATACCCATTTCTACACCCGAGTGTAAATGGACATGGTGGCAAAAACATCTTGTCCAAGGACGTAAAGAGGGCTTGAACTTTGCGACCTCTCCTTTTCAAAGTTAGGAGTCTTATTCACTCGTATGGATAGATCATAGTGCCCCCACCCCAACTATTATGACGCTGGGCTTTGCTTAGAGTTTGTGATCAGGGTAGGAAACAAACAAACAAACAAACAAACAAACAAACAAACAAACAAACAAACAAACAAACACGACAAGTAAAGAATGATAGAAAATGAAGAAGGACTGAGGGGTAAGTGACAGAGGAAGATATTTAAATGGAGAATGGACAAAAATGAAAATAGAGAGAAGGTAGAGAGGAAGGTTGGGGAAAAGAAGAGTTTGAAATAGATAAATACAAGGTCCTGAAGGTTGTCACCAACTGGAGACAAACGTATCAACACTTTAGGAGCTGGTGAAGAGGGGGATGTATGGCGAAGCCTTGGCCCAACGTGTGCCGATGCATCTCCGTTGCCATGGTGCCTTTCAGCACTGTCGCTCTCATCCTTCATCACGCCGTCATCCAGGGGAGGAGCCGGGGGAGCTGTGCATATTTGATGTGACCTCTTCATTATTCATGGCTACAGCGATGAATGAAAGACGCGCCAACACTTTCTCGACATTCTTACGAGTCAATTATACATCATACAGATTGATAAAGTCGAGGCACATTTTTGGCAAGAGCGCCCGGCGTGCGTTCATCAATATTGAATTCGGAGCAACTTTTAAAAGACTTCACAATCTCACACGGCGGATAAAAGAGTAATACGCAATTTATGCCAGGTGTTTAACCGCGTTCAGGATTCATGTCCATGAAGACTGTTTTCTTCTGAGATTTGTCTGAGCTGTCACATTATTGCATGATTCCCAAAGCAAAGTGAAAATAAAGCAATCGAGTTTCAATGAAACTTGAAATAATAACGATGAATTGCTGCTAGAGGTCACCTTGCAAGCACTCAAAAGACTCTTCGAACAGAAACGGAAATGAGCTCCTATTTTTGTCCTCATGGATCAACGACACCAGATGGTACACCTGTGTCTCTCTAATATTTTATGAATTGGAATTCTATTCTGAGTTAAACGTACAATAGGGGGAGTGAGCCATTTGTCTATTCACAGTGAACCGAAAATATCAATATGGTACAACATAAGGATTTCATACCAGCATAAAATTTTCGAAAACATATCATTACACCACCTGCCTAGTTGAATAGTTCCACTTGTGTACTACTCCACCGCATCTGATCAACCAAATTGACCTAACCTAATGGGTATATCTTGCTATGAATGGAGTCTAGAAATATCTCTGATGTACGCGTGCTTCTTCAGTATAAGATGATATACTGTTATAGCATTTCCTTCACGTGTGTTGTATAGTTACGGTATTTTTCTATCTGTTAGCGAAAACACCCGAGTCTGAGTCAATTTGCATTACTAGTCATCGGGTTTATTGTTGTTATTTTTGGTGTTCGTTTTGTTGGCAAAGAAGATGCATTGTTCTCAGGTAATCCTAAAAGGGGAATATACCCCAAACATATTTATGTGCATTGAATAAATGCAGCAATATTAGCGGAACACATTAGTCCACAATTATTCCTTCAAAAGGTAAGAATTTTTCTTTTTAAGTTTCAGTACCGCCACTGCTTGTCAAAAAGACTACTATAATTCGAGGTGTCACAGAAGGACAGCAGTATAAAGCAAAAATAAAGATAATTCTACAAACTTAGTTTTTGTAAAGAATATTATCCCTTCGACTTGACACTGATATTCCGTCTTTCTCTTTGAAAGAGATACTGTAGGTTCAAAGCTCTTTCATTATTACAAGCAAAATGTGAATATGTTCAATTTCTTCATATCGTGACAGCGCGAATTGGTATACGTGGTCTTCTGGATATCCAGCGATGACCATCAATTAATAAATGGATTTGACTAAAACTTTAAAAAAAATCACAAATATTGAAAGAATTGTCCAATTTTCCTCAAATCCACAAAATTATTTACGTTTGTACACAGTGAATTCCGTGTGCTAAACATGTCTTTAGCGACCTATAGGTATTGGATTCTACTCTACTCTTCCCCACCCCTACTCATCCACACACACACACACACACACACACACACACACACACACACACACACACACCCACACGCACGCACACACACACACACACACACACACACGCACACACACAAGACTTCTACCATTAGCATTTCACCCTCAAGGGAAAGTAGTGCAAAACCAAAATAATAGTCTTCTGAAAGTTCAGAGGTGATATCGGCCATATTGCTGTGATCACTGAAGCGGAATGAGCGATGCATGGTTCTGCCTTTCTGCCCTTTTATCTGTCGTCATTGCAAGCTCCTGTATCAGAATTTACGTTGGCCTCAAGAAGGTATATCATGTTTGGAATGCACTATAGCACTACTTTGTAGACCAACTTTGACTGACAATTCTTGTGATTATTTTCTCCTGTCAGTGTTTATTCTTCACTCTTATGCTAGTTCAAGTTCAAGTTCAAGTTCATTTATTTCATTTCCAACAAAATGATTGGAAGTACAATGAAACATTCGTATACACAGATGTTAGAAAATCAGTACCACAATGCGATGAACAGAAATAACATTGTAAAACAGATACAGGTAAATTTCCAACAGAGATAAAAAAAAAAACCTCATGTCACTGTGGTAAATGCATAAACAATATTGCTGGAAATGGAGGGGACTGCTAAAAAGCAGAGCTTGTAGAATGCAGTTCCCTCGTACAAAAAAAACAAACACATAGTAGCAAAAACAATAACAACAACAGTTTCCCTAAGTGGTAGTAAAGAAAAAAACACATACATACACACATATCAACGCACATTGACAAACACAAGGCGGCTCTCTTGTAAGGAAAGATTGATGAGAGGATAGAGAGACAGTGAGGAAGGTAGTAAGTCCCGAGGTGGACAAGGGGGGGGGGGGGGGGGAGGGAGAGAGGAGAAGGAAACGAAAAGGAAATGCTACTATGGACACAGACAACAAATGATAAGGCATAATACTATAAAAAAAATTTATATAGTCTCTATGATGTAACAATCTATGCAGAAATGAGCAAATCAATATATATGGCTCAAAACTAACTTTTCTTCTCTATAGTGGCCCTTTGCCAGTTAAATCCTTAGATTTGAAATTTTGGTAGCCAGGAAAAAGAAAAAATATCTCCCGAAATAAAACGGAACATAACAATCCATTCTGCATCAAAGATATAGTGCCACCAGAAGGTTACCTTTATGAAAATTTTGTGGTCCGACATAAATCTTTAATAGTGGTCTCTGGCCACCGGGCTACTGCTAATATCGAGCCTAATTAGCACACATTTTTACATAATTTTGTTCTAGTATAATTTATATGGCTGAACATATTCATTATCACATGTACCTATACTCCGCATCGAGTAAATATGGTTGTTGTTGTTTTTTTGCTTGCATGGTATAACCATGGACTCTACTATAACAGACTTTAGAAGAAAACAAACACGCTTCGTGGCATAAAGAATTATTAGTTCTCGCTTTTCAAGACAGCGCGGTAAATGACGACCATAAATCTCCGACGAACGCGATAAGCATCATGGGAAATGCGATAAGCATCATGGGAAAAATCATCATGACACACCAAATCAGGTTGAAAGGAGAAAGGCGGGCTTAGGAAAAAACGGCAGAAGGAAATCGCGGATTCATAGAGTTTTGTTTGCCTTCCCCCTAACGGCCCCTTGGGACTGCCTCGTCGGGCATTTGTTGTTCATGACCGGAATTGAGGACTATCAGCAGAAGATGTGTCGGGAATCGTGCCTCTTCTTGGCGCGTGTTGGTGTTGAGTAGGCGGGCTTGGATGGATGATAAATCTGGAAAGTATGCTATATGTTATTGGCTGTTTTGTTTTGTACGATTTGCATTATTAAATCTGCACTTTATCTCCTGCATCATAACTTTCCACCTTGTATTTATAGTCAGTCAGTAATACAGTGCACTCTAGTGTTAACAATGTTTAACGAACACAGTTTTAACGAAATTTTGGATATAACGAAATCAAAATTCAGGTCCCAATTTATTATCATCTCTTCATGTACTTTAGCTCGGATATAACGAAATTTCGGTATAAACGAAATAAAACTGCCGGTCCCGAGAACTTCGTTTTAAAACGGGAGTGAGTCACGCCTGGTTGGTGTGGTTTATGTGTGTGAGTGGGCGTGCGTGTGTGTGTGTGTGTGTGTGTGTGTGTGTGTGTGCGTGTGCGTATGCGTGTATGTGAGAGGGTCTTTGTGTGGTGTACGTGTATGGTGTATATTATGTATTAAACTTAATTCTTGTGGAAGGCACAAATGTAAGCGCGTATGCCTCTGAAATTGCAAGGCACTCTTGATTAAGAGGAGTGATTTAACTGGCAAATGTAGACAAAAAATAGCAGACATCTTCTTTAGGCAATAAACGCAGACATTGTCATCACGTGAACTGTTCCGCACTGAGAGAATGTGTCTTGGCAAATTCTTACACTGTATAGGTCTTCGTACCCGCATTTTGTTATTATGCTATAGTACAACGCGCTAATCCCTATATCGATAAAAAAGGGGATAACATATGACATTTTCACGGGTAGAGGGACAAGGTAGACGTAAGGGTTCAAGCCATGTTTACAACTTACGAGCCAAAATTGACGGATCTTCTGGCGGGCGTTCCGCGCTCGTTTGTGGGCAGGCGGCGTTCGGCCGGAAAGCCCCCACCGTTTATCAAGCTGCACCCAGGGCAACGTCTCTCGCCTAGACCCTCTCGCGCCCGCCTCCGCTAAATGCTATTGGCACTATATGCAAAGAGGTTGCCAGTGGTATCGAAAGGATTTAATGGAAAATAGTTTCCCCGTCACTATCACTTATTATTGACCATATAATGGTGTGTCTTTGCCATATTCGCATTATTATCGGCATTGTTTGCGAGATCTTGGAACAGCTGCATCAGTTCGTTGACTCCCACCGACAGGAAAATGCAGTTCATGCCACTTCACACTTAATTTTCAACTTGGCACACGGATTCGAACAAACGAAAATATAATATTTACACGGCCCCACTCTACCCGATCCTCAAAATGAATCAATATTAATAGATTCATAAGTAGGTAAACGAATAGATTAATACATTAATTTTTAATAATAGTTACATCTGAACTGTGTATGCTGCTACTGCTAATGTTAATAAACTTGAATCTTTTTCTTGTTCTTTCAGGTTCTACAGGTTGTGGAAAGGTTAATTTGCAAAGACTACCAGAAACAGAAAAAATATTTTCTTTATTTACATGTATCTTCTGAAGTAGTAGTTGTACCTTTCAAAACCAGTATAAATGCTCTACGTTATGAGCCAGTACGAGCAGTATACGCTCTCAAGACAAAAAAGAATTAATCTATTAAAGTTAGAAACAGATAAACAAACACACACACACACACACACACATTTTACATACTAGTACTCTCTCACACACATACACACGGAGATCCTCTCGTATCTTAATAGCGTTAAAGAACAAGACCACTTTCAAAGACATGTGGATTGAGTGAATGCAGCAATAATTAGTAGAAAAGAAAATACAAGAAAATTCAACATATTTGCACTTTTCTCGCATAATGAAAGACCACTTGACACGCCTCTTTCAGAAGGCAGGGGGAATGATACTACCTTAAACATATATCAGTATGACAAGTCGAGAAAATGTGTACTTTTTTTTCAAAAAAAAAATAAAATTTTGAGAAATTCTCTTTATATTTTCCTTATATCGTTCTACACATATATATGACATCATACACTGTAATAGTCTTCTCATCAAGAAGTAACTGCGCAGATACTTTCAAAATTCATAAATCTTGAACGAATTTTCAGATTTTCCCCAAACTCTAACTGATGTGTTCTACTAACATTGCTGCATTCACTGAATCCACATGTCTATGAAGGTGGACTTGTCCTTTAACGACTCGCCACTTCGCATCCTTGAAGAAACTAGTTCACTTCTACACCCTCACGCACATATACAATAATCCTCCTCTCCCCCCTCCACACACACACGAACTCATGCAAACGCACAAACAAACAAACAAGCAAACAAACAAACAAATGGCTATTCCATGAGCTCAACTGAAATGACGGGGATGATTCCCCAAGCTGTCGTCTTCGCGGTCGCTGCTCGAGCTTCGACTGAGATACCACGCGTTTCATTAGTCTCTGGAGAATTCGTGATTACAGCAACTGCAATACATATTCATGAAAATGGCATATTGTTTGTTGTAGGATGAATTTCTCCGAAATAGGTCAGGTCCTGACCGCAACCCAAACCTATACGTACGAGGTTTCATTTGATACCTCTTTGGGTGATCATAGTGGCGCTCTTTTTACCCGCAACTTTCCTTACCTGTCAAACCAAGCAACCATCGCGACGCGTCGGTGGACAGTGATAGATGCATAAATGCATGTACATAGTATATAAAATCCATCGACACGCTTAAGGTCTTGAAATAAGAGCTTGATTTACTGCAATGACCTGGCGGGCCTACATGCCCAGCTGAAGGTTTTATGGATTTGTTTGTAACACACCACATCAAATCTACATGGTGTATTCTACCCAAGAAACGAATGGCGACCACGTAAACGCGTCAACTTCTCATTGGCGTATATAGCTGAGAAATGGCAAGGTTTGAAATGGCGCCTGGCAAGGGTTGTGGTGGGTATGTATGCGGAACATGAGATGCATCTGCGCGTATTATGACGTAAAGGTCTTCAAACACTTCTTGCCTTTTACGTAGATCTTACTATTGAATATACTTTAGTACACTTTGCAAGTGGTATGTACCTAAAGAACCTCTGTCATATTTTGTCGTTTGGACAAATTTTCCACTGTCATCATGGTCATTGAATTGTATGATAATAATAATTATTATGTTAACCTCAAACTCAAACTATTGTGGTTTTATGCAGTCAGGGGTATACTGTTTTTCCAAACTTTTCACTGCTATACTGGCATCTTCAACTTGTACCATCTTCAGTCTTCTCCTACTTGTCGCTTGGTAGCGGATGTTTACGCTATACCATGCAGGGTGTCAGAATATTGAATTATAGATATCAGCAGTGTAATAGAACAAACAAGAAACCAAAGTTTTCCCCTCGGCAAACCAATTGGGTCATCTTCGTTTCATCTCTGCCGGCGTCGCCCGACTTCAACGCCGGTGTGGACCCGGTCTATCTTTTGGCGGGTGACATTGATCGAAAAAAAAAGGAATAACGCGGACGCGAGAACACAATAAGAAACCCCAGCGACCTGACGGGAATAATAATTGTCTGGTTTTCCTGTTACCACCAGGTGATGTTTTTCTCATCCATGGGAAAAGAAGAAAGGAACATGGAGGTATAAGCTAACAAAAGTTGACGTGCACCCGATACCTCTTTCGATGGAGAATGGTTGAGTTTAGCGGAGGGGAGGGGTAGGGGTCTTGATGGAGAGGGGATGCAATCGGTATCAGAGTACAAGGCAAAAGACTTATAGAATATCATGAGTTTTTGCTCGCTCTGACTGTCAGTAAGCATTCATTGCAAACGAGTCATTTATTTACACATTTGTTTTATGAATCGTATTTTTTTTTTAAATTCGTCCAACAATCATACTGAAATTTATTTGACAACTCAAAATTTCCTCATGAATGTATTCCACAAACTCACACAATCAGCTGACTCGTTTTGTGTCATTTGAGTATTTGCCACGATATAGACGATTATAGTACACAAGACGACGCTAATAATGTAGGAGTGAGGCCATTTGCTCTTTTCATACTTTTTTTCTCAAGATGTCTTTTCAAGATCCGAGATGTTTCCAACAGTTTGCTGCCTCTTGAATGTTACAAAACCATCAACAGCAGCATCTGCAAAATCGACATTCACCACTTAGCAGCACACACGAGCATGGCCATGTGTTTTAGTAGTCTGCCCAACAGATGTAGGTCGGTTCTGGTAGAGCGCTTTGTAGTAATCTCCCAAGCACCAGGGCAGTTGATTAGGCGTGATCCACGCTTCGGGGAGAGACGGAGACCAGAAACAGGCAAATGTGCAAAGCATCATGATTGATGAAGAGAACGGTCTTGTGAAATGAGTTTTTTTTTTTCATTATTATTCATGCGTATGTTTGTATCTAACGTAAACGTTGAGTTTGTCTGTAATCCCAACGATTCTTTTAAGACAGACTATTTATCAACTATTCATAAATTTGAACGCTAATCAGTCAATAAACCGTCACTTTGTTTACGTTGTTTGCTTTCATATTTTGCATACGAAAAACAAGGAAAAACACCCACATAATGGGGGAATGTGCCAAACATTATCTTCTTCATTCATGTCTGTTCGTTCTACTCCAGGCGTCAAGTATAAAATGTTTCGGGGCTATGGTGGTCTGGTTCTTTTCAGACCCTCAAGCTTGTAGTGCATTATTTTACGCCACCCAATCATCCCACAAAATGTACAGACATCCGTTTCATTGCGGGAGAAGCATTTTCCTTAAATTACTATGATGCACGCCCTCTCTCTCTACGTATCCCCCCCTTTTTTAACTATTCCATCTCATTTTCCAACCTATGTTCTTTACACCCAGACAATAAGGGGAGAAATAATAATGATAATGAAGGCTTATATTCCAAAGCTGAGGGTCGGTTATTCTACACGAGAGGAAAGGCTATTGTCCGTGAAAACGAAGGACAGAAAAAAGGGCAAAATTTCAGTGATCATTTCAGTAAGCACTTCAGGGGGAACACTCAAGGGAAATATGCCAACTTTAATCTTGTTTTTATCATGTGGATGTCAATGAGTCACTGAACATTGGGTCCCCGAGTATGTCTCAAGGTCATCATCGTCGTCATGAACAGTGACGTCATCAACAGATCCTATTTATATCGTGCTTTGTACGTGAATAAATTCACAATATCTTGATAGATATTGTTTTGTTTTATTTTGTTCTTCATTTTTTGGCTGTCATTTCTCTCCTGGCGCATGAAAAAAAAAATGTGATATACTCTTCAAAGAAGATCAAGAAAATAAGTAGCAAACAGACACATGATGTCTCTAAAAAAACAACAACAGCAGCTCATAATGAGAATTAAGGAGGCGCAGATGATGTCATAGTCACGTTACCTCGAACGCTACGTCACAGTGGCCACAGGAGAACGCGTCAGATAGAATGATCCTATTTTCCCATGGTTATATCAGGAAGGTCCCTGGTTATTTCGTATAAAGTGTATATTAGCACCATTCACCAAGTGCATTGACCCTGCCGTTGTCATTACATTATAGCGTTGCCAGACACCCATCTATGCCCATTTTGGTTTAGAAATCCTCTTCCTCTCCTTATATTTGCAATATTTATGCATGCAGTAATTTTTGGTAAATTTTAGTAATTAAGTGGCTTAAGATTTTTGTTTGTTTATTTATTTATATTTTATTTATTTTTTCCTACAGAAGCAAACAACTGTACTTGAACAACGTTTACCAATATTGGAGCTCAAAGGAAAACCTGGCACGAAAATTTAACGGCATTCACTTTACAATATTTAGTGAACTACAAAAGTTTTTTTTTTTGGATAATTCTTTATTCAAATTTCGTTCCATTTCATATCACAGAAACAGAAACGTTCACAGAAACAAAAACAAAACATTAAACAAAGACAAACTGCAGTATACACAAACATTGTACAAAATAATGTCAATCTTACATTGTAACTCTTATACATGTGAACACACACACACACACACATATGTATATAATATGTATGTATAGTATACATTACAGCTGTATTGGTTCTACATAATCCAATATGTGTTATGTTTATATGTGTGTATATGATTATATATATATACTCATATCTCTATCTAGCTGGATAGATATACATGTACATAATAGATACAAATGTACACATATTGGATTATATTATGTAGAGAGAGAAAGTTTTTCCCATTACTCAACCAGTGGACATCAGTACCGAGTAGCTGTTTTGTCTGCATGGCAGTGCAGTACGACGGCGCGTTTGAAAAATACCGATCACCGATCGCGAAAATCTCGCTGGAGACCTGCAGCTCAATTTAAGCGTGGAAATTTGGAGGGATTGAAGCGACGGGTATCCCCCCGCGATGTTTCTTTCCTCCCAAACCATGCATAAAAAGCGTATACATGATCAGAGCTTGAATGCCATCACACACACAGTTGATAAGTAGGGAATAAGCACATTTTTGATGAGATTAAAACGAGACTACAACAATATTTAGATCGCTTTTTTTTTCATTTCCGTGAAGTAGGTGCAGAGAGGCATGCAGAATGGATAGTACATATTCACCAATTCAGGCAATGACCTGATGAAATGGGAAAGTCGACGGGGTATACAAACATCCACAAAATAACACGACATGATGTATGGTACTCAAAGCACCGAAATCGATATGCCAGTGCAATCTATGTTACTTGACGCGCTCTAACAAGACAATGTTTTGTCGTTGTTTATTTGTGCCTTTTTGTTTGCGTGGTTTTCAGGGCAGGTAGCCATTCATATCGCGGGCATTGCAGAACGATAGACTGTGGACGTAGCTGCACATGTTGAGTGTAGTATTCCCCTATAAACAATGAACATTCAATCACTAACGTTATTATAGAACGCTGACAAAAATAAATAAATAAATAAATGGGTATTAATCATAAATGGCGCGACTCGAGGACGCCAGGATAGTCGACATTTTCATCCGTCATCGTCTATGTTTGTGTGTATGTGTGTGTGTGCGTGTGTGTGTGTATGTGTGTGTGCGTGTGTGTGTGTTGTGTGCGTGTGTGTGCATTTGATTTCATTTTGATTTGATTTTTTATTTGATTTATTTCTGCATTTTTAACAACGTATATACAACGTAACAAACAATTTTCCAGTACTAATCACATTATATCCAACGCAAAATGAATATTATATAATTATATGTATAATACACTTGTATATCAATAATGAAATTATTGTATAGGTGAATTATAATCACACAAAATACAATTGGAATGTCATTGCTTATTCAATCAAATTAATACATACAAACTGCATGCAGGATACCGTCATCTTAAGCTGAAGCTTGAGTTTGATGGCGGCCTCTGGAAAAGCGCATATAACTTGTACTTCTTTACAAATCATTTAATACATATCAAATTGCATATTAAACCGAGGAGGGTGACTACAAAACGCATCAGTGCAAAGGGGAGTTAGGGTGCAGGTGCATTTGTCCAATTTTGTTGTTTTATTATTGTAAATGCTAATTAACAATAATATGGGTGATCAGGAAGATTTGGGTTTGATTTAAAGAGTCATGGTTTGTTCATGTTCACACAAATTCTTACAGTGTACAAATGGGTTATTTTCAACACTGTTTAAAGCAGGAATGGATGATAATCAGAAGTTACATCGTCTTATTTTTTTTTGTACATTATGCAAATCTAAAATAGACTATGCCCAGGGGACGTAAAATTAATCAGTGCCGTTTGGATAACGGACTCTGTAGATGACAGAACAAGAAATGCACATAATGAAGTTGAACGCAGACTACAAGTGAAATTGCAGGATTGTCAAGTTTGCGAGATATTATGACGTCAGTCTTACTTCAGATGTGGTTATCATGATAAATACAGCTGTAAAAAAAGGGGGTCTTAGCAGATGATGAATACATGCTTCTGGTATCAATTTAATGCTTGTGAAAGTCTTATTGTCCTTTTTCATCGCTATTTGACTTTTTATACCTCTGCCAACTCCATATGGCATACATGTACTTACATTTTTCTTTGTTATAATTATACAAGACTTCGTTTTTGCTCTCCGTTTAGCCATTTCGTGATAAATTGAAAAGGTTGTTACTTGACCTTGTATCTTCATCTTTTTTTTTTATTTCGCAGAATGTATGCGTTTGTTTTCGTGGTAATTATAAACATCAAACATCACTTTAATTTTTGTATATCATTCAAATGAATGTTCGATTGCAGTTATTACGATGTATAATCTTGTGAAATAAGAACATAAACGTAAAGCTTGAATTGAATTCAATTAAAATTGAATGACGGGTTCACCATTATTCCGCCGTTTGCATTAAAATTTTGTGTCTGAGAACATGTGTGTGTGTGTGTGTGTGTGTGTGTGTGTGCGTGAGTGTGTATGTATTATGTATTTTATGACTTTATTTGTATAAGTGTACCGCATGTCTCTGTTTGTTGGTTGGTTGTTGTTTTTTTTTTAATTCATAGCATTTTATATACTCTATACTCACTATACAAATATCATCATGCACTTGTGGCCTATACCCATATTAGGGAATGGGGCATGGCCGGACGTTTTGTTGTGGTCATTATAATCCATTTCTCGAATACTACAGACATTGCAAGAAATACATTCCATAGAGCATGCATGTAAAGTGAATACGAAGAAAGCACCATTTTTTCTAGGATTGTGTCTTGTCTTCGAGTTGAATAATGTGCATGACATATTGCCATTAGTAATCCCGAATGACACGGTGGTATACTGGAATAATCAGACTGTAATTTGCGCTGGAATCTCAAATGTGTCCCGCGGGGAGCTAGCATACAATTGATACGAAAACTTGCTTTCTCCGTGACACATACATACTGCCAGAATGTCTTCACTTGTTTTGTGCAATGTAGAACGTCTCTACTTGTATCACTATGATTTCGTGCCTGAAACCTATATTCGAAGCAGATAAGAATGTATTGCGCGCACTGAAAAAAGAAGAAGAAAGAAATGAATGCTTATTTACATAGTACGTCTCTATTCATTTTGTCGGTGCCATCATGTGTGTGTCTGTGTGGGTGATTATAAGTGAATGTGGAATTTCACTAACCATGATTACACACGCTGGTATGTAAGGTAATTTTGACTACTGTAACGAACAACTACAATACTGACTCCAATGTAATAATCAAAAATTATTATAGATTATTGAAATTACCGTAGCTGTCGCATCGATATAACTAGACGAATACATGTATGTTGATTTGATCTTTAGTTTGCGTGTTCACGATGAAAACTTTTAATGCGCAATCACGATTTTGTTTTGTATTGTTTCGTCTCAATTTAAATACCCATCTGATGTTGACAGTTATACTTATTAAGCACAGAACATACCTTATAATATTTGGCTGGGACACCTCAGGGCTATCGCTCATCATGTATAATGATTATAGCGAGAAAGGGAAGAACAAGTGCATTACCAACAATGTGGGACCTGCTCTGTGCCCACTTCAGCCGAGTAAATAGTGATGTGGTATTTTGTTTTATTTTGCTTCTTTTTTTATTACAACAGCGCATTGTTGTGTTGGATTTAGTCATCATTCATTGACTTTCTTGTGTCTCATTTTGCCTTTGCAGAAAACCTGAGAACCTGACGGCCAGGCCGCCGGCAGCGCCGAAGTCAACAAAGACGTATACAGTGCCTGATGTCGCTTCTTGGTCCGTCAACGACTCGCTGCGTCAGTGGCTGCCAGATGCGCGCAACACTCTGCCAAATTACTTCACGATGAGAGACGATTTTCGGGCTGACGATCCGCGGTACAAAGAGGGCGCCCTTGTATACTCGCATCTCAACAAAGCGGCAGGAACTACGACCAAACGATGCCTTAGGATGATCTCGTCCAAGACGGTCCGCAGCCTCGGCCCCGTCATGGACAGCAGCGGAAGGAGCAACATGCAGGTTCGCTTAGCCCGGGACAAAAATCGCTACAAAATTCTCATGGGCGGCTATGCGTTCGGTATATGCGACTTCATGACGAACTCCACCTGTTCCTACTTCACCATCCTGCGGGATCCGTACGAGAGGGTCATCTCTTCCTACACATACTGCCGGAGAGCGGGGATGGACCAAACCTGCCGTGCCTTAGGCCCCTGGGACGCCTCGCTCAAGGAGTGGGCCATACACCAGGGCAGTTATTTCTTCCGTCAGCTCCTACTCAAACCCTGGTTCTGCACCGCCAACTCGCGCGGAAATGCTCGCTATGGTGACCTAAGCGGCGTCCCGCACTCGCCAGGCGCATCGTTCAACAGCGCACCGTGCTGGTTCAAGGAAAAGGTCATCCTCAAACAGTCCCTCTCGGAAAGCGACATGGACCTGCTTCTGAGGTATAGCGTCGGCCATCTCGAGGACTGGTTTTCGATGATCGGTATAACGGACGAATACGACTTGTCGCTTGCGATGCTGGAGCGCGTCTACGATCTGCCTTTTCGTAAAACATGCTCAGGAGACAAGTCGAATACGAGCGATTACAAGAATCTGTCAGAAAACAAGCGAAATACCAGCGACACCACACTCCCAGACATGGTGTCGCAGTTGAAAGCCGAACTGCAGGCGGACCCTGAAGTCAGAGCCGCGCTTCACGCAGACATCGCCCTCTACGACAAAGCCCTGGATATCTTTGCCAGAGAAAAGCGCATATTCCTTGACAACTTGGAAACTTGACGAAGGCGTTTTACATCTGTAAAACAATGTTGCATTCATTTTTAGTCTCTATGCCATCTTCAAAATGCTTTAATCACCAAGTGATTCCATCCAGACTATGTCGTGGTACGATTTTTCATCATTGGCACCATCATCACGCTCTCAAGTGTAAGCGGTTGCCACCAAGATATTTGTAATTCACAAAATTACGTGAATCATGGGTTTCTCGTGAATGGAGAATGAAAGGGGTCCTAAAGGATCCATAAAAGAGGGGATGACTTCATTAATTTAGCTCTTCATAGAGTCACCTATTTAGATTTAAAACATTTTCCAATTTCTTGTATTCTTTTATAGGCTTAGGTAGAATGTCAAAATTATTTGAAAAAGAGATTGATTATTTTATAAATGATTACTTCGCACTGATGACATAATTATTCGGGTAATTAGATGCTTTATTTTTTTAGATACGAATGATTTTTGGCTTCCACAACTACATAGATGACTCTGGGTTCGTGTTTAGATATAAAAAACAAACAAACAAACAAACAAACAAACAAACAAACAAAAGCAAAGATATTTGGCAGGACTATCTGGACATTTTCACTTCCAATCGAGATACTAGTGCTATCCAAACTCTTTCACACGCTTCTTTGATTCCAGTAAACCCCAGTTATGTTGAGAGGGTTTGCCAAAAGAAGAGACAAAGCTGCCTATGTAAACCTGTCATGTCAGGTGTCTTCACCTGCGCGGTAATGAATTCGTTAGGACCCGGTTAGCCCAGTGCGTGCGGGAGCCGATTACAACATAATAATGATTTCCATGGTGCATGACCACATGTAAGAAATGACGGGTTTATTATTAATTATGTATATTGGTGCGTCATATACAAGTACTTTGCCTATTGGCATTACAGGTGGTATGTTTCTTGTCTCAATATCAGATAAATATGTCTATTGAAAGAAGCAAATTACGATGTAACCATTGTCTCCATTCCATAGCATTACACTCAGTAGTTTGTGATTATGTTCAAGGTTTCGTATGTAAAGAGCGTCGCTTTCACCGCTTTCTTCATCTCTCTTCCCCTTTATTTCGCTTGCTGTCTTTCCCAGGTCATGACCCCTCCATGTTGTCCGTTTTTAATATGGTGAGAATGCCATTAGAGTTGAAGAGTTTGTTCGCAAAAACCGATAAGTCCATTTTTGAAGATTTTAAAGTACGGTCTTTGTCGTGAAGTACAAAATGATACCTTTTAAATGATATATTGGTCACTACATATAAAGGTACATTTTTTAAGTTATGGTCAAAAGAAGCAAATCTTTTCTTATTATTCTCTTTATTTTTCTTGACCTTTAGTCGCAAATATCTCCATTTGGCAAACATGGACTTATCGGTTTTTACGAAAAAACTCTTCAGTTGTTAGTTCAATAAAAAAAAATGCCCGTTTCCCTTAAACGTCTACATGAAAAGCCTCAATTATTCTCCTTATTGCACACCAAGCACCACGCCCCGGTGCATTACCCCTCTACCACCCATTCCATACCCTCCCCTTCCCCCGCCTGTTTCATCCTAAAGGTTGTAGCGATACTTACAAACATAGTATTATTGATCACTGGTGTAAATTCAAATACGTTTTAAATTGTTCTTATTGCGTATAACAGCAGGTTGAAAGTTCTGAATGCACAAACCAAAGATATTGTGTCTTGTTTGTCTGTTTATCCCATATACACTGTATTGGCGATGCAAGCCCCCAAATGGCTCTGGCTATTTGATGTCAAGTCAATTTCAAGTACATAAATTTGCTCTTTGACACAGAGCATTACTTACAAGCTAAAATCCGTAGTCGTTCAGAGCTTCTTTCCAATGTATTATATCTTCAAGTTTGACTTGGATGACTATGCACACGTTGTGTAACCCTTTTCTCTGCCCGTGACTTCAATGTGCACAAATTTCATACAAAACCAGCTATGAAAAGGAAATAGACATGGCGCTCAAAGAGTTAATCTTGCAGAGACACAACTCGAGCAAACTAGGACATCTGGCACATCTTGGATGTTGCAAACACCCGTTGATATGTCTTAATCCAAAATGATGTAGGCCCTATACGTGTATACCAGGATGCATAGAACACCATTCTGCGGAGGGCCCCATTTATTTTAGAGTTTCGCCATTTGACATTATGTACGGATAATGTATGTTAGATTATTAAGGAAAGCCTGTTTGACTATCTGTACTTAAGAAGTGTTAAGTATTAATTTATCCCATTCAACGCCCTGTAAAGTGGAATAAGTCAATGTGTACCCCCATCTCCTCCCAAAATTCTTACAGCCTAGTCTATATGTCCGAAGCAGACTGATATGAAATTATGGCGTGGATTTCATATGACTAGATCTGTGATCTCACAATTGCAACCTGCTGAAAGAACTTGTCAGTGTGTAAGGTAGAGTGTAACATTGATGGATTGAATATCATATTTTTATGATATTTTATTAAATGTACTATATATTTATTTATGATATTATCGGTTGTTGGGAAGGAGTGAATGACAAAACGAGTTGTGTTTGTACTCCATTTTGATTAAAATAAACCGACTTTATGCCTTAAGAATCCTGACTCTTGCGTGTGCTTATAACTGGTGAAATTTGAAATGCTTTGTTCTCATTTTGTAGGACAAGTAATAATTATTATTTCCCTGTAGGCCTTCTTATAACTTCAAAGACAACGAACAAAATTAATGAAGTAGATTACACAAAGCTAAATGTAAACAAGATTACAAGACTTTTTGTTGTCGCTAACAAATGAAAAATAATGCCTTTGATTGGAAAGTCTTTGGTCCCTGCTCAATCCAAATAACTACGGCGTTGTAACACGACGCAACACACACAAACAAACAAATAAACAGGCACACACACATTTTGTGAATTACTTACACGCACACATTCAAACACTCACGCACACATGCATATTTTTTCTGTATTTTTTCTTCTTGTCTTCTTTTTTTTTTTGGGGGGGGGGGCTGTTACTACCACCAATATTAGGATGATTTTCATTATTCTACTATTATTCCCTTAAATTCTTGCTTCTCCTCTCATTATTTTCATTTATTTATTTATTTATTTTTGCTCTGCCTCGACCTTCATTCTTACGATTCTTTGACGAAAAATAAAATGGTTTCTTGCCATACAAAATCAAAGTCCGGCATAGTTGTACATGAAAATCATTACTAAAGATTAGCTGTCTACTTCCCCCTGGGTTGTCGTACAAAACAGTGTACGTTCATTAGCCGATGGGGGATTTCCCTACGGGTCTGGGCGTACAGTCATTACAAAATGAATCATAATAGAATTCACCAACATGCCAATGTATGACCCAGACAAAAGACCTGTCTGCTGCCTATACACAAACATACTTTTCCGCTCAATGTCAATCACAAGTGAACACAGCAGCTAATTGTTCCCTACAGGCTCTCTTTGCAAATAATAATTTATAAACGAATTCTTGCCCACACACGGCTCAATTAAAAAATAAAAGAAAACAAAGAAGATGAGCAGTTGGAAAACAAGAATGGTATATTCTTTAGTAAAGTAGGAGACAAACAAAAAGGACAATAAAACAAAAAAAAATGACATGGGAGAGCGCCCTCGACGTGAAGTAACATCGAGCCAATTACTGTATAGTGTTATTCGTGCTCTCGACAACACACTGAAAATGTAAATCCACTCTTGCTTGCTTCCCCCCCCCCCCCGCCCTTCCTTAGGGTTCGCTCCAGATAGGAGTGTAAGGCCCAAAATCAAGTAAAGATACCGACAAGAATAATAATCATCATTTCTACTTTCTGTCTTGATACGAAATAATGAATTTGTGTGAAAAAAAAAGAATGATTCTTTTACAATCACGTATAGTATATAATTGATTTTGAATTTAGTGCGACCATGTTTTCTTAAATTGTGGTAGACGAAGAGAACAGTTGACTGGTAAGAGTGAAGTGAACTGGCAAGAGGAGGCCTGGCCGAAAATCTTTGAAGATAAGTTTAAGACATGAGTGAATTAATGAGAAAAGGCGGACCTTATTGCCAGATACAAAGAAACACCAGAATTGGATGCATTGTAGGATTGTACTATTGTAATTACGTAAAGATTGTAAAAAAAAATGACAATATCAATAACAATATAGGTGCTAATTATGTCCATCATTGTAATTTTTGTTATCATTAGTACTATTTTCTTTAATTTTAACAAATTATCTCTACAGGACTTCAGTCCTACATCACATCGGTCACCTAACAAAGTAATGCGCCATCTATTGTCAGAATATTGATATGTCTACCTAGAGGGCTCACACCCATAAATATTTCCCCATAGGGATGTGTGTTAAAAATCGAATTTCAAACAATTCTGTAAAATAGCTGGGAGAAATGAGGTGTTTCAGCTTCACTAACCTGGATAAGTGAGATATACCCTTTCATCCATCAAATTTTCAGGTTGGATTCTTCGGCTCAAATTCTGTCCAGGGGTCCGTAAAGCCAGACTCAAAAAGTCACCTATTTTCCGTACACGTACCCAATGACATAATATAGTCCCCTCAAATTCCATCAGAAAAGCTTTCATCTTCCAACAAAAATGCAGTTTGTAGAGGAATTCATACTCAATATCTAAAGCTATTCAGTTTTTTGCAATACTACATCATTGATTTTTAATTAATTTTTTTCTTCATTTATTTTGGTATCTTTGGTACGAATTTGTGAAGGGGTATGGGACATTCCATTGTATTTACGGGTGTGAGCCCTATAGTGGAGGTCATATTTCTCATTTGACTTTTTAACATCATAAATGTGTTTTGGATGATATTTGCCCCTACATCATATGGGAAATTACGCATTCAAGGGCTTTAAAGCTTCTCAAAGGGACACTTTTGAAAATCATGCCCTTTGTTTTTTTTTCCAAAAATAGATCTTGCAGTGTTGATCAGTTCCTCATAAGATGAATACATAGATGGAGGCAGTTATCCTTGATTATGGGGGTGTCATCATCACCTTATTGCCTACAAAGTACTATAAAAGACTTTGTTTTGTCAAACAGACTAACTTTATGTATTTTGAGCTGTTTCAGTGGTAGCCAAAACAAAGAAATACATCAAAATAACACAGTCATTCAAAGTTGTATGATACTGATGACTGCTATGTACAAAGATCTAGTACCACAACGACATAATAAGGAAACAAATTGTAGCAAGCAGAGTTGGGGGGGGGGGGGTAGAGGAGAGGGGTAGGGGGGGTAGGAAGGAGAAGGGGGAGGGAGGAAGAGATCTGATACAATAGATCAACATAAACCAGCAGAGCTTGTATGGAATGAATACTTCCCATAGACTTGTGTGCATTGCATGCATTCTCTATAGGGCTCACACCCATAAATATTTCCCCATAGGGATGTCTGTTAAAAATCGAATTTCAAAAAATTCTGTAAAATAGCTGGGAGAAATGAGGTGTTTCAGCTTCACTAACCTGGATAAGTGAGATATACCCTTTCATCCATCAAATTTTCAGATGGATTCTTTGGCTCAAATTCTGTCCAGGGGTCCGCAAAGCCAGACTACGAGTTCTTGTCACTCAAAATGTCACCTATTTTCCGTACACGTACCCAATGAAATAATAGTCCCCTCAAATTCCATCAGAAAAGCTTTCATCTTCCAACCAAAATGCAGTTTGTAGAGGAATTCATACTCAATATCTAAAGCTATTCAGTTTTTTTGCCAATCTACATCATTGATTTTTAATTGATTTTTTTCTTCATTTATTTAGGTATCTTTGGTACGAATTTGTGAAGGGGTCTGGGACATTCCATTGTATTTACGGGTGTGAGCCCTATTACGAGGTAATCTGCCATCAGAAGTTTGTAGTTCTTGATCCTTGGTTTGATCAATGAGTGAAAGTCGTGTGTATTTAGTTTAACATTACACACACCTCCCTCTGTCGCTCTCCATTATCACATTATAGCATAACAATAACACAGTCAAATAGATATATGGTTCACATCGTTTGCTCTTCATCTATCCTTTCTTTTCTGAACAACGAAGAGACAGTCATAACAGTAGATGCTGTGTAACTGCATGCGATTTCGAGTTCATACGTCGCAATGTGATGTAATTCCTTGGAGTGCACCCCTCACAGGCAAAGAAAACCCCACAGCGTTGTATGCATTGTCCAAAGTACCTGGCACTGAACGGGTTGAGTTGACAAATCACGCCATTTTTTTTTCACGTTGATAGGATGCTCGAACAGAATGGTGGAAGGCCTCTGAAAATATGTTGTTTTTTTTTTTTTTTTCCGTGATGATATAGTTTCAATCTACAGAAAGTCATGACTACACCCTCGGAAAGGTATTCTTTGCATGTACATCATTACTTAACTTTATTTTATTTTACTTTTATAAATTAATGAAGTGCATTAAAAAGAAATACATACAATAAGCCCGTTTTTCCGTTTAGATATAATTATTTTATTGTTATTTTGTTGAATCATCTAGCATAAGCATTGGATTGCTTTTTCCACATTTGGGTTTCTAAATTTTACCATCATTTTTTCTTTTTGTCTATAAATACTATGATGATTTCCACTTTTCATCCCTTTTCTCTTTTCATAATTCAAATTTGGGGACACACACCACCATCAAAACACACACAAACATTGGGTGAACATACTTTTATACTACTGTACTATCTATCTACAATTGTATGCTGGAAAATGCTACGGTAGTACAACGTAGGGGGCGCTATAACAAATTAGTCCAAATGGGATTATTGAGTTTATTTTCAGAGCTGCAAATAGGCGTAAAACTCACAACAATCGCTAATCAATAGGGTTTCTGTGATGTAAGTGACACCAGTAGAAACGCATGTGGTCGCGTAATTATAAAGATTAAGTTTATTTTCCGGGAAAACGTATCTGCCTATAAAGTATGAAATTATTACGACGATGCATTATTGGTGGTCGAAATTACATAATAATGATGTTTCTGCATCCTGTTCTAATCTGAAGGGAGAGGGGAAGATGTGAATTAGAATGGCATGTAGCATAGGATTAATGCAGGATTTGATGCCATGGTAACGAAAATCACTGTTTCATTCATCTTACCGTCTAAAGAGCAACAGAAGTAATGCAAGACTTTCAATCCCATTTCTTGCCCTGGTGTCCGTTGATCCGAAACACCCCCTTCTGGCAAACTGCCTGTGACATGAGAAGATAAAGGACAACAGATCAGATTGAGTTGTTGAAAACATGATACTGAATGAAATCTGACAGCCAAAGATATGATGAAAAGGGTAATAAATAGAAATTATATAATTATCCATGTGATATAGTTTCGATTGAACTCATTACCTTCGAAAGAGCTGTGGTTATATTTGCTGCACGAAGAGTGCAGATGTTAATACGTGAGAATTCGTCGTGAGGAACTACATGTAATAACGATGTAGAGATTATTATTATCATTAAGAAAGACACATCGCTTATAGTCGTAGGAAGTTGTTAGATTTCCAAGTATATTTGTGACTTATCAAAACATTGAGAAAGTGAATTGACATTGCATGTTTTGCTTAAAGTTTAATTTATTGTTCTAAGCACCAGATTGAAAAAGACAGTCCATACGTAGCGATGAGCGTTGGTTTTCAATGGGACAGTATTCTCTTAGTTGTCTTATATACATATGGGTGCAGCATCCTCAGGTTCTTCATATCTCATAATAGTTGTAATACGTATATTCTGTACAAAAACATGATGCTATATTGTTTTTGCAGACGTGCTCATTCATATCAGCGTTGCGCCTTTTTTTTTTTCATTGCGTGCCAACCTGTTCGGGATGTCACTGTAAGTTCGTAGATGCAATGAAGCCACCGACCATGCACTTCTCAATCAGTATGTAAATAATAGCTAATGAAGGCGCTTATTATTAACATACAGTGCTTACACAATGAGACCGTTTAGGTTGTACTTTACCCTTTCCACGGTTGTCCCCTTCTGGGGTAATCACGCGTGCAAGTTTTTATTTCTGTCGTTTGTATAGTCTTTTTTTTTCGACTGTTCGCGAGCAGAGCGGTTTATGGCGTAAGGAATTTTGCACCTATTGTGCGTGAGGCACCAGGCGTACAGGCTACGATTCCTCGCGAGGGATTTCAGACCCCGGCGGATCGTCCCAATGCGGCCATTTCGCACAATAGCGGACTACCCTTTTCAGCTTCCGATCAACCGGATCATTCCCACAAAACGTGCCTGTAGTATTAAACGTCAACACGGAAGTGGGGTGTGTGCTTCCCTTGCCATTGAACATTTACAGTTCCTCAAAACTTTCTTCAAGACTGACAAGAACTGTTTTCTTGTATCACTTGGCCTGGGAAGTACGTGGAACATGGAAGCAATACTCCGTAGAAAAAAGCTCCAAGCGTAGCAGTTGGTAAGTTGTGTATTTTGTGTACCAAATTCCCAATAGCTGTATCGGATCAACGTTGTTCTGATCGGCTAAATGTGTTGACCATTGCATGCACCTAGCTTACAAATATTGGCATAAATATTTATCGATTGGGTCGATTCAATAACGACACTATTAATAAGCTTTTCATATGTGCAGGACAATGACGGAAATCAAACACCACCGCTTATTGATTAGATACGTGTGCAGGCCTACTACTTGTGTCGATGGCTGCATAAATGTGTGTATGCTATTAGTATGTAAATTTACAGCGAGCGGCATTCAAGAAAAGGAATCTATATGTATTGACCAGTACGAGGTGGAGAGGGGATCTTGATTCTTGAATACTTCGGTTGCCATTTTGTGAAACAGATGACATTCATACATCCTATACTCCCAACATACATTACTACTGATTCCTGTGTACATGCATGGTATTCATAGGGAGATCCGTGGCGTCGGATTATTACAGTATTTACTCGTTTGCCTTAATAACGCACGTACGGGAAATAAGGGCAGTAGCCGCATTTCGCGTACCCATGTAATTAGCCGTCTGTTTATGACGCTCGAAAACGTCGGTGCTTACTAGACGATACATCGTGATTCTAACTGCTTTCTGCCACGCACGCACCGCCATTTTCCATGTTGTACCGTTATGTATGTAGCCCTAGTCTTGAGACGATGTGAAGAAAGGAATGGGAGGACTATACTGATTAACAGCAAATATTATGATTATAGGCAAGGTGGTAGGGCTGGTGAGATTGAGCAGAGTTAATCCAGGTCTATTGAAATTGAAATTGAAATTGATCTGCTTTGTTGCCGACAAAAACATGCAGACGGGTGAAAATTCCGACGACTTATAATTCCCGTTTAATAAAAACACAAATTGTACATAAACAAGAACACGCAATTCTTGCGTGCTTTTGCAGCAGATATAAAAACTTACAATAAAACCCATTAATCATACAAATCCTGATGATTCATGTTTCAAAGGGTGCGTATACCATCGAAATCAGGATATTTCGAAACTGTAATGGCTTCTCTGGTGTAACTAAACTCTTCGCCCCCTTTGTTATGGACTGAAGAAGTACATGTATCTAGCCGTCAGCATTCCAACGAGGGTGTAGGGTGTGACCGTTGTACTTAACGTTTGTCCCCACGAACGGCTAATCAGATAAGTCTTGACCGACGCCAAACCTTAGCTGCCAAACCTATAGCGCTAGATAGTGAATCAGCCAACATAGACACTCCAATACCTTGTGATTTCTTATGTTTTTTTTTCTCCTCTTAAAGATGTTACCAGGGCAACCAACTGTTTAGTGATGATAGTCAGGCGTTAATTACGTCATGTCATTAGCGTGAGCGCCGCGTTATAAGGCTTGTAACAAAGGTTCAAATGAATTCAGTGAATGGTGATTTGGGATTACACTCGGTGGTTGATAGCAAAGGATTCTAGTTGTTCTCTGGTGGGTTACTTACCACCGCTTATCCTTCTCGTTAATCTCATCCTCGATAAATGGGGATTACCATGGTTACTGTTTGGGGTCTTTGTATACCAGGTTTATACCTTTGTTTACATGTGTGTGTGTGTGTGTGTGTGTGTGTGTGTGTGTGTGTGTGTGTGTGTGTGTGTGTGTGTGCATGCGCGTGTTTACTTGAAAATTTGGACGCCACTTCAAACTCAGTGTGAGAACAGGATGCGATCATTGACTAGAATCCGGCTCAGTAAGTATCAAAATAAGACTTACCCGGTATAGGCCCTAAAACGAATCAAATACATCTTATAACCTACTTCGCTAAGGAATTTCATTCGACATTTTCATTGCGATGCATGATTCATATCACTATGAGTTATCGTCATAGTGATAATTGCCATTATTATTCACTGAGAATCCTGTTTTTAACGTAAGATTGCGCTCTACAATTTGGAATCAAACGTGAAATCAAACGAGACAGAGTCGAAGATTTGGGCCGTGATGTATAAATGCTCATGCGACAATGACTATTGATCGATTCCCGGAATCTTGAAATACTTCATCTTTGGATTCTTTTCATCGAACACCCACTTAATCACTGTTCAATCTGCTCACTTCGGCGTAACTCGTTTCAATTCTTGAAATCAATAGACCGTTTCAGCAATGTATTTAAGGATGTTTCTTACTTTTGTGAACAAAGCAGGCGTAAAATCTAAATAGATTTACAGAACCGGTCTATTTTGACAGCTTCAGCTGTTGAATGTATACGGGGCTAACTTCCAGAAAAGCCCCCCCCCCCCCCCTGCATATGAAATGTTCCAAACTTGTTCATGAATTCATTCTGGAGTTTCGTAGTGCATCTCTTGGTATGGATGTTTTTTTCAGGTGATGCGAATTATGTGAAATTTCCACACCTCTTTCATAATAGGCCTACCTCTTACGAATCTCTAGTTAATGTCTGATTCAATCGACATATTATTAACAAGTGTTCTGGTTTCTTCAGGGAAATCTGTTGTACTCAAGTTGACTTTGACAGAATTTGAATGCATAATTTAAAAAAAATCCTACATCTGCAATGCGCAACGAGTGCACTGGGCATATCTCAATGAGTGTATACAAGATCGAAGCCCGTCCCAAATTTTGCTCATAGCGCTGTTAATAACCAACATGAAAACAGTCCCTGATACGACCATATGAGAATTAGATACACTAACTTATGGAACAAAATGAAATGCAAAAGCAAACAAAGTACTAGAATACAGCAACTATAAATGTCAGAACAAAGAACAAAGATTCCCTAATTTCAGTTTCACAAGCAGCATACTAAAGACTAGTTGTATCAGTTTCAGATGGTATTGAGCAAGTTTTGCATGTATGTTTATGTATGCGTCGATGCATATCATGTTCTTCTTTGTGTGAAATGTATGCCAAGCTTTGCATACATCATTAGCATAAAGCAAACACCACGGCAAAGATTCATGTTGATTTAAAATAAAAACGAGGTCCATGCGAATCGTTGGTATTGACACAGACCGGGTATGCCCCGGCGTGAACAAACATGAATGCGCGGAGATACGGCCGACTTCAGTATCGTTCATGAGAGTCTTTTTCTAAACTCTATGGTGGGTCTTGATAGGACTACGAACTTTGCTTCATGTTCTTGTACTATCAATCATTTCTGTCAAAAACAATTAATTTCAAGTGCAATCCTCCCTTGGCTAGGAGAGTACTATTTATTGTCCCTGTCGATATAGATATAGCTCTTAAAATTGCCCGTGTGTTCATTCAGAACGGCACGCGATTTATATGTGGAAATTCGGAGAACTGAAACTTCGAAGGTACTATGATATTTGATCACGATACATCCGTTTTACATGACTGTTTATACTAACATCTGCCTTCCGGTTTCTATAAGTGCCCTTGTCAAAATATTATCAGGTCCCTGGTTTCCTAACAAGTAGTTGAAGAGAGGGAGGGAGATAGATAGAGAGGCAGGCAAAGAGACAGAGAATTATACCTTGACTTCATGAAACTAAAATATATGCAGTCGTATTTCATATACAACTTTCCCCGATATGTTAGCTACAGAAACCACCTGCCAATATGCAAAGCAGCAAAGAAAAGGAGGGACAGAAGTATGGAGCAAATTTACAGATTAAACGCAACTTACAAGTGTACATTAATGTCAGTTTAATTATTGGCCCTTGAAACTAACGTTTATGCTTATAGATATGTTTCTCTCTACATGATATAATGTTATGTTATATCATTTTGTATTATATTACATGATATATTATATTATATTATATTAAATGGATTAGTCAAATACCGGTTAGTGATTGGCTAAACACAGTCACGTGATGGAGGCACTTTGGTTAATATGTTCGCCCATGGGCAGAACATTTTTGTAATGTTCTCCCATGGGAAAACATTTTCACGTAACAAATGACAAACGATACCAAACGACTGAACGATCACATTTTCAGGCAATCGATAGGATAAATTTGCCTATTCCATACAACGTGAAAAAGCAGATGACCGATTATTGTAATGCGTACGAAAATGTGATTTGAAGGACCCGCGCACAGTGAATTTGGCTCTGCGCGAGCGATCGAGTGCGTTGTGCTGGTGGTTGACGTTGACGTATTTGACGTATTTGACTAACCCATATAATATAACAGATGATGACTTTTGTTGTCGGGAACATGTACCAAACGTTCCACCCTCAGGGTTTGAAATGCTATTTCGGGAGGCTATAAGTCCCTCGATTTCGTCTCGGGACTTATAACCTCCCTCAATAGTATTTCAAACCCCTCGGGTGGAACATTCGATATATTCCCTACCCCACCAGTCATCATCTATATAATATCATATGCGGCACAAACAAATAAAGTAAAAACATCATCATACAGTTGAGAGCTCCATTTTAAAGAGGAGACTGACATAGACGCTTAGGAGAAATCCCTGGTACAGACTATTTATCTGAAAAGGTGGTTTAAATACCAATGCACAATTTTAAACTGAATTTCCAGTTTGAGAATAAGTCAAGGCTGCACGCAGTCCAGCGATCTATCAAAGTTTTCGATGTTTTGTAAAGATGAAGCTTTAACAAAGTGTGGGGATAAAATCAAGCATAGCAAACGGGATTGGCTGGATTCACCATCATCAATGCCGTCAATGACAGTCTCGTGTGCAGTAAACCGTTAAGTAAATCGATGCTTTGAGTGACTGTTGTCAAAAAAAAAAGAAAGAGAGAAAAAAATGCCATAGCGTTAACACGCTGTCCAAGTCGCTGCCCGTAATGATTCAAAAAGAGTACAGCCGTTCACATCCATTATTTTCATGTAAGAGTATGTATTTAGAGTGACATCATAATTCCAAAGACACTTTCTGCATGAGCTTGTCCGTGAGTGAACGGTTTTATTTTTAGTTATTCCATTAATGAACGGCATTGAATATTAACCAGTTCATTATGAGCTGACTTTGCTATAACACACATTTTCCATGGAATCTAGTCCTGCCCCAATATGCACAGAAACAGTCTTACAGGGGTTTAACCAGCTCAACCAGCCAAAAATGTTTGAAAATGAGCTGCCGCAATACCACACGACTTCCAACAGCATTGCATTTTTGTTAATGATTAACCTCCTTGTACTAACAATAATGGAAGTGGGGGACGATATGGTAAACCAAGCCCTAGAAAGCCAAGGTACCTTCGCAGTAAAAAAAAAAAGAAAAAAAAAAGATAGACAGACAAATGGAAAATAAAAAAAATAAAAAGATAAAAATGAAGGTGCCTAGCGGATTTTTTGTTTTTGTTTTAAAGAATATTTTATTCTTCATCAATGGGAAACATAGTATACAAACAGATTTATACAAAATTCTCTGGACCAATTTCATAATCATCAATGAATACAAAATTTATACCAAAACTTTACATCAGTTTAATACATTAATAATGCAAAGTAATACAAAGTACCGATTAGTATCGATTGAAAGTATCGATTTATTACAAAGACACATTTTGTTTTTCCATAATCTTTTATTGATTCCATATTCAATACAATTTCATAACAAATCAAATCGCACGTATTATAAAATCCACGATTTAACACATGTAGTGATGGTACCGATCATGACAATGATAGATCTACTATAGTCAAACCTGTGTATAGCGGTCACCCATGGGAGATGAAAAATGGCCGTGGTAGGCAGATGGCCGCTATAGACGAGGTCGTTAACATGACCTTTCTCTTGGGGGAATTGTGTTCAGTGGTAAGACAAGTTTGACTTTAAAACGACAATGGAAACAATATGTGTGTTTAGTAGCATTATACCCCTTATCTCTTATTTGTCATTATCATATTCTCATAGGATCAACATGAAATATGACGTGACATAACAAATCTGTTCGAAAATCATATCATGTATTATCGTGGAGGTGGGGGAAGTGTGAAGAAAACAAATATCTAGCCCACGCAGATGTTAATATGTAGTATTAAAAAGGTATCGTGGGCGATATTTTGTTTATTTTCACAAAAATTCTTTTGTCAAGCAGTCAAGCAGTATAAATGACTGACAGACACTATACACTAGCATGAATATATGTGATCTTCCTGCATAGATGGTCTTTACTTCGCTGATGTGGACTATTCATATATTCACAGAATCCACATAACATAATCCCCCCATTATTTTGGGTGAATTCCCTTGTAATCATTGACCTTCACGAAGATATACGAAGCACATACTTCCTAACATCTGGTGGGATGAAAAGAATGAGCATTGTATATGTAGGAGGGAAAACCCCCACTTGAATGGTTGACACGTGTTCCGTTTCTTTTTTTTTTCAATTCCTATACACATCACGTGACCTGCTTTTCTAATGTAAATCTCCAAGTACACTGTAGGCAAATATACGTTATGTTTATTTTCCTTTCATTGCAGTGAGTCGCTGCGGTGCGTCAGCGCTCAAAAGAAAAAAAAAACATAACTCGCTATTTTCACACGAAATGTAATTTGTCGTTATTATCATTTTCTGATATCATGTCAATGATTGTTATAATGGTTATCGATATCATCTAGTTGCAGATAATAATAATGTAGCCAAAGTAGCAATAATGATGATAACAATCAGTATGAAGATGACAATGATATACTACTGCTACTAGTACTGCTACTTATTACTCTAATAAGAATATCAAGAAAGATAATGAAATTGAATAACATTAATAACAGTAATATTTACATACAGGTCAAAATGAAGATCATTGTGTAAACGCACCTTGTACAAAGACATAAGGAATAATTCCAACTTTGGATTTCCTCTTGAAAATCTACAGCCTTATATGCTACTAGTATATCATATTGCCTCCACATTATCATGATAATTATGATCATAGTAAAAGTAGTAATATGATAGAAACAATCATTATTCTAATTATTGGTGTTTGTTATTATCGTTATTATCATTACTATTACTATAATTATCAGTACTATTATGATTATCATAATCATTATGATTATTATTGTTTTTATCAATATCGCTATCATTGTTACTATATAGAAGTAGTAGTAATAGAATGAATATTGTTGCCATTATTAACATTACTATTGTTTTTGTAATCATTATCATTGTAGTTTTGCTAATCACAGTCATAATTATAATCCTTATCATCATCGGGATCATCATCATCATCATCATTATCATCATCACCATCATCATCATCACCATCATCATCATCATCATCATTATCATCATCATCAACATCATCAACATACTGACTATGTTGTTAATTATTTCCTCATCCCGACATACACATTGCGTATAGGGAATAATGATATACATGTACTCTAGTATTCGTGGTATTGGAAATTCTAGAACATGGCCTATCATTATTTGCACTTCTGCGGTCAAGCAAATATTTGCTCCCTTTAAGCGAGCATTCAGCTGTCATTATGTTTACTCCTCTCTACCTCTCTCTCCCTCTACCCCCCCCCCCCCCACCCTTTCCCTCTCTATTTTTGCTGTAGAGAAAGAGAGCAGGCCAGTCAGCTTGGTTCCATTGATACCAACTCGGAATGTAAACGTGGACAAGGTAGTTGGCGAAGACCAATCATTAAAGGGATTTCCCCAAAGTGGATTTTGTTGCAATAGACAATAGCTTACATATCAGTGACAAGAATTGGTCGCTCCCAGACGCTGTGTATGAGCATCTCGCGGGAAGATGTTCCACCAGAGGATCTAGCCGCTCCAGACACCATCATCACTCGCTTGTCTCCCCGATCTACTCACCCAGAGGGTGAGATCAAAGACGTGGAGGCTGTTTCATAAAACACAGAGGCAAAGAAGAGACACCCGTGGTATCGGCACGTTGGGGAAGGAGGAAAAAAAGCTTACATCATGGCGGAAGTTAGCTACAAGCGGGTTCGGGAAATCATGTGGACCGATCAACAGTACCGGCTCCGGGAATTGCCGGCTTTTTACGGATTCCCGCTCCTCATCAAAGTGATGAAAGGGACGAGTCTCGACGTGGACGCCAAGGAGACGGTGAAGAAAGGCGAGGTGAGTTGTTGAGGGGAGGGGACGAATTGTGAGGGGAAGAAACGGGAGGGGGAGGGGGTGGTGAATCAAAATACCAGGCAGATAGACAGTGGGCGCTTGTGGGCGTGTCATAAAAGTTCCGCAACAGGGAATCAATTGCCTACGTAAAGTACACTGCTAAAGCTCATACAACTGATTTTTTTCATAGATATGAAACTACTGTTTCTTCTTGCCCCGCACGTCAGTCATGATGATGAGAATGATAATGAGAAGAATAAACTTTGTGGTTGAGCTATTACTATATGCACTCCCGTTGATACAACTATGTATGCCGTTCACCTATCCCGATGCGATGTTCACAGTGATGGCAAACATAATCCAGAAGCATGACAGTGATGATGAAAACGAAGTTGTGTTGATTATAATCATGGTAATCAAATCATAACAACATATCATGCCTATAGAGATATATGAATGTACTTTGTAGATACACACTAATAGGATAAGGAACGTTATCCTGTGCGATTTTACCTGCTATAGACTTTTTCATAACCAAATCAATGGATTTAATTGTTACATTTATTCATAAGGAATCTTTGTTAAAACAAGAGATAGAAAATGAAAATCGCAACAAATGAAACTACTCAAAATCATGCACCTGCATCCAGTCACATCTCCTTTCTTGTTTCCATGGTTACTTGCTGCGACAAGACAGGAAGTTGCACAATACGGGAGAGGTAGCCTCGCCCCAAGCCTCAGCACGCATTAGTTTCTCGACAGAGGACCTGGCATCTGCATTGCAGTATGCTTGGTATCTGAATTCTGAACTCATTTTGGCGCCGTTTTAGCATGACAGACTGCAGAGGGTAAACCATCGAAATAGAATGCAATATGGAAGGCATGAAAACGTCACATCGGGTCGCATTTTCTTTTTCAACTCCCTAAAATGCAATTCCCACACAAAAACCCAATCCTTCCATTTATTTTATTATTTTTCTCCATCGCGAGCTGCTCTTGAATGAATATTTTGCCTTGGGTTCGATAACAAACCCGTTACCTGGGTCACAATGCCTCGCCAAAGGCTCACCTCCTATTGGATAGATTACTTCCCGCTGTTCTGTTGCGAACCAATGTGCATTGGGTTAACGTTGTTCATCCTCCATCCTCCTTCCTTGCAGATTTTGCGTATCCATGGCGACCACAGTCAGCGGCGGGTGATTGCAGCAGACAGCAAGGGAAGACACTGGAGTTTTCCTGTACACATTGGCGCCAAATTCGACGTCCCCAGCAAGAAAGGTACTATAGCTACATGTAATTACCATCACGGTGTTCTCTTTTATTTAGATGTGTGTGTGTGTGAGCGCGCGCGCATGTGTGTGTGTGTGTGTGTGTGTGTGTGTGTGTGTGTGTGTGTGTGTGTGTGTGTGTGTGCAAGACGAGTATGTATCCCTCTGTCTGTTTGTCTGTCTCATTTTCTCTGTCTCTTTCTCTGAATGCGTATGTGTGTTTCGGTCGTTTGTGCGGTGCTTTTTCCATATTCTTTCGTCAATATTCGTCTTTCATTCCAATCTTTGGTCTATAAAAGATTACAGTCAATGTGAGGCAGTAAAACATTCGAATTGAGTCTTGAAATCTTAGAATTGCATGATCTAACATGCTTGCTCACACCCTATCATTCACGAATGCAGACAGACGGACGTCAGTCTACATGAGCGAAATCGTCGAACTCGATAAGCTGCCGAAGAAGTTCACCTTCGCGAAGAGAGACAACATGCAGATCAACATAACGGGCGAAGACCCCAGCACGGCTGGACCCCTGATCGATGGCGACTTCAAGACCAAGGAGGTTACGAAAGTCCGCTTTTTCAAAGCCAACAGAATCAGTGATGGTGAGACACATCCAAACCAAATAAATAGATAAAGAAAGAAAGAAAAAGAAAGAAAAAATAAAGAAATAAATAAATAAAGAATAGATATAGCAAAATGACCCTGTTTCTTTATACTACTTACAGTTTTCAAATATCCATCTGACGAACCTATGCTGTCCATGATGTTGCTCATTACAACTATATGCCCCTTATGACGTGTTGGGCTTTCTTTTTCCAAATGACTCACATCTGCTCATGAACAGAATGTAACTGCAAACATGTTTTTTTTTTTTTTTTAAGTCCAAATGGAGTTATTGGGATTGTTGTATTGAGAAGCCAAGTCAACCAAGAAGTGAAAAGGAAGGCAAGCAAGGGAAATGGATTGGAGCATTTAGTGTGTCATATTTTTTTCTTGCTTTCATAAATCTTTCCGTGAACTCTTTCCTCACCTTTTTTTTACAGACCTCAAGAAGCCATCTTCTTGTAAATCAATCTCTTTTAGAAAAAAAAAAAAACGATTGCGCAAGACGTTTTATGGACAGCATGGGTCCTCTCAATCTCTGCTTTCACATCTAATCCGACCTCAAGCATCCTCATACACTATTTCAGTGACCCTTTCTCTCTACACAGCATCATGCAAGCTAATACATGCATGTGAATAAGTGGAGGATCACCTTTTCATTGTAATCTTACCAGCAGGGGTTCTGAATCTGAGCACGATTTTCTCTAACGTACGACCGATTATCACGCGTAAATTAGAATTATTCCAGTCACACGCTACTCTTGACCGCGTTATCCTTGGACTCTGGCTGTGTGGTTTTCTTTTGTTAATTGGTTTTGTTAATTTGTTTGTTTTTTGTTTTTAAAGGAGGCAATGCAAACGTTCCTTTTAGTCGCACACGTCTTTTAGAAGTGGTCTTTAAAAACAGGTTTCCAAAATATATATTTCCGTTTATATGTATATCAAAGGATTATTTATGTTCCCCATACATCATTCTCCTATTATCTGCCGTCCATGCGTATCATTATCATATTCCTTATTATCAACATTGAGATTGTTATTAGTATCAAAGAAAGGCCATATCATTTCTCGGGTTTAATTCTAGATTTACTCTTTGCTTTTGTTTGTTTTTGTTGTTGTTTTTTTCTCATAGACGAAATAGATCCGAAGGTGCTGTTTCTCCCCGCTTACCTCGACGTGGATGTAACCATAGCAACCAAATTGGCCTGCGAACCCGAGTCATTCTGGGACGAATATATGGAAGCTATAACCAGCGATATCACTAAGAAAGTTAACTTCAACATGTATCGCGGGAAGGCAGGTAAATAGATCTATTCGACGAATAATGACATGAGTGTGATGAGTCAGAAAAAGCTAATGCATGTTTCCTCTTTGGTGTACTATGTGACTATTCAGTGGAATCTTGGAGTGTTATTGTTCTTTTCTTCTTTCATTTTATTGCACCATAACTTTAATTTCGTTAAACATAACAATGACAAAAGGATCAGACTCCGTTCAAACGGTAATTCCGTCTGAGCCTTGCATCACAGTAGTTTCAAAGAAATATGATTCGTTTCTAAAATATTGCAAAAAAAAATCTTGTAAAGTCCACGACTTACGTTATAATCATTTCAGGTGAATGACTTACTGAGAGGTTAAACAATGACACTTACACATCCTATATTTGAAATACATATTGCTAAAGGATGCGACACTTAAAGGGACTACAAACCCATTCTTATCTGTCCGCCCCCCCCCCCCCCCTCCCCCAGACATCCAAATATACGAGTTCAGTAAAGACAAGGTGAAGAAATCGAAGAGGAACTCCGCGTGTCTGTACGAGGAGGTTGCCCCAAACAAAGTCGTCACCATCGGCAGCATGATCAAACAGCGCACGCCGAGCGTGAACCGAAATGCGGAAGGGAAGCGCATGTCGAGAACGCCCTCTACGGGATCGGCGGGATCGGCAGCGAGGCTTGTGAGTAAAGTCTGATTTCAGCTTTCTGTAGTGATATCTAACTGTGTTTAGAAGAAATGAAGATACATACAACATCACTTCCCCATTCATCTTTCGGTATTTTGTTGTTATTGGAGATTAATGTGGACTGGCTCAGTTTATATTAATGTACAACAAGCTATGATTTGTTTGTGTGAGTTTTTTTTTTTTTTTTCATGGCCAACTTGCATGATTTGTTTCTTCTTCCTTTGGTGTGATGTTGTATCGATTCTTTCATTCTTTCATTGTGTTGCGCTTCGAGAAATGTTGAATGAATTACATCATTTGAAAAAAAAAAATCTGAAAGGGAATTCAATTAGGAATTGCCACGTCCTATGCTCATTAGGGCTTCGTAGTTAGTATACTTGTTGCTGGTGTGAGGCTGTAGTCGTTGTTCATTTGTATTATGGTTTTCGATAAGAACACAGTTGGTGTGGTAGGTACTACTTCGAGGAATTTCGGGTAAGAAAGAAATTTCTTGGAGAGATTTGGAATAGAAGCAGCGGAAAGCTGGTACTGTGCTTCAAAATGCTGCTGTGTGGTACCTTTAATGAAATGCAGTTGATGGATATACAGTGCACTCCCGTCATAACGGACACGATTACAACGAAATTTTCGTCACATCGAAATCAAAATTCATTTCCCAAATTACCGTCTATATCATTATCATCTTATTTTTATACACTTTACTGTTTGATTACAACGAAATTTTGATACAACGAAAGAAAATCGCCGGTCCCGAGGATTTCGTTATAGTGGAAGTACACTGTGCAGCAGCTGTATGTGTTTCTCTCTCACTCCAAATGTAATTACTGCACCTTATGACATCAGAATGGTAAACCAGCCAGTCAAACAATCGTGCCTTCGATTCAAATTTTATTTCAAAGCAAAGATGCGTTCCATGATTTCTAGTTATAAGCCCCAAGATTTCAGAATTCAGGCCCACTCTTTCTCTCGCGACAAATTCAATGTAAGCAATATATATATATATTTTTTTGTCATCAAGTACCACTCTCACTAAACTCCAGTCACTTACTCGTTCCCCACTTACCATACTCCAGTCACTTACTCGATTCCTTTTAACCCTATAGTCGACTTTTGGCCCTGCTGAGAGTACCGAGTCCGAGGAGCCTCCAAGAGCGGTGAAGGACATCTTGACCGATCTCCAGGACAAGGATGAAACAGAGATGACTGAGGAGGAAATCCGTATGGCCAAACACCGGAGGATGATGCTCGCCATTCTTGCCCGGGAGGAGGAGGAGGAGAGAGAGGCCATGAAACAACGAGAGGAGGAAGGGAAGGAGGAGGAAGAGGGCAGAGGAGACAAAGAAGATGCCGGCGATGATGCTGGTGATGATGGTGAGGAAGAGACTGGTGACAGGAAGTCGAGAGGAGAAGGAGATGGAGATGAAACTGATGAGGATAACGATGATGACGACGACGATGATGACGACGATGATGATGGTGGTGATCAGACTGGAGAAAATGAACAACCAGACTCTACAGAAGATTCTAAGGTTGGTGAACCGATGCCGGAAGAACTCGGCAAATTGTCTTCAGAGGACGTTGCTAGGCGACCAAGATCACCAGGTGATGGTTCACCCGTAACCAATCAGATTGATGACAGCGACAATTCACCCCGTAGTATTCCAAAACCACGGATACCACCGAGAGTGCCTACCAGGCGTACCCCGCCCATGAAATCCCCACCGGCTGTTACCGCTCCGAATGATGCCAGCTCAGACCCTACCTCACCGACGGGTCAGGTTGTGAGACGCCCACCACCCTTGCCTAAGCCAAAACCAGCTGTTCCACCAAAGTCAAGCAGCGCCCCATCAGAACCATCATTCCGTCCTCCAGTAGTCCCACGCGTAGGAACTAAAGTTGGTACGGCGCAGCTAGTCAACCTAGCCGAGAAAACCTCGCGGTACACCCATATCTCTGAATACCCCGCCGATCTTACAGGGTTGACCATCGAAGATATGTGCCATGCTCTAACTCTGCTGCGTCTTGAAAAGTACGAAGACCGTATACGTGAACACAAAGTAGACGGCGAGCTGGCCAAAGAATTGACAGTAGACATCTTAAAGTCGGACTTTGGGATGAACGCATTAGACAGCGTGAAACTGAATAAATTTATTCACGACAACTGGCGGCCAGTCTGATGTGTCTCCAAAGATTCATCAAACATTTTGTCAAATTACGTAATCTTCTTCTTCTTTTTCTTTAAAACTTAACGGCCGAAACGGAGAACGTTCCACACATTTTCAATAGTTTATACTGAATGTTCAAATTATTGCCAGAACCTCATCCCATCCCGTTAGAGTCGCGCCTATGTATACTATGCGTGAGGAGAAACTGTTCGAAGTTGTATGGTTGCATGCGAATTTCCTGTGAAAATTCGCTCCTTAAGCTGTGTATTCATATTTCAGTGGCAAGTAAAGAGAAATAATCGAAAAAGGGATTTACAGATTCAGTGACATTCTTGCCAAACTTATGAAAAACGCAAAAGAAAACAAATTCTACTTCAACAACGACTCTGAAGATTCGATTCATTGTCATCGTAGTCTAATTCACGAGGTGCCTATGAGTACATCGTGGGTAATTGTACTAGTGGTACTTTTAACAACAACTTTTGATTTATAACATTTTGCATTGTAGTCCCACAAATCAAGACCAAATTACGCCCAATGATTACGTTATCATCGCTATATCACGCATTGTGATAACCATTCTTTTTGTATTACCTTGAGGCACTAATTTAATTTGCCGTTACAACAATGAACAGTATGATAAACCATTCATGTCTCTTGTTAATGCATTGTTTGTTTGTGGGGGTTCAGTAAGACTGGAGCTGGTACTATCCTTGGAATCTCGGGAAAATGGCTGCCGCGCATTTTCCAATCCGATTACAATTTCCTAAAACAAATAGTGCACATTACCTGGTCGGGCGTTTATATATTTAATTCTCAGTAACGCATCATGTAATTTGCATTTTACTATTTCATCCACTGTTTTCTGTATTCCCCATGGAACACTATGTCTTTCACACCTTTTTTTTTAAACTAGAAAATGCAGTATTGATGAAAACGTTCCATTGCATTCGGAAATTATAATCATAATTGCACGTTGCACTTATTATAGTGAATGCACGCAACAACTGCCCGCGTAATGATAATGATAATGATGATAACAGTAGTAATACTTAAAGTGATGAAACGAACGATATCATTATTATCATTATTATTATCATTATCATTATTATTGTTATTATCGTGAAAATGATATGAAAAGTAATTTTGAAAAAGAAATGTGAATTATTATTAATACCATATCTAGCACCATAATTATCATAATTATTTATATCATTTAGGTACAAGTAAACATCTCGCTATCATGGTTTTGGCCTCACGCACGTCTCAGTCCATTGCCAAAACATACCCTTCATTAATTACAAAAAGTACTTTGTCTAATCCTACTACACTTTGAAACAGAAAGAAATAACCTATCGCTCTAAAATGAAACAATACAGAATGATCTTAATCCTATAAGTTCAATAGGTCACCATGTGATACGGTAGATATCTTTCATTCCAACCCCCCCCCCCAAAAAAAAAAAAAAAGAATAAAGAAATGAATAAATCGTCGCTTCTATGGGACGATATTTTAGAAAGAAAAATATTAAAACGAAAAAATTCCGGTTTTTTTTTTCTTTAGAGAGGAGTTTTCAATGAGATCATTATCAATGTTGATACTAGTTAATGGTCGAAGCAAATATCTTCTATACAATAATTGGTACAGTTGTTCGAGCAGATGGGAACCTCTTAACTAACGTGCAAATATTAGTCATATATGTTTATAGTATACGTGCTGAGGCGCATTTTTTCTATTGAGTCTATCTATGGATTTGTCGGTATATTTCAATTTATCCAACTGTCATCTATCTGTAAAGTGAGGTTCTTCTCTTGTCACTTATCTTTGTTTTAAATCTCCTCCTCCTCCTCCTCTCTCTCTCTCTTTTACCGTATTTCCCTGGTTTTCGTGCTTTAATGTATTTAAATATACTTTCTCCTTATCATACTGGTATATTTTTATTCAATTGGTTTTTGTTATTAGTTTTCATACTGAAATTGATTAATTTATTTGATAAAAGTTAAAGAAGATACCTACTTAGTGTACACGTCATCACATTCCGATGTTTGGTAAACTTTCATTCAGTCAATCTTTCTCCATCCCCTTCTCTTCCTTTTATCTTTCTCTCTCTCCATGGCCCCATTTCATAAAAGATGTTATTATTACACTATAAGAAATACGGGTTCGAATTTGAACCCCATAATTGCCGCTATACAACCACTCTATAGGGTGCAACCTTGCACCCCAATAAGCAATATGCGCCCTTAGAGGTGCAATACGCCGAATTTTGAACCTGCAAGGGTGCGAAAATGCACCCTCAGTTTTGTGCTAATCAAGGGTGCAAATATGCACCATAAACAATAATACATTGTGAATTGAAACTTTGGACCACGAGTATCAAGGTTTTACTCGTAAGATCAAACTTACATTCTGATGGATAATAATATCTGCATCTTTGTAGGTACGAATTTTTAAATATCAAGAGATTTGATTTTCTACTTGCATAATTAAAGATTCAGTTGTGCACCCCAGGGTGCTGCTATAAGGACAAATAGGGTGCAAATTTGAACCTTTATTTTGTAGTGTGTAGGATAGCAACTCTTGCTGGAATGGCAACTACCAGTAGCAACAGCCAATCAAGAAGCAGGATTCTTGTCATTACTATGACAATTGTCATTCCTATCATTTCAAGTTTTTTTAGGAAATGGGACTCATATCTCTTTATCCTTCGATCTGTATTATCTTTTTCACTCTCGCTATCTCTTTCTCTATATTATGTAAAGGAGCATTCCAGGCGATTTTCGTAATTTCAAATCATGTAGTATATAAATCGACAGCTGCATGATAAAGATTTGTGGAATTTATTGGGGTCCTTGAGCAGAGAAACCAATACTCTGAAAAATCTTAAACAAGTTACACTGAAAAGTGTAGATGACGTAGGAGGCTCACATATTTCCGAAATGTATACAGTGTAATTCCATAACAATACTATTTCCTTAACAAGTTCGCCTGTGTCAAATCTATGCATGCTTTTTTCTTTTACTCTGCTTCCCTGAGCCAGAACTATAATTATGTATTCTTATCATGCTTATGATGAAGCTGTCATGTCATCATCCTTGTTCATAGCAATTTATTTGTTTATTCTGAAAACGTTCCTTTTCCTCACCTCAATCACTATACATTCTCAGTATAACTAATTTATGATTTTTCAAATGCAGACGTCTGAAAATCATCCGAAAGTCTCCATTTTAACGTTTCGATCTGATTTTCTTGCTCCTCCAACTATTGACTGCATGAAGGAACATTTTGTTATTCATCTCAACAAGAATAAACAGTATTTTCATCATGAATGGGTTTGATTCCTGTGTTATTTATTTGGTTTCCCGAACACTCAACGTATACTTGTAAACACAAAGTGGCGACTGGTCCGGCATACCGTGGAAATATTGTATTGGGTAATCCAAGAGGAAGGTCGAAACGCATTGGACTGACATGAAGCTTGAAAAAACACACACAAAAATATGAATACAGATCTAGACATTACAGTAGGCCTACCTACAATGTAGTCAAACTATCATAAGTCTACGTCTTTATCTTCCGACAGTTGTCATTGTACTTATACTGTCACCATCATTACTGCTCAGGTCTTCGGGAAGATTAGATGTGGAAATTGTCATTTGATTTTATTATAGTACCTTTGAATTCCTCTGCATATTTTATATTGGTGAAATGATTAGTCATGCAATCCAGAATATCCAACATGTCCAAGAGAAATTATCTATTTTTATGCCTCCACCACAAAGTTTCGCAGGAGGCATTATGTTTTCGGATTGTCCGTCCGTCCGTCCGTCTGTCGTTTCGTTCTTTCGTCTGTAATACATTTTTAGTCCAGTCAAAATATGAAAAAAAAGGGGGTCAACCCAAAACAAATTGCAACAGAAACCATTCCACTTGCATTTAACCTGGAAGAGCTATCAGAACAACATATTAAAAGTTCCCTAAAATTCGAGTGGTGGATCAATGCCTAATTTGCATAAATTCAAAATGGCCGCCATAAAACCAATTAATGCTTATATCTTGGGTTGTAGAGCCCATAGAAAGTCAGTTATTGTGTCTAAACCTATGTTTTTTTAGGTCAAGGAGTACAATTATGACATCAATAATAACTTAAAAGTATTTATTTGTACATAATTTGCATACATTTGCATAAGAATGCATTCAAAATGGCCGCCATAATGGCCTTTTAATATCTCCGTACATAAAACCTGTAGAAAGTAAATTTTGGCATCTATATTTATGTTTTTCACGTCAATATACACTATCATGATGTCAGTTGTAACTCAAAAAGCATGATTCCTACATACATAATTTGCATGTACATGCATATAATTATATGCAAAATGGCTGCCATATGGTTTGTGCATGCCTTATTATTTCATCTGTAAGTGGGTCTCTTTTTGTCTCTTATTGTCACTGCCAGGAGTAATTGCTGCAGTACCTACATTTAGGAGTAAGTCAATGAAAAATCTGCATAAATATACATATAATCATCGCACTTTTTCCCCTCATTCTGCCCTCCCTTTCTCCTTATCGCCACTCAGTGAGTGGTGACTTATATGTTATATTCCTACAATGTTGCATTGTTTAGACAATCATTTCTGAGGCCATTGTCGTCGTCAAACGCTTGCTTATGACGATGGTCTCTTGAATTTCTGTACATCAAGAATTGCCTGATTTGTCTTTGAGCAAGAGATATACCATAACTTATGTATGCATAAATGTATGCACAAAATAACATATTTTCATTTTGAATTGTATCAGGGAAAAGAGGTGAATATTTGAATTTTTGCTTTAATTGTCACATTCAATTTATACTGTGCTCAATTTGTCTATTCAATTGTCTTTGTACTTCATTTAGGTATGAAAAAGAAATTCGGAAATAAAATCAGAATCAGATCATGTGATTATTCAAATCCCTAATATGAATGCACTTCCTTTTATCACACATAATTATACATACAATGTTGGGCAAAGAACATTAACATAACAACCTTCATAATTATCTTATATATGTATATAGTTGCATGAATTTGCAAGTACTGTACCACTCATAACTTCCCAAAATCAAGCCTCTGAGCATTAATCAATGTAAACAGTATCAAACAGAAATGTTTAACACAGTTTCCACGGTTTCAGTACACAAAGTAGCCGATAAAAGCTTATAGTAGAGGCTACTATGTAATCCCGTGAGATTTTCGTGCCAAAATTGATTTTTTTCGCTAACTTTGTCAATTTGGGGGTGCTGAATCCAAAAAACTTTGGTTCCATTTTTTCTGACCACGTCTTCAGCCGCCATTTTGAATTTCAAAATGGCCGCCCTTGCAGACTGTATTTTGACCCATATTTCATAGAGTGAGCATTGTAGAAGCTTAAAATTTGGTGCAAAATGCATGGGTGTGATGTCAGACACTCTGATAAATCTCTGTCTGATATTGTGGATTGTTTTTATACAATTTATAGGCTGCCATTTTGAATTTCAAAATGGCTGCCATAGCAAGCTGTATTTTTACCCATATCTCATAAAGTGAGCATTGTAGAAACCTCAAACTTGGTGCAAAATGCATCGTTATAATGTCAAGAAACTCTGATATATAATTTTCTGATATTGTGGATTGCTTTGTAGAGTTTGTAGGCCGCCATCTTGAAATTCAAAATGGCCGCCATAGCGTTTTTACCCATATCTGTTTGCAATTATTGTAGAAGCATCAAAGTTTTAAGAATGCACATGCTTGTGGTGTTCAATGGTCCAGCACAGCTGTTTCCTAATTGTGGATCATTAGATAGACCACCATGTTGAAATTCAAAATGGCCGCCATAGAAAACATAATTATAATACTGTGGTAAGCGCCTTAGATGAATGTGCCAAAATTGTCCTAGTTAGATTGAATTTATTTCCAGTTCACGCAGAATGACAGCCATCTCTCTATTCAAAATGGCCGCCATAAATTCAAAATGTAAGGATGAGGTTGTAATTACGTCATCAAGAGATGCTGAGGGGCAAGAACTGCGTAAGGGGGGGGGGGGAGGGGGCATACCACTGTCCGATAGTGTGGGCAAGCGTGTAAGCGTTACATCCCATATAGCCAGGCGGGTATGCGGTTTGCACACTGCGCGCTAAAACAGTTCGTTTTTGCCTCTCAGGCAACACGTTATTTTGTGTTGTGGAACCTCGTTAATGATTATATTTAATCCCAATCAATGAATATCTGTATAAAAGCAAGCATTCATGCAATTGAAGGTGATCTTAAAAAACTTGATGCTGCCTCAAGAGAATGAAGACAAACGAGGAAAAGTCTCGCAATGGCAAGAAATGCTATGGTCACCCTACCAGGCATCCCATTCACAAGCTTGTTTGTTGGCCATAAACTGAAACACTTAAGGTTTGATAGAAATAATTATTTTTGGAATAACACAGAATGAAGAAGGAATAAGTAGGCTTTTCCTGATTGCCCTTGAGTGCGTCATCTTCAATTATCAAGACTTCCAAGATGCTTATTGCTGTACAGCCAATTATTCTAAAACTACAAAGGAGTAATGATAGCTCAGTTCTGTGGCGCTTGCATCCATCAGAATTTCTCCACAACTTAGAAGATCATCACACGAGGGTAATGTAAGAAATTGACACTGCCTTGAAGCTGATAAATGTGGTGTTTGGCAGTCAGGTATCAGAAACATTCAAGGGAGATACTCTAGAAAGAGATGAAAAGGGCAGTTTTAATGTTTTGTACTAAGAAATTGTATCTGCGAGAATTAGAATATATTAATCTCTGGAATATTGTGAGAAAGGCCAGACATTGAGCTCGTGCGAAAAAAAAAAGTACACCACGTAAGATTGGATCCAAAGTCATTAAGCTTATAAGGAATCGCAAATTCTTCATAACATTTCTACTCGTTCTACAGCCTGATACATGTAGACCTGTCATTATCCGGTCATTGCTGAACGATTAAAGGTTCATTTTTCCTACCCATGAATGCCTTAGAAACTCACAAAACTGAGCCAAATAATAAGCCTGAAAGTTGAAATACTGAGCAGTCAATTCCATCTGACACAGAGACCATGGAAAGAAAAAAAAAGAGTTCATCAAAGATGCCATGGGAGTTACTGTCACCCGTCACTCACAAGAGATAGCCTCATTCCATTGTATGTATTAGAGCAACGAGAAAATCAGAGATATTGATGATTATTACGTAGACTCTAACATTTCAATTATCCTGATGGATCTTTTAGGTTTGCTTCACTTACTGCATTGCATGTTGTCTGCTCCATCACTGGAAAAGGAAATGATTAAGGTACAATCGACAATTTTGAGAGATTATGCTCTGCAGTTTGTTGCGAAAAAATAGGAACAGGTAAAGGTCTGCGTTTTAATGCCTTTCATGGTGCTGGCTGAAGTTGAAAATTTGAGGATGTCTCCAAGAGCAGATGGACCAAGAAGTATCTAAACCTTGAATCATGCAGAATGTGCTATGACACAGTCCGTGCCTTCCAGAAGTTTGGCGTGGATGACTTCAACCAGGACAATTTCCGGCTTTACCCTCGTAGAGACTTGACGATATAACCAGAGAACGAACCTCGTAAACTCTCACAACCTAATTTGTGCCTCTAATACATATGAATATGATATATTAGATTGCAGATATTTCGAAAGGGTATGCATAAATTGTTCAATTATTATAAAATGCTTCGAACTTCCTACATCAACGGTAGCCACAGAATTCATTATCATGCTCAAAAGCAAGAAATGCAAGAGTCATTATTTCTAGAAGAATTTAGAACTAGTTCTCCCCTGTGTACAGCTTTAGAGTGCTGTTTCTAAACATGTGCAGGGAATGAGCCTAGAAAACATAAGATCTAAGTGAGTATCCCATGAATTGTTAGAGTATATAGGGCTAATATTGTAAGTTCTTACAACCAAATCGTCTAAATGGGGCATTATTTAGTCAGTCAGACACAGTTATTGAGAAGTGTTTTTTTGAGAGTCATTTGTTTTTAACATCAAAATCACATGATTTCCCATTCACAAATTTTACCCAAATGTTATGCTTTTAAAGGAATGTTCACATGGCAGCATTTTTGCATTTCAACACAACAGTGTATCTACAGGACAGGAAACACTTGAAGTGATTGACTTATACATGAGTGTTTCACCATGCTTGGGTTTGCAGTTTAAAGATCTTACAGCACCAAATAGGGTCGAAATACATCTTGAATTTCAAGAGTGGCGACCAATACAAATAATCCATTATTACAATACAGAATGTATAGGCCCTATGTGTGTGTGTGTTTAAAGAATGTACACTGTAAGCCACCATAAACATTGATATGTCTAAAAGTTGCTTTTAACCAGAGATATTAGCTGAAAAGCAGTCATTTTGAATTTTAAGAAGGCAGCCTTGAAAGTTAGGCCTATCTGCAATTTTAGGGAGGGGAAAAGTACATCTGAATGTTCAACATTATGAGCCCGGTTTATGCCCGAAATGTGAACTGTCTGTATTGCGTACAACATGAGATATGGGTCAAAATATACATTCTGGTATGGTGGCCATTTTGAATTTCAAGATGGCCACCTTTAATATCAAAATGAACCATCGTTCACTCAGAAAAAGATGTTTCAGAATGACTGACAACATACGCATACTCTCTGTCCCAAATTAGAACCTTACACAATGCATACGATATGAGATACCAACGGTCCAATTACATTTGTTATGGTAGCCATTTTGAATTTCAAGATGGCCGCTAAGGAAAATGATCAATCATTAAATAAATAAATGTACATAAAATAGCATGACTGACATCATAAGCATGCTTTTTGCCCCAAATTTATACTCTACATAGTGCTTACAACCTGAGATATGGGTAAAAATATGTTTAGCTATGGCAGCCATTTTGAATTTCAAGATGGCTGCCTAAAAAAATGTATCAAAGCTATCTACAATATTAGAAAATGGTGTATCAGAATGTCTGACATCACAAACATACTTTTTGCATCAAATCTGAACCTTCTATGATGCTCACATTATGCAAATTGGGTCAAAATACAGTTTGCTATGGCGGCCATTTTGAAATTCAAAATGGCGACTGAAGACGTGGTCGGAAAAATGGAACCAAAGTTTTTTGGATTCAGCACCCCCAAATTGACCAAGGTAGCTAAAAAAATCAATTTTGGCACGAAAATCTCACGGGACCCAATATTTCGACATAGTAGACTGTACTATTACCACAGAATCAGATACTCAATCTTTGTACAAGACCCATGGTGCTGTTTGTTGACCCTTGTTTCGGATTGCAAGGCGGAGATCAACGCCAACCAGGCGAATGCGGGTTGACTTGCCGTGTAGCTTACGTTGCTCGTAAGCTATCTTTTCAAGACGGTAGCGCTTTGCCTTGAGTAGAGGTGGAAGATCCGTTCTGATGGTAAATGGGAGGGTGGTGCCAGCAGGAAGCTGCCGCTGTGTTGCGTCGTACGCTTTCAAGATGGCGTCACGGTCGAACATGGATACAAATCTCACGATTATCGGGTCTGGAGTCGATGGCACGTTGGGTTCGCAATGCTGCTGCTTACGCGGTACTCGATGGGCGTGGACCATAGGAATTGCCTCTGCCTTCTCCGGAGAAAAGCCCAACTTCGTTATGGCGTCTCGAATTTCAATAAGTCTAAATTAAAATCTCCCATTATATACACGTATTCATTGCGGAAATAGGGCGAATCCAAAATAATTTCTAAAGTTGAGATGAAGTCAGAATGATTAAAGTTTGGGAGCTTATAAATTTCTCCTATTAATACGTTTTTACCACCTGGCATACTTATGTCAATAGATATACTTTCAATTGAATCAGACATATGATTCAGCTGGGTTATCGGTTCAAATTTCAAATTATTCTTCACATAAAATGCCACACCTCCACCTCGTTTACAAACTCTGTTATTTGTTACCAGTGTGTAACCATCTAATTGTACTAGGGAAGTGAAATTTTAAGCCATCCAAGTTTCACATAATCCCAAAACTGAAAGTTTTACATTCAAAGTGTCAAGAAATAATTGTAATTGGTCAAAAATTTTAATCAAACTCCTTATATTATAATGCAAAACTGAGAAAGTGTACTCCGCTCTGAAAGACTTAAGCTGTGCTACATGTCGCGGTAAAATATAACTAGATGTTGTTAGTTTCGGATGGAATGAAGCGTCATGGTCATCATGAATGAGGTCAAGATTAGGCATATCATCATTAAGAGTATTGATATCATCAATATCGTTGGATACACTACCTAACATTTTTAACAGACATACATGGGTAAGATAATAAGGTGGTGTAACATTGCTTGGGATCATCCTCAGAAGAGAATACAATAACATCAGATATCTCGGTTTGGTCAACCAATTTGTTACAATCTGAAATACATAATTATGAAGACGCACACTGTACGAGTATCGCATGGGTGACTTGGCAACATCAGAGCCGTAGAGCGATGCACTCGACAGTACGCACATATTCGAAAAGAGAAAGCATGAGAAAAATGCAACTTTGAACTATCAATGAACTGACTACTCGATTTCCACAGAAATAGACTCAGTATTAAGAATACAGTAGCTGTGAATACATATGACTTTTTAAAGAAGCCGAAGGCGAGAAGATTAAGGAATAGTAACCATTTGTTTGGTGTGGCCGATGAAAAGCTACAAACTTGGACTTGGGGGGAAATGGGAAACAGAACCCCACCATCATCCAGTTCATCAACAAGACAACAATCACTATGTAAGGGAAAAAGGACTGGATATGGTTTGAGCTGAGGAGACATGGCATACAATTGAATGCTTAGTACATGATAAGTCACATGATGCGTCGCACGGGTGACTTGGGAATACCAAAGCTCAAGTACAATGATCTCGGCAAGACGTGATACAAAAAGGGAGGCATGAGAGAAATGTGGCGTACAAATTTCAATGTAGTGAATTCTCGGTTTACATAGAAACAGACTCGGTGTTGTGTATACACTGGCTGACGCTATGAATAAATGGAACAGAATGATGAAGGCAAACGCTACGGAATTATGGAACGGTAAACGCACATCTGGTGTGACTGATATAATGACGTAAACAGAACTACAGGACTAGAGTTGGGCTGGAATGAAATCCCATCACCACCAAGTTCATTAACATGGCACCAAACCACATAACAGAGAAATGCATTAAATTACATTCGCTTTCCGCTTCTTCTATACACACGTGTGAAGCATGTTCTGACATGAAGAAAAGAGAAAAGTTAGCAATGATATTCAGACGACAAATTCGGAGCAGGATTTATCCGAATATGCAAACGCATGATTTTAATCACAAAGTTCCTCTCGTAAAGGTGCCTATTAAATGCCAGCAAGCAAAAAAAAAAAAGATAATAATAATAAAAAGGATGATACTGAACCTGGACTTAGACTATCATGATGAATTTACAACCAAAATATGAAGAAACAAATTTGTATTATTTACTACCATACACATTAAACAAGTTTAAGAGAACTAATCTCTGTATGTTTTCCATTTCCTCGTACTAGTCAAGGCGCAGGGACCCAGAAAAAATGACTGCGTTCAACCCACCCCGCAGAAAAGGTTTGACTGCATGGGGTGGTCGGCTTGACCCTCTGGAACACCCCTAGGTAGTATGTGATTCCAAATTGTGGTATCAATAAAATTTTACAGACCACTTTAGTTGCGACAAGACCTTATTCTTCGAAAAAGAGTCTGCGCACGCTAAGACTACTACACGTACCACTAGCACTGCTACAGGCGCCAATTCCAGTGGTGGTTGTAGTAGTCTTAGCGCATACAGACTTTTTATGCGATGAACAAGGGTTTTTGCCTGCAAACTAACTTTTCACGCCAAGCTGGGGTCGGTGTAGTATAGTTTCTAGCTGTTTTTATTTCGTCTTTATTTCTCCGAGTTAAAGCAAGCCGAGTGAGAGCGCATACCCAGTGATTGCGACGCCAGAACCTTTTTTTTTTGTCGCAATTTCAATTCAATTCAATTCATTTATTTTTCATTCTTCTTTTTCCAACAAAACATAACGCATAATATATTTGGAATTACATCATAAACATAAACATTCGACTTTGTAATAGATAAATTATACAAATAAATAAAAGAATGCATACTGGCAAAAAAGTACAAAGTTATGCTTCAGTTGAGAAAAAAGAACTGAGAGGTTCACTAAAAAGCAAGCTTGTATGTTGTGAACCACTCAAAAAATGAACAAACTTATGAATTACTTATTTACAAATACTTATCACAGATATAATTTACGACAGAACGGAACAAGACAGGAGAGTTACAAAAGACATGACACGACTTGACAAAAAAGACGGAAAGAATGGAGAGAGAGAAAGGAAAAGAAAAAAAGAGAATGCCTACACGCTGAACTAGGGAAATGGAACTAATAAAGAAATGTATCAAAGAAGATTTAACAGAAATGATTTCAACTTGCGCTTAAAAGAATGCAAAGAAGGGGAATTTTTTATTTCACAGTTTAATGAATTCCAAAATCTAGGACCGGTGTATATAAATGTACTCTGAGCTGATAAAGTTCTCAGGAGGGGCAAATGAAACTCATTGGATTGTCTAGTTGGATAATTATGAAAAAACTGATTCCGTCGAAACATTGAATTGAAAATACTGGGAAGTGCATTTGCATTGTACTTAAACATAAACTGAGCAAACTGAAAAAAATACAAATCTTTGATTTTCAAAATCTTATATTTAGTAAACAATGGCTCTGAATGGGAACGTGGCGGGACGCCGCATATGATACGAAGTACCTTTTTTTTCGCAATCACTGGGTATGCACCCTCACTCGGCATAGCGCAATACACCGGGCTTCTGCACAATACACAAGCTGCAACTCAGAGAAATAAAGACGAAATAAAGACGACTAGAAATTAAGACTAGGGTCGGTGACGCTTGTCGATATTGGGGCACTGAAAATGACAAACTTATCACAGTTTTTGCATTTATTTCATGAAGAATTCATCAAAACTGCATAAAACTATAAATGTACACGTTGCTAGAGATGTCAGCAATACAGTGGGATTCATTGTAAGTTATGATATTGTGCATGGTTACCATGGTAACCGGATGCCTGCAGGTGATTGGTAACCCCCTAAAATATCTGGAATTTAGACAGGTTTGTTTGTTTTGCTTTGCGTGCCCATCACTACCTCAACACTGTAAAGTTAGCCTGAATTAAAGGGGAAAGACGCCCAAGAGTTTTCCCTCATTCTCTCCAAAGCATTAATTCATTACCACATGCACGTTTTGATACAATATGCATCATTATCATGATTTTTCATTTTATTCTATAATCTTTTTTTTTATTACAAAAGCTAACGAACACAAAGGTGTGCTTAATTCTTTGATGGATAATCCAGCGCATGTGTATATACCTTCTTTAGAAAGGAATTTATCTGCATTCTTGAATAAACTTCCTTTACGAACATGAACAGTTATCGCTCTCCTCTGCTCTTTTCCAGGATTGTTTTGAATAACCATCGCTCTGTAAATACTCAAAAGAGCTAACATAAGAATATTATGGGCTTTTCTCTCTGTATTCACCTATATTTTCTAAGGGAAATTTGTGTCCGTACATTACTAAAAACTACATTTGCCTATATACTTTGAAGTCAAATTTGATTTGAAAGTACGACGGATGCAACTTTTTCATGCATTTTACTATTCGAAAATGATATCTTTCTTTCAATGGCCGTTTATTATGCCTTTGTTTACAAATTTTGCTGTAACTTGAGAATGCTTCAATATATTCTTCACATGAGTGGTACACAATGCAGAAGGAAGGACATGCTTATTGAGCTTTTTGAAATCATGGGCTTCAGTCTTTGAGTTATTGACAGCTGAACCCTGATTGGATAATGCTGGTTGCCTTGGCAACAGATGAAAACTTTTTTCTTTACAATAATCAATAAAAAGTGGTTCTTTTAAATTGCATCTATAAAAAAAATCAAAGTTTGCAGCAGTAGGAGGCATTTGGGGGTTACCATCACCTGTAGGCATCCGGTTACCATGGTAACCATGTACAATATCATAACTTACAATGAATCCCACTGAATTGCTGACATCTTTAGCAACGTGTACATAATCAGTTTTATGCAGTTTTGATGAATATTTCATGAAATAAATGCAAAAACTGTGATAAGTTTGTCATTTTCAGTGCCCCAACAGCGACAAGCGTCACCAACCCTGGTCATAATTTCTAGTAGTTTTTATTTCGTCTTTATTTCTCTGAGTTGCAGCTTGTGTATTGTGCAGAAGCCCGGTGTTTTGCGCTAAGCCGAGAGAGGGCACATACCAAGTGATTGCAATTCGGGCGTCGTAATCACTGGGTATGCGCTCTCACTCGGCGTGCTTCAACTCGGAGAAATAAAGACGAAATAAACACGGCTAGAAACTACACTACACCGACCCCAGCTTGGCGTGAAAAGTTAGTTTGCAGACAAAACCCTTGTTTGTCGAAGAAAAGTATGTGTGCGCTAAGACTACTACACGCAGCACTGGCACTGGCGCCTGTAGCAGTGCTAGAGGTGCGTGTAATAGTCTTGGCGTGCACAGACCCTTTTACGTTTATTCCAACAAGTAATGATGAAAAGTGGCCAGTAAAATTCTACTGACACCACAATTTGGAACCATATACTCCCTAGGGATGTTCATGGAGGTCCCATCTACCACCCTTTTGGTCAAACCTTTTCTGCGGGGTGGGTTGAACGAACTCCTTAATCAAGCCTCTTACAGGAATTAGCGCCTTGACTATGCCTTTCTCCTTGTAGGCCATGGGGTGAAGCTGAAAAAGAGGCTTAGAAAATGGGTTTCGTTCCAGCAACACTGGCACTACTTTCTGAATGCGGAAATGTGATGTTTTGTACATCCTAAATATACTGTAAAAAGTTCTCCTCGAAATATCCTGCAGTTTTTGCGAAAATCCATATTTTATTAACTGCGACCAGCAGCCCAATACACATATCGTAATGGGGCTGCGGATTGTAGCATTTAGGATTATGACAGAATAGTATCGCGGACAAATGTCAACCTTAAATCGAACAAAAATTCTTCAATTTGAAGACTTACAAGTAAGGTTGAAGTATTGACAACAGGATTCGTGCAAGGTTTGGTTCTACAAATAGTCATTTTCTGTTCGAATTGATGACTTAATATGACTAGGTCGAGAGGAATCTGGGAGAGCTACGCAGAATTGACGGTCAGCGCAGGCGCACACATCACTGCGCACAAATTTCGACTCCATTGACTGGATGTAGATGTCTGTGTGTGCATGCGCTGGCCGTCAATTCAGTGTAGCTCTGCCAGTTTCCTCTCGACCGAGTCACATTTAGTCATCAATTTGAACAGAAAGGAACTATTTGCAGAAGCAAACCTTGCACGAACTCTGTTATCAATACTTCAAATTTATTAATAAGTCTTCAAATTTAAGATTTTTTCCCGATTTTAAGTTGATATTTGTCCGCGATAAAACATCCGTCATGATCCTGTATGCTACAGTTCACAGCCCTATGACGCTATGCGTATGGGGCTGCTGGCCGCAGTTATGCGTATGGGGCTGCTAGCCGCACTATAGTTCCCATAGTGTTTCTAAGCTGAAATACATATGCACATTTGTAAAGCACTGCTTTTAGCCATATACCTAGAAAAAAGTGAAGTTTTGGTTTAATTAGCTGCATTATATCTCATGTTTCAGTTTTTCCTGATGCTGGCTATGCAAAGGAGGACAAGAGCAAAGTGGTTCGAGACCGTATGACAGAGAGCACTGACTGACCGTCAGAGGTCAAGGCAAATGCCTTATATTCTGTTCAAAGACATGTTATTAATCAAATGACTAATCATTCAAGGCAAAAAAGAAAGAAAAAAAATCAGTGCGTTTGTTTGTGTGTGTGTCCGCGTGCATGTGGGAGAATCTTATTGTACACACACACACACACACACACACACCCTCACATGCACACACACATACGCACATACATAGTTATGAAGATTCAATATACCCAAGTGTATTAAAATATTATTCTACATGCCTTTGCCATTTATCACATCAGCATCATAAAAAAGATTATCATAAACATGAACACACACAATGATATAATACATGTATTGATCAGTGCATTACACATACACAGGTGCATAAAAACGCTGACATATTATATACACTCACACGCACACATACAAACTCATTTACACACATGAGACATTACTATTAAACAGATCATATTGTTTATCAGTAAACATGTTTTTATTTTCTTCTTCTTCTTCTTCTTAAGAAGCTTTAATATACTTAGATCACATAGCAATCACGTTGTTCATGAAATATTATACAGTACTTTAGAAAATTTAATCTTCATAAAATTTCCTGAAGATTTCATTGCTATTATTAGGTTACAACATGGTGGGACACTACCTCCTTTCATGTAAGATAGCTCAAAATGATAATCAGTCAAATTTTCTAGTTTTAATAAATTTCCTGGAACATTCCATGGTCCAAATATCCTTGAAAGGGTGTAAAAGTTTTGAAAAATGCCAATATATAAAATAAAGGCAAAATTATAGTTCACCCATTCATGAGTGAAACCTGTTGGATTCTGTATTGGAGGCCATGTGTACCTGAAAATCTTGGAGAGAATAAAACAGGTTTGGCATTAAAAATTATGATAACATTGCAATTAACTTCCAATATCAGAGGATCTGTGCAAACCTGACTCAACTAATGCACAATTTTCATTTGGCTGGTATTGGTTTTAGCAAAGTGATTTTGTACTCACACCTACATTGTACTGACCTTTCTACATGAACATTCTGTTTCAGTATTAATAATAGTTACATTTTTTTCCCCCCAGAGTGGGAGAAACAAATTTTAATCGTAGTCATTCAGTTTTATGAAAAAACCACACTTAGGAAAACATCTTTGTTCTTAGAATAATTCAACCCTAGTCAAATCATAATAGTGGGCAGAAATGTTTGCTAAAGGGCGAACAATCACATACTGAGGCAAGGAGTCAAAACATGTTGCATAAACATTGGCATTCAAAATACAGGAAGCAATCTGTATTACAAAGACATGTTATCATGCACAACTTTGGTAAGATGTCAATTCTTGAATATCAATCACATTGACCAAAGCATTGGTGCATATACAGTACATTCTGTTGTTTCTGAACTTTGCACTGAAGTTCTTTGTGTATGTGTGTGAATGTTTCAGTGGTGTATATATATATTGCTCCATTTTATCAAGGACAACTTATAGTAACATGACAATGTTTTCATGCTTCAATATCAATCATATTAACCTATTTCCCTTGGCAAGTACCGGTAATGAGCAGGTTGACTCTGTTGCAAATGATGCATTTTACAGGCAACACAGCAGAACCTGAACAGCTTCCAGAAGAAAATCTTGATCTTGCTGTGAGCGTCTTAGGGGAGGAAACAGATGCTCCTGCTGACGGACCAGGCTCCTCCTTCAGCCTTCGTTTCCTAGCGAGATTCAGGCGTTTGCTATCTATAAACCTCTTGTAGCACGTTTCATGGAATCCTATTTAATACAATGGAGAAATGAACAGCAATGATTAGCCGTTGGATTTTGTTAGGGGGAAAAAAGGCTAAACGCTAGAGGGAGGGGTTGAACATTACACTCAATATATCATTAAATGTACAGTAGACTATTGACTGCAAATATTATTTGAATCTTGTAATTACCAATAAGCCCTAGTACTATGCCAGGTAATCATTAACACCTCATGATCATTGTCATCATCAACTACTTGAACTTGTACTTGCAGTGCAATTACTGATTTTGAATTACATCTACTGCTTTCAGCACCTGATCACATGCAATATCAATTATCATAATTATGAATACAACTGCCTTATCATCATTAATACTAGTAATCCTTGGCCTTTCACTATCACCACCACCCACTGCTTTATAGTTTGGCACAACATAATGGTAATCATATGTTTTAGGGAGTTTAATTGTTGAAATTTAAATGTTATTGTCATTGTTGGTTTTTTAGACCTATTTATATCAAATATTAATAAGTTAATTTAATGAGATGCTAAATGTGTGTTTTGAGGGGAGATTCGCCAATTTCGGGGTGAGAGAAACAGGATGGATATTTAATATTAATACTCCATGGCCATGATTATGAAAATATAAATTTACATGCAGTTTAGACCTTTTTCAATCCAGTCCTGTGTGTCAAGGTTTTTACAAAACAATATCACCGATCAGCTACATCAACCTACAACCTGGGTTGTACATAGAACAACATGTAAAATTACATCTAGGCTACATTATAACGGGGCTATGCCATGCCAAGGTGAAATTCAAGATAATTTATCTAAAATGTAACAGACACGCTAACGGCTAAGCTACTGCATTAGCGCCCATTATAACATACACAAGCAACGTTCATAACATAGCTAACGTTGTACTTGTACTGTAGTCATCATGGTCATTAACATTATGCATATGAGAGAGACTGCACTGCAGTGTCGACTGCTACGACTGTACGCACGTAAACTAACCTGTAAATTTTCCTACGTAGGTTGCAGTCAGTTCCCCTGAGCAGCTGAATCACTTCGTTCTGGTCTGCGATTTCACGGTCTCCCCCACTCAATTTGATCCACTCTTTGGCACACAAAATAGGTTTCGTCTATCTTAGGTTTGTCATAGCCGTGAAATTTTCAAACTTCATCGATGTTACATGCATAATAACGCATCTTAAAAGTTTCGGCAGAGCAGACGACGTAGACGCGTCGACAGGCTCACAGGGGGCGGCCATTTTGACTCGTAAACAATAATTCTCGATTCGGATTGGATAACATACATCACATGATCGTTCGCGAATGAATATCGTACGCGGCAAAGTGTACGTATTCAGCTCCTCAGTGACAAAAAAGTTCACTGTTTCCCCCTACATTACCAAAATACTGCAGGAGGGTTTGTGTCGAACTTTTTCCTGTAGCCTTTTTGGTTATTTGTTTACATGTAGCTGTGGAGAAATTTTAGTGCCGCAGTTGTCGGAACGAAACAAGCGAAAAAACCAGCTCACCCCATGGCCTATTGCAAAACAAGACTACATCGGTGCCGACGACGGCTATCTTCGTTGACAGTTTCTTTTCCTTGCGAAGTGTGAACGCAGTGTTGGCGAGCTTGCTCCGTTTGGCTTTTAGGGCTGGGGGGAGGTCAGATCGGACAGTAATCCTCTTTCCAGTGGAAGGCGCGTTTCCATCCGTCTTACCACTAGATTCGAATGCTGTGAGCACGCGGTTTCGCTGAGACATGTAAACGAATTTGGCGATGATCGGTGGGGGTCTGTCGTCTCCCTCGCGCTGCGGAAGTCGATGGACGTTCAAAAGGCTGATGGTATCGGCGTCATCCTTGGGAATGCCGAGGTGAGTGAACGTGTGTCGAATAATCGCGTCGACATCCTCGTTGGCCGTGGTCTTCACACATAGAAGAGGAGATTGGCCTTCCGCTGGTAAATCTCGGCAGCCATCATCTCCTTTTCCAGGTCAGCAATTCTGGCTTGAAGCTTAGCTTCTACCTCCGGTATCTTGACGTTTTCAATCTCTAGGACTCTTGCCGAGTTGTCTTGCACAGCCACTTGTAGATCATTTACCTTCTGGTTGACCTCAGTTATGTCCGCATGCATTTGCTCGAGTTTGGCACACACTCTGGTTTCCGAATCTTTGAGTGAGCTCATGACATCAACGAGTGTGAACATGCCTTTGTCACCGGCTGCTGCAGTGAGGCTGTGGTGGCTGCGCGTAGCTGTGCAGGGCGCTGGTTATCGTTCGGCATGGCTGTTTGGTCTACTTGTCTACTTGTCTACCCCACAGCCCTCTCCATCCCGTCGGATCTCATGGATTTTTCATGTAGAAATTCAACAATCTCAGCGCCCACTTTGTAGGTGGAATGATATTTAAAATGTCTATAATAAAAGAGAAAATATTCTGGGACAATGCGCGATTGGCTGAATCGTGGTCTGTCACCTCTTGATTCCACGTTGTCTTTCTTCACGGTGCACTGTGATAGCAGGGGGAATATTGGTGGAATATTTGCAATTTTTAATTTCAAAAAGATGAAATGTAGGAAAATGGCTAAATGATATAGGCCTATTCGCATCTTCAATGTGTAAGTTTATGCGAGGTGGACCGAAGGGGCCGGAGAGGGAGCCTGTGATTTTTCAGAGTTTGAATTTAACGATGTCATGCACACCTTTGGTGCAATGTTTGAGAATTTTCAATAAAAAAAAAATGCATACTTTTGAACATGTTCATTGGAGATTCTTAGTGCTATCGATAAAGTGTAAAAAAAGAAAAAAGAAAAATAGAAATGCTTTATAATTGAAAACCAAGGAGGATGATCCCCGGAAAAATTCCAGGGGAACATGCCCCCCCCCCCCCATAAAAAAGAAAGATGTAATATAAGGCCAAAAGAGCAGGAACAAAAGAGAGTAAGAGACGGAGGGAGGGATGGAGAGAGAAGGCCGCTTCAGTCAGCAGTAGTATCTATAGGTCGAACTACTTTCAGGAACTACAGATTCTAAAATAACGGGCATTTCTTCATTCTTTTTTTTAGGCATAAATGATGATTCTACATGGAATTCTGAGGTCTTAAACAATGCTATGCCGCTGTTTGCCTACTTAATAGGGAGAAAATTGAAGGGAAGCAGAATTCACCCCTATAGGTCACGTATTATACGCTCACAATAACTCAGTGGTTTATTTCCTGCAATGGCCGCCGTTGGGCTCCATGGCGTACTACACCTGTTTAAGTGCAAAATCGCAAGAGTAGACCCTCTTGGCACTGCGTGCGCCTCTATACTCTTTGGGGGGGGGGGGGAAACCCAGTCCCCCTGTAAACATAAAGAGTGTACTATACATAGGTCATTTTAATAAGGTCACGTTGAATGAGTGTTCCTAATAAACATGGTGTTTTGGCGTATATCTTCACGATCTGCCTTGCTCACATAACTGATCCTCCATACTCCTTGTAATAGGGTCCCAAAAGCCAGTATACATTCAATTTGATTCCCCTTCGCACAATCCATCATGGAGGCTCAACGGAAGGACGACAAGTTGTGATCTCCTCCATCGAAATACCCACCGAATCCGGACATAAATGGCAATACAGTGAAGCTGGAAGGGAATCTGACTTTGTTAGCACAGAGAAAGGTATTTATTGGTGATTAAGATACAATATGCTGATTTGTCGCGTATTAACCAAAACATAACATTTTTATCATTAATGCGACATTCCCCAACATATTGTCAAGCCATTTGTTATATTCGTTTCAGGCTATAACAATTGTATTCTTGACATTGTTTGTGTGGGCCTATATTTTAAAAACACTACTCTTTGTAATGATACAGGTGTATATGATACAGAATTCCAAGAGCTTAATGCATTGTTGTACTCCCTAGATATCTCGTATAAGGAATATACATGTACATCACTACTCGATCCTTTCATTCGTAAACCATGGGTTTAGGGGCCACACCCAGTTTTGACCATAAAAAGATGCCACTCATTGATACATGTATTAGATAATTCAATAAACTGTATATTTCAACTTCTTCTTCTTCTTCTTCCTCTTCTTCATCTTCTTCTTCTTCTTCCATGTAGTACAGTCCACTAAGTGTTTATCAGCGTACTACTAGTGTGTGGGCAAGTGTGGTGCAGGCATATACAGTGTCATTAAAATGTCTACAAAATCACTATGTGCAACTAAAAACACCCCTGGTTGTTAACGCAGTTGTGTGTACGGGGGGGTTTCATCAACGTTTGTCGGCGCTGACAACTTGAATCACCATAGTTACAGTCAGTGACCAGAGCATCTCAGCCAATCAAAACCAAGGATTTTGCTGAAATTGGTCAGGCGCTGACAAGCGTTGATGAAACACCCCCCCCCCCCCTGCACCCTCTTTTTGAATAGATCTAGAGAGGTGCAGTTGACAGCATCCAGAGGAAGGCTGTTCCACAATCGGATGGCATCTGGGAAGAATGATGATTGGTAACATAATGTTCTTGTGTGAGGGACAACAAGTTTCAGGGTATGTCCACGATGCAAGTACGGAGATGGTGCAAGAACTGCATAAGACCGTGGAATGTCCACTAGGGAGTTCATGAACCTGTACATCATTACTGCCTTCAGCTTGACTCTGCGTTCTTGGAGTGTTTGCCAATGCAGCTGGTGAATCATTGGCGTAACACTTCTTGTCCATCGATAGTCGCTAAGGACAAAACGTGCGAAACGTCGCTGGACTTTCTCTAGTTTGGTGATGTTCTCCTGTGTAGAGGGGTCCCAGACAGTAGGCCTACAGGCATATTCCAGGATAGGACGCAACAGAGTTGTGTAACACAGGATTTTTGCTTTCCTTGGGCAGGCGTTGATGTTCCTTCTGAGGAAAGCTGATATTGAGTTGGCTTTCTTGCATAAGGTATCAACATAATGGTTCCTGCTGAGGTTTTTGGTTAGATGGACTCCAAGGTACTTTGCAGTATCTCCCCTCAAAAGTGTCTGCCCATGAAGGCAGTAGGGCTGAGTGATAGGCTTCTGTTTCTTGGTTACAGTGAGAACCTGACACTTTGGGGGATTGAACTTCATAATCCAGTCCTGTCCCCATTGCTGCAAAGCATTTAGGTCTTGCTGCAGTGCAGAAGAATCCTGTTCTGAGGTGATTTTGCGATACAGCATGCAGTCATCCGCGAACAGACGTACTCTCGTATCAGAAGTCAAGTACTCTGGCAAATCATTGATGTAAAGAAGGAACATCAGTGGTCCAAGGACACTGCCTTGTGGCACCCCAGATGTAACGTCAACGATTTTCGAGGATGTCCCCTCAAAGATAACCTGCTGAGTGCGGTCCTGCAGGAAGGCGGCTATCCAGTCTTTCAACAAGCCCCGGATTCCATAAAACTGTAATTTATATAGCAGTCATTGGTGTGGGACTTTGTCAAATGCTTTGGAGAGATCAAGTAGGATGACATCGTGTTGTTCACGAACATCAATTCCTTTGGACAGATCTTGAACAGCAAGGATCAGCTGGATTTCACATGATCGTTTCTTGCGAAAGCCATGTTGTGCATCATGCAGAACATTGTGGCTGTCTAGGTGGTCCATGATGGAGCTGCATATGATGTGTTTCAGTACTTTACAAGAGGTAGATGTTAGGAAAATTTGGTCTGTAGTTACCTAGGTGGTTTCTTTCACCTTTCTTATAGATAGGCCCTATATCATTACAAACCATCTACACTCATCCAAAATAAAGGTAAGTGAATGCTACGTATACAGGAATCGCATAATCATTTTGATTGCCGAGTTTATTCATATTACTTATCAGTTATTACTCGCTCGTTCTCTTCTCCCCATATGCAACTGCCGTATGCGAATGCACGTACGCTAGGCGTACGCATGTCATCTGCTGTAATCACTAAGTAGCCAGCCATGCAACTCTGATATGAGTCGCCAAGTGTCGCATGGTCGAAATCGGTCATTTCGTCGACGAAGTGTTCATTTCATTACGAAATGTCTGTATTTCGTAATTAAATGTTCATTCTTTTACGAATTGAAATATAATACTGAGTTTTGACTTAAAGAGAAGAAGTTAATAACTGGTTTAAAAGTAGAAAGATACCGGTAATTGTTATTTTTGATAAAATTAGTTTTGTAATGTTTTAGAATAAATGTGGTAATTGATTCAATAGAGAATATTGAAATCACAATTGATTAACATTGTATAGAAAGGTTAGACAGTGTTAAATTCCTTGGTATTTATATTGATAAACATTTACAATGGAATACACAAGCAGATTGTGTTATTAGTAAAATTTCGCGGTGTGTCAGTAGGCCCTACAATATGTATATTGCATAAAGTAAAGTATCATTTCCCATTACGTGCTCTTACTATTTTGTATAAATTATTCATATTACCTTGTGTTGTTGTTTGTGGAATTTGCAGTCAGTCTAAACATTGATAAAACTACAAAAGAGAACAGTACGTATTTGCACTGAGTAGTGATAATATTGCTCATACAGCCCCTTTAAACTATGCATTTCATAATTCATTTTTGTATCAATAATTATAGCAATAATGTTTTTTTTTTGTATTTCCAGAATCTGTTACCTCTTGATATTTCCTTTGTTGTTGTTTCTGTTGTTAACAAGAACGTCATCATTGTGCTACAGTAGTTTATTTCATTCTATCATGTTTAAAGTTAATACAACTTTTGCTTAAAAAGACTCATGAGGCAAATCTCTCGTTTGAAGAAGCTACACCTCTGTAGACAATGCCAGTGTATATCTTGGCAATCAAGGACTTAAAAACCAAAGATATAAAACACCTGTTTCTTGACCCTGGCCTTAACTAAGCATCAGTCACCGCCACAGGGGGGGGGGGGGGCACCCGCGAGAGGAGGAGATTGTTTTGGTTTTGACATGGGCTATGTATATAGCTCCATGGTGCGTGTGTGTGTCGACAAACTTCTACAATGCTCTCCTTCTTATTCCTGTATTTTCGTTACTTATGGGTCAAATTTTTTCGTTTAAAATTAAAAACGGATGACTATAGAATTTCTCAATAGAATATAAAATCTACAACTTTAGAAAGAATAGAGAAAATTGAGTGCACTTTGAATGGTCTGCCAAAGGCAGATATCCTTATCATGCTCTTACGTAATATGACAGCTGTTGGCGTCATTAAACCCTGGCTTGGCCTCCAGGTTTGCCACGCCTGAGTAGAAAGTTATTTTGCAGTGGACAAATACATCTACTCCCATTCTCAAATGAGGAATCGTTAGGAGGGTATTGCACCCCATCAGCTTCGTTTGGGGATGGGGTCTCGCTTCAAACGGGGGTTTGACGGCATCTGGATCTGTTCGTTTTCGTCTTCCTGTTGTTTGGAATTCCTTATCTGATGATATACAGTCTCGTATGTTTAAAAAATCTCTTGAAAATATTTTCTTGTTGATTGCTGAACATAATTGGCTTTTCTCTGCACATTTCTATATGATTGTTAAAATTTTATTTTGTTTTTGATGATGATGTTTGAAGTTGAAAAACACTATAAAATGGGCCTCTATTTATAAGCACTCATACATGAAAACCTGAGAGAACTTATTTCTCTATTTCTCTTTTTCACTTCCATGTATTTGTATTGCTTCATATGGCCCTTCATTTTCTAATCACTAATTGTATACAGTCTAATAAGTATTCAAAGATGTCTAAAAATATCTTAGAAAGTAATTTTTTGTTAGATATTGAACATGATTGTTTTTTTTTCTGCACACGTTTAAATGTTTGTTAAATTTTCGTTTTGTTGTTGTTCATATTTACAATTGTAAAACGCTAAATGTGTCTCTAAATGACATTTATACCTGAAAAACACTAAATGTGTCTCTAAATGATATCTAAGCCTGTAAAATACGAAACGTTTCGCTATATATAAGCACTCATATCCCACCTGAAATAACTCATTTCATACAGGGCCTCAACATTGCTTGAGGCTTTTCTCTTCTCTTTGTCATTCGATGTACTGCATTACATGCCAAATATATAAACTCTATACTTATGTTTGCTTGGATTATGTGATCAATTTAATTTTTATTCTTCTTCCTTTCATTTTTGCTTTCTGTCAAATATATATTTTGTAAATACCGTATTTGATATTCCTTTAACGCTATGTGTTTTTATTTCTGACCATAGACCTTAACACCATGGCGACGAATCATCAAATCAGCAGCCAGAATCTGGAGTGTTCTATCTGCCTAACACTTCTCAACCAACCAAAATTACTGGCGTGTTCTCACACCTTCTGCAAAGTCTGCGTAGAACGTATTATGCAAACTCGAATCAACCAGGATACAATTTCATGCCCAGTGTGCAGGGAACGAACTTCCGTTCCGAATGGAGATGTGGATAACTTACGAACAAACGTGCCCCTGAGTTCTCTAGTGGAAGAAGTGAAAACCAACAATCCCACATGCACACATTGTGACACAGACGAAACACCGCCAGCTGTGTCCTATTGCCAGGACTGTGTGGAATATATGTGTTCATCGTGTGATAGGCACCATTCTGGCTGGTTCTCCAAACATGGAGTGGTGGTCATGACTGAGGTTATCTCTGGGAAAGTTCCGCTTAAGAGACAACGAAAGTGTAAGGAACACATTAACGATGTTGAAGACTTTTTCTGTACCGGTTGTCGGGAGTACGTCTGCTTTAAATGTGGGATCATGGAGCACTCCCAAGAAGGACATGACATGGTAAAGGCATCCAAACATGAGGCAGAATTACTAGAAAATATCAAGCACTTACAGAAAAGAGCAAACTCGAAGAAAACAATAGTTGAAGAACACATCGAGTTCATGGAGGCGCAACGCGAGGAAATATAAGATATGATGGAAACGCTCAACGATGACATAGACAAGTCATACGAGGAAAATATGCAACTATTGCCAGAGAGGAGAGAGTCACTTAAATGTAAAGTGCGACTACTGTCTGAAAAGTTCAATAAGGGACTGCATAAGATGGCGGAAAAGAGTCGCCGAAGAATCACACTGATGAGCGCTGCCGAAGAGCTGGTAGCTAATGGTATGAAGGCACCGCATGCACGGCGAGAGAAAGATGCCTTGGATGCACACGACTCGCTGTGCGAGACGTTGGAGACGATTCTGGAATGGGGCGATCCTAGCTACCAATCACCAAGAAGAATCAGACAACGAGCTGAGAAGATTTCATTCCGAAAATTCAAGAAGGTCAAAGAACTTTGTCTTGGAGAATTGGAGGGGTATTTCAAGGAGGAATTAGAAAGTATACTGCACTCTTAAAAACAAAATTTGTACAATGTATTGTATCCAAATGAAGAGGGGGATGGTGTGACCTATCAGATATACCAATTTAATGTGTATATTGTGCAGTTACAGATTCTAGATTATATCTACATGTACAACTCACACTGATCTATTCTATATATGAGTACAATGTTATTGTGTATGCATGTTATCATGATTGTCCAAGCAGGGCCACCATGAACAACAGTGTTTAACTCAGTGAAAGAAACAAGACAAATAAATACTATACCAGTAAATAAACAAACATGCGGGCAGTTATGTATCAGGTCAACTTTGGGGTTATGTTCAAGGGATGGTATAGTATTATTATTAGTGGGTTGGGCCTTTAACTTTCGCAAAGTACCAGGAAATATCAGGAACTGAAAGTTTGTTACATGAAAATCGGTTTTAGAATGGCTGAGGCATCCAAAAACAAATTAAACTTAATAAACGATGGGTCCCATCTTTTATTAGGATTGCTCTGTTTTGCATATTTCAGGCATTTCCAGTCAAAACCAATTTTCATCAAATAAACGTCCAATCCCTCTTATCATTTACTCAACTAGTTGACAAGGGATGTCTCCCAATTAGCACCCGCCTGGAAATTAAAAATGACCAGACTTACAAAGTTGTTGGTTATTATTCATTTAGACATTCGCAATTCATTTTCCAAACATTTTGTTTTACCGACCTTTTACTGAGCAGGTTTGAATATAAGGTATAAATGTCCCTAATGGGAGGTATATATGCACATAATTATTATATAATATATACATATACGGGTAAAATATCAAAAGAAATTATTAGGCCATCTTATCTTCCCCATTTTGTCCTTTTTACCAACTTTAAGGTACATTTTACTGAACATTGTACATAATTACAACGAAATGCATGGCTGTGGTATATCTGACTGTAAATAGGAAATACTTATTATTGTTCTGTTCAAAGACAATCCTCTGCAAGGGCAAAATATGTATCAGGACAGGATCGAAATAAAGAAAGATAAGAATTTTCAATGCATTTTTGAATAGTGTATATGGTTCAACAAAACAAAAGATATTACACACCGAAATTGAGAAATAATATTGAAGGGGTCGGTGCAATATAGTGCTAACCCACACAATAGTCATTTTGAGATAATCGCTGTTGAATCTTTGGAAAGTCCATACATTGTACATTAATAAAACATGAATGCATGCATTTTTTACCATCTTATTGGTTGAATTCAAATATGATATTTTCACGGAGGTTAGAGTGAAGGATAAGGATTATGAAAATGCATGTAACTCAATTTTGACCAAATTTTGTATTAGCACTATATTGCACCGACCCCTTCAATTAAAAAACTAATGTATCAAAGCCATTGTTTCTTTTCAAGTAATTAATGCACTGCTTTGGTCTTCTCGTTTTTGGCAACACATCAGTGTTCGCACAGAAGTGAGTGACGACCACAATGCACAACCCTTCCAACCACTGGCAGAGTTAGGAAGAACGTCAAATCGAAATTGGAACTCAATCAATGTTGCTTTGACAGAATTAAGAATAGAAAAACTCCGAACGTTCAAAGAAGTGAGAAAGTGAAGATGTGTATGCCAACCAAACTTTGGAAAGATGCAAAGGTGATTAAAAAGAGTATCCATTTCCCAGAAGTTATGTGGGGACTTGATATAGAAAACGGTATACAGTTTAGGAGCAGAATGGATTTGACAAATTATAGCCTACTGATCTCAATACACCGAACAACATGTACCAAAATGACAATGCATTGTTTGTGACACAACCTAATGGACGATATGTGCCAGAGAGGTATTTTCACAAGCTGTCACAGTACGGTGCACTCCCGTTATAACGAAGTCTTCGGGACCGGTGGTTTTCTTTCGTTATATCGAAATTTCGTAATAGCCGATCAATAACTACTTAAAGGTTTATGAATTATATTTTTGACCGTTAATTTTACTCCGTTTTAACGAGTATTTCGTCATAAATACGTTCATTATAACGGGGGTTCACTGTAGTAGTGATTTGGATTTAGAAACGACCATGATTTTGCGGGGAGGTTGTTAGACATTACTGCCCGATTGTCAATCCTTTACGTAATATGTCAACATTCAGTTTTGGAGATTATCATAAATCTGACTTGTGAGTGAGGTCTTACTATTCAGTCAGTTGTCAGTATTGTTAGTTCATAACTATCCCTCAAAGCAGAGGTTGGTAAACGTTGCGTAATATTTTTGTCTTTTTTTCTACCTAGTGTCAAACGTCACATTACCCCGTATATTTACGTCTTTCAGACGACAGTTTGTACCACATGAATTTTTATGTCGTAATCATGTCGTAATCAAAACATGACGTCTTGATAAGACATAAATAACATTCTTTTTCTGGTCTTGATTAGACGCAATTGATTGGTTGAAGGTTATGAAAATAACGATATACATTGGTCATAAAAAGACGTCATACGCGATAAAGTTGTCACGTATATAACGTATGATGATTTTACCAGTGATGACTATCTTTTGACGTCTTTACCTGCTATATGGAAACTTACGTAAAAGACACGTCATATTACAGACTTAAAAACATATACATGGAAAAGATGGGACGTAAAGACGTCCATTCTGATCTTAAGTACACATTATTGCTTAGATATTTCATGTAAATCTTAACGTCATATCATGGTTATGACATAAAGAAATATCATTGGTCATAAAAAGGTGTCATGTTGTAACCTTTAGGACGTATGACGATTTTACCAGTTAATGACCGTCATTCGACGTCTTAAAAAAATGTGTGTCTACTTTATGAAAACTGACGTAAAAATTGTTTGATATTATGGACATATAATCGTATATATGAAGAGGACAAAATGATAGGGCGTAAAAATTCGTCTTATTCTGGCCTTAAGTAGGCATAATTGTTATGTAAATTGTAATGTAAATCTTAAGTTAGAATTATTATGGTCATAAGAATAACGAGATTGGTCATGTAAAGACGTCATATAAACGAAAATTGTCATCTGTATGACGTATTACCAGTTGACCAGTTTATGACCAGCTCATCACGTCTTTAAGACGTGAGGCTACTATCAGTGTAAAACTTCAATAGTATCCAGCTTATCCATTTAGTCAATCAAAAAGCCTCATAAACCACATTCGTGAATCATTATTCCAATATCAACTGAAGTCATTGTCAGATTCACTAGAACACAATATTAATCAAGTTAAATCATTGAAATAAGGGTTATTCCATATCTACCATATCAAAACATGGAAATAATTGCATTCCATCTCTGATACATACATACATATGTCATGAAAGACAGAACAGAAACATACAAAGTGAGTTGAAAATATCATAATGCAATTATGTAAATATATTATACGATTTAGCATGTGATAGATTGTGCAGTCAAATACACTAATACAGTGTTTATCATTTATTGTGAAAGTACCTTGTTGCATTCTTGGATGTTGGTGTGGGTTTTCTTTTTTTGTATACTCTATAGGAAAATAACTGACACACGCAACACTTTTTAACTTATCACTTTCGAAATTGGAAGCAAAGGAATTAAGACAAGAAAAAGAACTCGCTTAAATAATAATATCTAAAGAAAGGCAGATGTAACGTATGTGCTGTGTAGTCAGAAACCAAGCCTAGTATACTTGCTCAGGACTGAGACAACCCACTACCATGACATAATATCACCCAATCATAGTATTATACCAGTATCAGCTAAGATGCCGTTTTTCTGAACCTATCATGACTGTAATAGTGCACCCCTGTGAGGAACCAAGAGAACCTCCTGACGAGTGGCACATCAGTATCCAACTTTACTTGCACTTCAGAAACTCATGGGCAAATAAAGATGCACGATGGAAGCTACGGTAGCTCCATGGATGTACTGAATAGTACGTATCTTTGTCATCTTGTCTTCATTAATCATTTATTGCACGACTGTCTGAAACCCATTTAAAACATACCACACAGTAAATAGAATGGAACCTGTCTCAAAGCAAAAGAAACAAATATTAAATCTTTCAAAGGACGATTTATTATACATAACATGTGCAGTGTGATCCGAAGCCAATAAGGCTAACACTTTCCCAGCAACATCGCAACCCATTACCGTCAGAATGATACCAAATTATGATATGCAGTACACCAGTGCCATAGCATAGACGCAGTTGCTCTTCACCTATTGTAAAAAGTTATTTATATTTACTGTTTATGAGTGCGGTGGTTCTGAATTTTACATGAGCGTGCAAGATTAACTGTTCTATTCAACGATGCGAAGCGGAGTTAATGGAACGGTTAAACTTTCACCGAATGTAATAATCATTCGAACCGTGACGGTCGTACGAAGGATAAAACATTGAATATCAAACACACAATATAGGCCTGGTCTATATAGAGCAACATAGATCTTTATAGGAGGACACCTAATATAAATACTAGGCTTAGATCTAAATCTGGATCTAAGCCTTGCTGGCAGCGCAAACGGGTGCGCGTATAAATCAATGCTTTACGACACACAAGTTTAGTGTGTCCTAGGATCTATTACACGGCTGTTAGAAGGAAGACGCATTTTTTGTTTTATTTTCTTTCTTGTGCGCAATTATACGTCATTTATCTATACTTTATCAACTATACATTGACTCCAAACTTAATTTTCCCTTTTTTTTTTCTTTTCGTGAAAACCACCACGGGTTAACAACCTCAAGCCTGCCCTCTATTGCCCAGACATCGTTTCGCTCTCTCATCCAAATATGAACTCTGACTACGTGCATCTGACGTGTCCTATGTAGCAGTTCAGGACTTGACATCATGTAAGCATGTTCAGTTTTGTTCGTTTGTTTGTTTGTTTGTTTGTTTGTTTTTTCAGACCACCTTCCACCTTATTTAAGGATCACCTAGGGAGGGTTTTGCTTTTCTTGATAATTGATTCACTGGTACGTCTGCTGTGAGAATTCCTCACAGGTAACACAATTTATCCACATGTTTCATCTCGTCTCCATGTACCAAAGATTTTTTTTTTTTTTTTGTAACAACAAGCCATGCACTCTGTGTTTGTTTTCTTATAATCAGTGTGTTGACCGGCTTCTTGCCTTCCTCACTTATTTTCCCTCGATGATGTTTCTAGAGCTTCAAGTAAATTTGCTATTTAAAAAAAGAGAAAATGTTATAATCATATCTCAATATTTTGATCTGTCTTCCGACAGAATATGCTTTCATCACTTTGAAGTTGAACCACAGACCGTTGCAGTCTGGTTTCATCAAGCGTTTTCTTAGGTATTAGGGAGCTTTGGATTTTAGACGCGCGGACGTTCAGAGGAAAAAAACATGTTCTGAGCGTACGCAGAAGCGCGCGTCAAGTCAATCTACACGTATTTTAGCTTGCGTCGCCTGAGTTTTTCACTGCGCGTACGGGGCTATTCTTACGTCCGCACAGTTTGCGACGTAGAGCGCTTCTTCATACACTGATCATATGGGGGCGCGATTTTATTTTTCATACGTTGCGTCCCAGCGTAATCTAAAGCTACATTTCCACACGACGCAGGGAGAGGAGAACGTCCAGTGCAAGCGTAGTCTCAAACGTCCGCGCGTCAAAATCTAAAGCTCCCTATTATTGCGAGCAACACAGCGTCAAGTTTGATGATCGACTCGGATTTTTACACATCACTATCCTGAATGTGTAGTCATGGACGCAAACAAAGTGTAGTGCATGTAAAGAAAGAGGTGCCCTTTGCAGTAAGAAGCACATGTGAAAAAAAAATATATTATTCCAGAAAACCGATGTGTATCGCTAGGGATGTGGAAAATGGATGCACCACACAGTGACATATCATCATACTTACCTGTATCCTGTATTGCCTAAATGACTTAACAAAAAAGTGGCAATGATTCCTCAGAATATAAAAAAAAAACAGCAGATAAGACAAGATCTGAGTGAATCATTACATACAAATCATTTGTTGAAGCAGAAATTTTCACTCTGTTGATATGAAAATTAAAATAGGGGGGAAATCGCAGCGCGGATGAATGATATTGCCTTTCCTGTCTTGGAAATCAAGAGAGGGATATCTTTTTTGTCAGAGAACAATATTGGGCCGACAAATTATTTTCAAGAAAATATTCCCTTATTCCCTTCGTGTACACACACACACACACACACACACACACACACACACACACACATACACTCATATACACACTTTACACACACACTGGTTGCCTAAGCACACACAGGCAGTCAGGATATACACGAGACAAACAGAAATTTCTAGGCCATGTGACTGGCATATCTTCGTAAGGGCCTACCTTTCTCACTATAAAACATTTCTCTGTTGCTTCAGTTTCGCTGCGACCAAGGGTCATGCACACAATACTTTATAGTATGCACATTAGCGTGGGTCATTGAGATCCGGTAGGCGAGCGAACCGCGCCCTGCCACTATTCCCACCGAGCGTGTAATCCCCGTGAAGCGGAACACAATGACACGCATATTATTCCCCGGAGCAGAAAGACCACTTCCACTGTTTGTTTGCGCAAGGTGACAAACCAATATTAGGGAAGTGTCTCGTCGCTTTCAGTGAAATGGTAGAAAGGGGAACAATTAAGAGATTGGGTATAGTCCTTGGTCAATGGCACGTCATTTCCACGAGGGTATATGAAAGGGGAAAACCCTTTCTCCCAAATTGTGGTTCTCTTGATGGCAGTAAGTATCATTTCCAGATGAAACAAAAACTTAGGTTTAGTGGTTCAAAATGGTATCAAATTGTGAGTTAAGTATAGAAATAACAGATGTAAAAATGTTGATCAGTAAAATCAATGTTCAGTATTGTTAAATTTACAAAATGTAAGCAATAGTTAAGAAAAACAATTCTAGAATAAACCGTCTATAGTTAAGGTTTAATGGGGAAAAATAGTAATATCTCCCTATATTTTAAGTTTTATGGCAAAATGTTTGTATGGTAGGATGTTTTGTAATACAACTGACCAACAAATAATGCATAAGATGTGATAACTCGAACATCTGTTGTTTTTTTTAATCATTGCTCTAAATGGTAAACAATACCTTTATAACCAGGATATACAGCGAGAGAGAGAGAGAGAGAGAGAGAGAGAGAGAGAGGGAGAGAGAGAGGGGGGGGGGGAGGGAGAGAGAAAGCGAGAGATTGATAATGATGGCAGTTGTGATGATAGTAATAGAAGCTGCAGCAGCAGTAGAAGCAGTAGAAGTAGTAGTAGCAACAGCAGCAGTAGTAGTAGTAGTAGTAGAAGTAGTAGTAAAGTAGTAGTAGTAGTAGTAGAAGTAGTAGTAGTAGAAGTAGTAGTAGTAGAAGTAGTAGTAGTAGTAGTAGTAGTAGTAGTAATAGCAGTACACGTGTAGTAGTAGTAGTAGTGGTAGTAATAGTAGAAGCAGCAGCAGCAGCAGCAGCAGTAGTAGTAGTAGTAATAGTAGTAGCAGCCGCAGTAGTAGAAGTAGCAGAAGTAGAAGTAGTAGTAGTGGCAGCCGCAGTAGTAGTTGTCAGAGCTACCAAGTCTCACGCATTTTGCGTGAGACTCAAGCATTTAGAGTCTGTCTCACGATCTCACGCATGGCACCCATTTTTCTCACGCATAGTGTGAAGTCTGCAATTTGGGCCAAAAATAAGAAGCATAGCTCAAAGGATTAGAGTGATAGTTGCAATTAAAGGTATATTTCCCTTTTGCCTTTCAAAATTAGTAAAAAATAGTCACTTAAGTATGCACCAGATCGCATCATTAAGAGCTAATAATTAAAAAAAAGCTCCCTACCATGGGAGGGGGGACACCCTCCTCGTTCGCGTGCGCATGCGCGCGAGCGCCGAGACGCCGAGTCATAAAAATCTCACTCATAAAAGTTTTTTGAACTTGGCATCTCTGAGTTGTAGCAGCAGTAAGATAAAAAATCTGTAGCGTCTATTATTAAATGCTTCTAAGAGAAGGAGAAATGAGTGGGAGAATCTATTTTCTAAGTTTACTGTTTCAAGCATGAAATACGGGCCTTGCTACATGACCCATTGTTAATCAATTAGCACAACTCTCTTGAGATTCTAAAGTGTTCTACTATCTGTATCATCACGCTGTAGTACACACTGCATTTCCACAATAGTATGCACATGTATATGGATCATGTATGTAATATAAACCTATATGTTATAATACATTTATATGTGAGTTCGTGGATGTTAGTGTTTGTGCATACTTTCTTTATAAAGAGGTGTACTGTGCAATGCTCATAACTCTCTCCGTGTATTATATGGAAAAGAAGAAGTCAATTATATATATTATAAATATATATATATTTGCAGAAATATGTATGTTTAAAGAGATATCTATCTATTGAACGATTGGGAGATTCATACAATATATACGGAGAGAAAAGGGGGCAATATGGTGACATTCAAACTACATTATTGTCGATTAATGTACCCTCAACCACCAGTTGGGAGTGTAGCCTACAATGCCTACAGTGAATGCGCTACAGCACAATTATAAACGTTTCCTAATATGGGCATATCTGGATAAATTGGTTGAGGGGTCGTGTAATATGGCACACATTATCCCATAATTTGATACCACCTGAATCTTACAATAGTTGTGCATTGCAGCGCATCATGTCGAGCATAATCGGTGAGCGTGCGCGTAGGTTAACGTCATACAACAAAGATGTAGTTTTCTGTCACTGATTCTACTTGAATTGAACGTGAATATGTCTGTGATACATCATCCCACACAGATCAAAGGGCATAATTGTGATCATATATACCATTACGTACATGGGCAAAGGAGATACATTAGACAGCAAATGAGAAGATTCGAAGATTGATCGAGACTTGATATGCCTCCCCCCCCCCCCTTTGCAGGAAATCTATGATGAATTACATATTTGCAGAGTAATTGACTTAGTTCAGGGAAGAAAAACGATGAAAAAAAGTACCAGATTTACTGCGAGATGTGAACACATGGAGTGCATAAAGCCGTATGGATTGAAATTCTATGAAAAGCCCCCAATTCTAATGCGCAGGAGTGGCGTGACATACCCAACTGAAAGAACACGTTTGTTGTTTATCTTTCACGGCAGACAGTATACACCGTACATGAAAAGAGAGGATTCTACTGATGTGAAAATCCCCTCTTTTTGCCTGTTGACTTTGATGAATAATGGAAAGAAGGAAAGGAAGAAAAATACATAGCGCACATCAAGGAAAATATCAAAAGGTGTGTCTGCCAGCATTTACCCTTCTTCAGTTAACTTTTTGCATTGACATTGCTTTTCGAAATCATTATTTGATTTTTTGATTTCACTCAGTCTGCTAAACGCTGTTTTTTTTTTCTTGCTATGCCACGTTTACGTGCACACCACGAATCCAATCTCCCTACTTATCTTGTCCCTCAGCACAAAACGAAACAAAACAAAACAATTAAACAAAAAAGAAAACAGAACAAGAAACTCACAAAGTGATTGTCATCAGATATCGAGTTACAGAATAAAACGAAGTGTGTAGTTTTATATATTCGTTAACCATCTAACAACATTGATTAACAAATAAACAAAACTTTATTTGTTAACCATTCTTAATCCTGTAAAGTTGAATGTATGCCTATGTTATAATTCCTGATTGTTTTGCTGGATAAAAGAATGACAATAAATGAATTGAAATAAAATAGAATATATGTGACCCGCTACAACAAAAAGGTCCTAAAGTCGCGCACGGTCGAAGCCGTGAAAATCGAGTTTGAAGTCAGAGCATTAAAATTGGTCAAAACTTACGATTTTCTGATTTTGACATATTATTGGAGTCTGACATGTCTTCTATCATTTGTCGAAATTTTGACGCAAAATGATGAAAATAAAGACCCAAAAATAGCGTTTTTCTGAGCCATGTTTTTTGGCGTTTCAGCGAAGCAGAAACTGGTTTGAAAATTTGGATTGAGCGCCACAGATAGGCTCCGCCCCTAACACCGACCAGAGTGATCTCATTGGTCAGTTTGCTGCTTGCTGCTAACCGAAGCATGAAGCTCGCACACTGCCCAGTCGACTAGTGCGTGCAGGCGGGGTACTCTATGCTCAGCCGCTTCTCACATCCTGGTCACTGATTGGTCGGTGAGGAGATCGCCGACGCTGTGCTTGAATGAACTTTTCGGGGGTTGCTAGGGCTTACCTTCTATTGTCCGGAGCTGAAAACTGACTTGCGTGTCCCTTGATCGCGATAGCGTCGAAAGGAAAACTTTTAGGGCGTTTTTCTCGAAACAGTAATTTCCCAGACGTCTCGATATGCTCTCTTTTAAACATCGATATCTCCGCAGCCGATTATTTTTATAAATATTGTTATATATCAATTTAAAGCAGAACGATTAGGGAGTTGTGTCATGCACTTTTCAAATAATCGACCTCGCCCGACTTTAGGATCATTTTGTTGTAGCGGGTCACATATGATATCAAACTAAATAGAACGAAATGAAACGAAATGAAATTAGAGGGGATAGATATATAGAATTAATACACGTAAGGAGTTTTTTCTATCAGAAAAAGAACGTGACGGAAGGCAAAGAAATTCAGAAGACAGTGATTCTAATGATTGTGGTGATGATATTGGTGGTGGTGATGATGTTGTTGATGATGATGATGATGATGATGAAGATGAAGATTACGATATGATGGGGATGATGATGATGATGATGGTGATGATAATGGTGATGATGATGATGATGATGACGATATGATGGTGATGATGATGATGATGATGATATTCATGATGATGATGATGATGATGATATTCATGATGATGATGATGATGATTACGATATGATGGGGATGATGATGAAGAAAATGAGAAGAGCAACACGTCTACGCGGAGTGTAATTGGGACAATTAATTGTAATTGGACTGCCTGAAATTGTACAACATCAGGAAGAAGAGGAGACCGTGCCAGGTATCATTTCTGTAATCATTTTGTAATATATAAGAGACCGAGACTAATGACTGACGTTTAATATCCAGCCGCTACTCGATTCTTTGAGAGCTGTGTTCACATGCAATGTATTGACTTTGTATCTTCACCATGGGAAAAGTACTTCTCATGCAACGCTGTTTTGTTGGTGGCGAACGTGTGTTGAACATGTGAGACAGCTTTGTTTACACTCCGCGCAGATATTGTGCAAACTCACTTTGTGTCGATGCTTTGTTAAAGTGAGTTGTGTGTGTGCGTCTGTGTGTATATTATAATTATATGTGTAGCATGTCCGTGAACAGGCATAGAAATGCAAAAGTTTATGTGAACCCATGCCCTGGCTTAAACAATTCATAACAAAGACATACATGTATTCCAGTTGAATCATAGTAGCTTGTGCTCTATACACCCGTGTGTTCCAGTTAGGGCGAAGTTTGTGTGTGGTTTCTGTATGTGTCTCGTCTGTGATGCATTGAATACCCGAAGTTCATGGTTCTATCGTCCGATGCTGTCTGATTGTGTCTTTGAAGTTCATTCAATAGTTGAATGAACATATATCGGCAAAATATAGTATACGAATAATTTATGAGTTGTGAGTGCATAGGGCACGAATATCGCACGAGGCGCGAGATGAGCCACTGGTCTATTCAACAAGGCGCGTAGCGCCGCGTTGAATAGACCAGTGGCGAATCTCGCGCCGAGTGCGGTATTACGTGCCCCAATGATCGAACAAAGTCATAAATTATTCGTTTTATACAACACCTTGTCCACAATCACAATACAAAATTAGTGACCGCCAACTCAGGAAGGCCCAAAAATAAATGTAACAATTAGGCAGAGAATTGTAAACCACCCTGTGTACTGCTTTCAAACACTCGTCATGATTCGACCACACAGTCACAGGAATCACAAACTCCGCAGGGTCTATACCCATTCTACGCTAACGTTAGATCGAGTTAGGCCCGACTGTTAGGCCGATCTGAGATGTCGGTAGATCTAGTAGTAGGTCTAGACTTTGTCTATTTCCGAAAATGATTTTGTATAAAAACACAGAAAAATAATCAAATTACGGCTTCTCAACTTGAAATGAAGTCTTGATTTTGGGATCACTGTGGTCCACGTAGCAGATCAGAGTCAAAAGTAAAAACACAGCAGTAGGTGTAAAGGCCGCGATACATGCAACTAGCTAGGTAAAGTAACTGCGCGTACACGTTAACGTTGCAGTACTCCGCCGCGCCTGGTCTGTGAGCTCTTACCGGCAGCGCAGCGCAGCCGGCCAGCACGTACACTGTATGTAGTTTGCTGGCGCTTTGCTACGGGTGTGAGCCACAGAACTCTGTGAGCGGCCATGCATTAGTAGCCCCCCGCGAAGCCGTGCTATAGTACCTTCGAGCCGTGCAATAGGCCCATGCCAGGGGCCTATTGTATGGCTGTCACTCTCAATGAGTTTGATAGGTATTTTCTATTGAATGTCATGTGACATGTTCTTGGCCAATCAGAATTCGACATCATTCTGAGGTGTTGTCTATTATACAAATGATGCACAGGATAGAGTGCGTTAGTGTAGGCGTATAGTGCACTCGAGGGTATTTACAATTGTGAAACATGCACGAGGCGAAGCCGAGTGCATGTTGCACTACATTGTAAATACCCGAGAGTGAGCTACGCCTCCACTAATGCCACGAAATAATCCTGGGCATCATTTGTTTTATAAAATGGGTCGAAAATTCGAAAACTAATAGCATTTTCAGCGTTTTTCACGTACCTTTGTGGGTCAAGACGTCCGAAGATGTTCGTCCCAAACATTTACGCACGTCGCACTCGGAAATCCCGCACATACAGTATAAGTATGATGGGGGGTTGGGTTTCCGGACACTTAAGTTCCCGCATGAAAACTTACTTATTTTACATAGAATATGCACCCCTTACCTTAAAGACTTGATATAGACTCCTCATATAGGCCTACTAGACAACATACTCTGAAAACGGTGTGAAAATTAACCTGCTAAATCGTTGGATTTGCCCTTCAAAGTGACTCCATGTACGCGTCCGGTCCCACAACGCTTGGTCTACTGGTACTGTACAAAGTGTACGTATATAAGAGTATACGTATGCCACACATGTTATGCACAAGGGAAGAAAGGCCGGCCGGCCGGCAGCCCGAACTAGAAGTTGTTTACAGGATTGACAGCGCGTATGCATGCAATTCAAAGGAGCCGCCGCGCGCACAGACGATCGGCAATAGGATTTAACACGCAGTGCAATGGGACCAGAATAAAGGAAGCACATGTAACTCATTTCAGCGCTTCCTATTGGCTACATTCTTGAACCCATTTTATAACAATGAGTATTGTATCATCCAATGTTTCTTGAATATTGCCAACCTTGTAGACGAATTACGATAATCAGGACAATTTTTAATGACGGTTTTCTACTAATGTCGTTTATCTACCTAGCTCGTTCTAGGTGAAAGCTCATGAAAATCTCGGATTTCAATTACAAAGCCTTGTCGATCATGTTTTTAGAGCACATCACATTGTGTCATTGCTATATGTTAGGGGGCGGGGCGGATTCTCATGTCACTGACGTCACAATGTTTGCAATACCTGGAAGTCACAGTATCGTGTTTTACATGTAGTTGTGAAAACCAAACGAACAAACCAACACTATCTATCTATCTGTCCATCTACCTATCTATCTATTTATCTATTTTAATATCTATTAACAAACGACCTATCTATCTATATCTAAAATGTATTTACCAAATGATCTCTATATATCTATATGTCTGTCTGTCTATCTATCTATCTATCTATTAACAAACGACCTATCTATCTATATCTAAAATGTATTTACCAAATGATCTCTATATATCTATATGTCTGTCTGTCTATCTATCTATCTATCTATCTATCTATCTATCTATCTATCTAACAAACTACCTATCTATCTATATCTAAAATGTATTTACCAATGATCTCTATCTATCTATCTATCTATCTGTCTGTCTATCTATCCATCTATCCATCTATCTATCTATCTATCTACAAACGACCTATCTATCTATATTTATATTTATATATTTATTACAAACTATCTACATCTATCTATCTATCTGTATCTCTCTAATGATATTGCAAAAAGCTCTTCGATGTGTTAATCCGTGAGAATCTGGTGTGAAGTCAATTATTATGGTCACAGTTTCACTCATTTTCACCAAACTCCCGCAGATACCATTGAGTATGTAACAGGGTGTATACAATGCAGACCCCTGCCTAACTTTGTCGTGGAAATTGCCACGTCTCGTATAGCGAAGGGGTTAAGCCTCATAACTCTATGGTTAATGCCTAATACCCGTGCCGTGAGTAAACTCCAGCGCTCAGTTCACATACTCGCAGTCGAATACAAAAGGAGTTCACCGACTTTTTCATTCTATTGGAGTCATGCCGAACAAAAGGACTACGTATTGCGTAGCGGATCCACCCATGTCCGATTATTTCCCAGTACGCTGCCGAGCAGTGCGCTACATCCCGTCAGCGCGGTCGTGCAGACAGTATAGAAGCATGTATACCGTACACCGTACGCACTCCGTGAGTCGAAGCTTGTTGAGAGCGTTTGACATGCGGCGGCTTCTAGTGTTACTCAGTGGCGAAGTTTCGCATAGACAAGTACGCTTTTCTCTCGTAAGAACTAGAGATGGAAATAACACCTGTTCAAGTTGAGCCATAATGTAACACCTTTCAAAGTGGTAAGTATCCACCTGTTAACACGCAGGATATTGACTTGGGTTCTATATTTGCATTGTTTCTCTAATACATAAGTGAACAAATTGTCATCGGTGTACTTATTCGGTTGTACGTGGCGCGCAGTTTTTACTGTGTAATGAAGTTTATCATTGTTAGACAGCAAACCCCTTTCAGTATCAATTAGGTGGACCTACAATGTATGACAATGCACCCATTTATCGCGTTGCGGGCGAGTTATTTGCAAGCCATATGTTTGTACTATAGTACTAAAATTAAGATATATCAGGGAGTTCCCACCTCCCTGGATATATCAACGACTCTTACTGGAACATATGCAGGCTATCTACCACGATCCTGAATGTAGTTTCCAGAAGTCTACTCACTACAGGTTTGAGTGGAATTCTCTCTCACCCATGCACTTTCAGTCTCACTTCTCGTTGAATTAAGTAGCCTGTAGAGTACCAGCTATTTCCGCCGTGTGCCCGGCAGAAGGGCCTAAGCATAGTGTTAATTTCACCATGCTAGAGTCGTTCTCCCGGGCACATGTCAAGCAAGATGAGAGGTAGCCCGCATAAACAGTGTACTAGTAAGCCTATGCAAAATATTGACTGTTCATGAGGATGGTGGTAGAAATTCTTACTCGATCCTGAGTTTACATACCGACCCTTCTATCACCCCGAGGCATCAGATATGATAACTTATACATGTACATCTCAAAGGCGCGTATTCGGGCATGATGTTGTAGTATTTCATTGTCACATAAACACACGCTTCACTGATGGCCTCGATCCAACTTTTAAATTCTCAAGCACACATATTGTGTGGTTTTGTGGTGTATTATAATTTGTATGTACTGCATATCAAATCAACACAATATACCTGTATATACATGTTTTAATTATGTATCATACAGTGTATATTGTATATCTCATACCTACAAGATAGAAAGATAATTATTATGAACATGATTATAATACAAGTACATGAGAGTGGGGGAGATATTTTATGAATTATATGAGAATGATACAATTATTCAAGTGGTACAGTACATGTACAATGTAGAAGATATGAGCATTTGTTTGATTTGGGTGTGAATTTTCTTCATTTTTTTTTTACAGCTGGTGTATTAGTTGTTCCATTAACGATTGATGCAGCACTTACATTTATACAGTTGTATACCTGAGAGAAAAAAACGTCATTTTACATTCACGTAGACTGTCACACAATGTACAAAATGTAATTTTACGTACAATGTACACGTACCTACATTGTATGATGCACATTATTGCGTAGTAAAAGTTCCATCAACATGTGTGGACATAGAAATAATTATTTCGTAGTGAATAATTCTCCCGTGTTTTCGAGCAAAAGTAACATCAAACCCAACGGCGCGTGTGTATATTAGAGTTCATTTTTGACATTCATCGCCGCACAGCTCTTACTTTCTTAAATTTACAGATCTTTAATTCATTCTCAGTGGATGTTATATAAATGTCAATACCCCAATGCTACTCCTTATACACTGTAGGAACCGTTCGTTGCTGAACATTTTTTCTTCTCATTCTTCCAAATCACTTCCTCGAATTTGATTTTTCTCTTGCTATTGTACACAGAGTGCGATTGTCAGATTGTCACCGATAGAACTGGTTTGTGAAGCTTGTGAAATTTTGAATCGGTTTATTGTCTCTTTTGTTTAATTGTTATTATTATCATTAGTATTGTTCTTGTTATTGTTACTTTTTATGTTATTATTATTGTTATTGCTATATTTACTAGTATTAGCATTACTGTACTAGCATTATCATTACGCTTTAATTATTACTCTCATTTTTCCATCTGTGTTTTTGTTTGTTTTTGTTTAGTTTTATTTCTGCATTTTTCTTCATTTCGATTCAAAATAACATAATGATAATATTAAACATCTTCAATACAAAATTAAATCATCAAAAATATTTTTCAACATTACGGACGAAAGAATATACAGTCGCAAACATAACTTACAAATCTACTATCAACAATGATAAACGACGCCAGATAAAAGGAGACGTTTATAAGGTGAAAAATGCATCCAACAATTTTTATCGTAAGCGTGTGCTTGAAATGATAGTAGAGTGAGGAAGTATTAGTGGAAAAAAAAGATCGAAAAAGAAAGGGAGTGTTAAGCCTGATATTGTGCAAGGTGCATCGTGCTACACGTAAGTGCAGAAGAGCATGGACCTCAAAATAATAGATAACTAGGAATAAAGAAAAACGATTCAGAAATAATTTTTGAGGCATACCGTTTCGTAAAGCCAGCGTAAACTTGCATGGAGTGGCAATTTCGCAAAAGATTTTCTCTTTCAAAATCTACAGCGTAAAATTCAGACGAGACGTATTATTATCTGTTAGCTCTGCACTTGTGTAATAATATCTGACAGAGACGCTGTAATGAGTATTCGGCTAATCTCTCCCATTCAATATGCGGAAAATCTCTCGTAGTGTCTCAATTTTGTACTCTTCGTACCCAAATGTTTTACGTGATTGATTTGCTGGCCTCACAGGAAGTAGCGCTGTGTGAAGTGTTTCTAACTATCCCAAAGATTGTGAAAAGCTAGTGCATAAAGAAATGGCTCTCATTTGTCTATGATATAAATAAATATATATACATAAACACTATGAATAATAATATATCCAAATTGTATAATATATTTGTTAATTGTTTTTCTGATTACTATGTTGAGACCATTCTAAAGTCATATTCTTTCAGATCATAACATGATTGTTTTTTTTTTCCTGTCCTACCTCTCTCTCACCCAATCTACCGATTTATAGACTTATGTCAAGGCCTTCTCGCTGTATTGGGTGAGCGAAGCGAGCCCAGCCGAGCGCGACAGTCCATGCAACTCAGCCCGAGCTCACTTCGTTCGCCCCATTCGCTCACCACGATACAGCGAGAGGGCCTTGGCATAAGGCTAACCGATGTATTGTTCAGGCATGGTCTTGACAATGCCATTGTAGTCAATATGGGACGGAAGGTGTCAACATTGAATGAGACCGTGTAGGTTTGGTGGAGGTCAGGGCCATGTGTGCATGTTCAACACTTTTGAGGCACGTTGGTTCACGCGTGACAAAGAAAGTAAGGGTTCCGAGAGAAGAAATCAAGAAATACAGAAGGAATAAAGAAACAAAATAATAAGTGGCTCATACTATTGCTCCATCTCCATACAGTCGTTTCGAAACATAGTACATGGAGTTTACATCATGAATGCGACACTGTACAAATACACACCCACTATGATGTAACGCGTCATTTTCTCTTTATGTACCCACAGCTCGAATACTCTTCCAGACTTTCGTATAACTAGTAATTCTCAGTGGAGCTGAGTATACAGAGAGGTCATCGAGGCTACTCACGCACTTTGGCTTGCACTCGTCTGTTCATCGTGATTCCCAAGCAGGCTACAAACAGTGCATGTCGTTAAGATCATTGTCCAGTTTTCGAATTGCATCAAACATCTGGAATATGAGACTAGCTGGGGTAATGTTGACATCGAGGTGACGTTGCAGACCCGTCTCTGGTGCAAGGCTGTGAACTTTTGCCGTTGTTTGGGGTCGGAACGCTCTTTTCTTTCTTGGAAAGCAACTGAAAGACAGCGCAGCATCATGATGGACAAACTCAGCATTCACGAAAGATTCAAGTTTGCTCGACAGCCGATCAAGCTCGATCAGATTCCACGCGATCAATTCCCGCTGATCGTGCGAATCGTCGAGTGCACGGTGGAAGGAAGTGGTCTATCTAATAAAGAGGTAAACGCTCTTTAAAGACTGAATACTTTGACGAAAATTTGTTTGTTTGTTTGCTCTTTAAAGACTGAATACTTTGACGAAAATTTGTTTGTATATGTATGTATATAAAGGACTGGATATATTTACCTTCGTTTATTTTGTCTGTGATATTCCAAACCTCAGGTTTACAGGGGTAATTGAGTTTTGAATTATTGTTTGTGGCTACAAGGAAAGCAATGAAATGTTTTTACACAAGCAGCCGCTGGACCAACAGCTGAAAGTGCCGATCGAGTGACTACACAGAGAGCGCTTTATTGTGACCTTATTATTGGTATACAAATACTAAATTTTATACCGTATAAGTATTTGTCTTTAACTCTTTAACCAACTAAAGATAAAAAGAGATCACATTGGAATGCGCCTGAGCACAGGGAAAAACCTGAAGAAACGTTCTAATGAAGTAATTCTACAGTGTTTCATAAAGCTCTTAATAGTGAGAGGATGTATTAAAGTTATCCCAATCCTTTTCTATGTGAGATCACGGGTATATACATGTAGTGTTTGGGGACCCTTTGGAATGACCAAGGAAAAAACATACAGTATATCCAAATATTGATTCAAATCGGCAGGCTGTCCTCATCATGACGATAGTGGGAACTGCATCTAGAAAATGTGACTACGCGTTGATGATGAGTTTCGCAGGTGCCAAAGGTTTCTGATAGACAAATAGGAGTGACGTCATTATTGCCATCCCCAGAAACGCTGTCCATCAAAATTGATAGTCGGCACCACAGTTACAGTGGACTCTTCTTTAACGAAGACCTCGGGACCGTTTTTGTTTTTCTTTCGTTATATCGAAATTTCGTTATAACCGAGCAAATAAACAATAAAGAATATAGAGCGGATAATGCTGCGACCTGCAGTGAATTTCAAATTCGTTGATACCGGAATGTCGTTGTACATAACCGTGTTCGTTATAACGGGAGTGCAATGTATTGGCATCAGTGTCTAATCTTTGATAATCGTTAGTTGAATACCGTCTGCTGTTGTGCAGATCAGAGCAAGTAAACATCCCACTACCTCGTTCACCTACTCCCCCACCTCCTCCTCAGATCCTCCGGCTAAATGGAGACGGCTTCGAGAGACGAGTTCTGGCGGTGGACTCCTCCAAACGAACGTGGAGCTTTCCAGTCCACACCGGCGCCAAGTTTGATATCGTTGGCAAAAAGAATGGTAGGCTTCTTTTTCAATTTTACTCCTTCAGTTTACTAATTTCTGCTTAAAGGACAAGTTCACCTTCATAAACATAAGGATTGAGAGAATGTAGCAATATTAGTAGAACACATCATTGAAAGTTTGAGGAAAATCGGACAATCCGTTCAAAAGTTATGAATTTTTGAAGTTTTTGTGCAGTAACCGCTGGATGAGAAGACTACTGCAGTGTATGAATAACTTAGATGTCACATGCGTACAACAATATAAGGAAAACCTAAAGAGATTTTCACAAAATTTCATCTTTTGAAAAAAGTACACTTTCCCTTGACTCGTTTCCGACATATGTTATGGGTAATATTATTCCCCCTGCCCTATGAAAGATGCAAGTCAAGTGCTCTTTTATTATGCGAAAAAAATGAAAATATGTTAAATTTTCTTTACATTTTCTCTATACTGTTGTACGCATATGACTCATAAGCTATAGTAGTCTCCTCATACAGCTGTTCCAACACAAAAATTTGAAAAATTCATAACTTTTGCATCGATTGTCCAATTTTCCTCAAACTTTCACTGATGCGTTCTAGTAATATTGCAGCATTCTCTCAATCCTTATGTTTATGAAGGTGAACTTGTCCTTTTTAAATGTGATGCTCGAGATGGTGGTATCGGTTTTGGTTTCGAGATTTGCAGTGTGCAATTCCGACTTTGGTCATAGTCTTCAGGCCTTCTATCACAAGGTCGCTTACTTACAAGCACGAATTGCCTTCTTGTTGGCTAGGTACAGCGACGTACAGCTAAATCGCAGTGCAAAATGTAGCGTATTTAAGTTTGTGTTTACATTGTAATATGTCATTATCATGATAATGCTTCATGCGTGTACGTTTACACTGTCTGTGAATGGCTTTGCGTGTACGTTCACACTGTCTGTGAATGGCTTACTTACAATAATTTGATATTCTGCCATTACATCATCTTTAGCTCGTTGCCTGTCTGCAAGATAATGCGATACCATGTAACGACCAGAAAGCATTGTGTTAACCACACAGCCTATCAACATTTTGCCCTGGCATGCCAAACAAATTGGAAACTAGAACCACTAGGAAGTGATAACATGATTAAAAGGAAAGATAGCGCCCCATCCTTTGCCTAAACCCGTAAAAGACTAGTCTCGAGAATACTCGGGCAGGTGTCTATAATAATTATGGGAAACGTGTGATATACAACATGAAGTTTGTACCTCAAAAGACTGTCCCGCCTTGTCAATTCAAGATCATAAAGAATCTCTCCCTACTCTTATTACCTCCGCCAAGGGAGGAGGTTATGTTTTTGTAACCGTCGGTTTGTGTGTTTGTGTGTTTGTTAGTTAGTTAGTTAGTATGTCCGTGTGCAAAATAACTCAAAAAGTGGTTAACGGATTGGGATGAAACTTGCAGGAAAGGTTTAGAATGATACAAGTAACAAATGATTAAATATTGGTAGTGATCCGACAATTTTGGGGGGAATTTATGAAGGATTTTTGATATTTTGGAAGGTAGGGTCAATAAACTTGGGAGTTCAGGCTGCGCGTATTTGAGGTTTGCATGGGCGCACTAAAGTGCGTGCTATACTAGTTTCAACTTGCGATCTCAGAGTGCTTTTCTAGTGTTTTTAATGTAAAGATTTTGATCTGTATTTATATTTTCTCACGTTCGTCTTGTACTTTCGTTTGCGTTTACCGTACTATGCATATAGATGCCCATGGTTCCACTTATATACGGGAGATTATCGAGAATTCAAGCAACAAGAGGCCGAAGAAAATTCGATTCTCGCAGATCGACACTTCGCAGATTCGCGTCGCCGGCCAGGATCCAGACCCGATACCGTCCGATCTGATTCTGAAAATCAAACAAGTCAGCCAGGTCCGATACTTTACCGCAAATCGCCTCGTGGCCGGTAAGTCGGAATCTTCCGTAGACTTTATGGGTAGAGAAGATGAATGATCATGGTTTGGTAGATATATGACATGGTGATGGGGGCGCGGTGGCATAGTGAATAAGATTCCCGACTCCCAATCGGAGGACCCGAGGTCGGACCTCACCCAGTGCTAGAGTCCTTGCATACGATTTTTTTGTTTGTTTGTTTGTTTGTTTTTTACCTGCCATGTCCTGGACCCAGGTGTATAAATGCGTATCCGGCAATTACCCCCTGCTAAATACTGGTTAGTGGTAAGTTGAGAGTAAAGATTAAGGTAAGGATTAAGTTTAGGGTTAGGAGTTTCGGTTAGGGTTAGAATTAGGTTCAGGATTATAGGATTGGGGTCAGGGGAAGGGTCCGGGGTAATTGCCCAGGGGGTAATTGCCCTAGACCCGCTAAAATGGGTACCTGACAAGGCCAGGGTAATAATAATGGGAGGGTCCATTTGTAGAGCAGTGGCGACACTGAAGAGGCTACCCTGGACAAAGACATTTTCATGGTTCATCTTGAGCGGTGGAACACGAACGTCGTATAATTTGTCCAACTTTCTCGTCTCGCTATTACTATCCCAAACAGGCTTGCAAATATCAGCTTGCACAATCTAACCTAACAGTGTTCGAATCTTCTTTTGTTTTTGTCTTTATTTGAAAACTCTGTTAACAGTATAAAAAGAATAACAAAACCCCTGCAATGTGTATTGGGTATATCTGTGTCAGTTTTGATTACTTCAGGAAATAGCATGAAATAAAGCAACTGTAGTTTTCATTCCAATCAACTCCACGTATACACACGAGGAAGTGACTCAATGACTAACTTTAATGAAACTTGCCAACGAAGAGTTCGAGTGCTTGTCTCTGTTGACAAGTTCTGAAACATTGAATGTTGCTGCTATTGAAAAGGACGATTTTGCAAGGAGGATATCGAGTCTTTTTTTTTCTATAACAATGACTTCTTTGATTGGTACTACAGAGTTTTTTTTTGTGTGTTCAGTTAACTTTTCGTTTTGGTCCTTTTTTGTTTTTGTTTTTTCTCTCAGTTCTGTAAAAAGAGAACTTTGAGTGCAGCACACTTTAAAGATTTTTTTTTTTAAGGGAAACATCGCAGCATGTACAACTCGAGTAACACCAAAACAGAAGAATTGGCATGACTGATGAATTAAAAAAAAAAAAAATCATTACATGCATGCATACATGCGGGCGGTGAGCTGGCTCAGTCGGTAGCGCGTCTGCCTCACGATCCTAAGGGCACGGGTTCGAACCCTGCAAAGAGCTTGGGTGTTTAACACGGTGAAGTGGTCCCACATCACATCCAACTGGACCCCATGGAAGACCAGCTAAGTGTAGCTAAATATGGGCTATCCAGCCATCTTCTCAGATGGAAATGAACAAACAAAGAAACAAACAAACAAAAATACCAGATAATATATATATATATATATATATATATATATGATTATCATTATCAATATTAGTATTTTTATTATTACTACTACTACTATTGTCATCATTACTTACAACTTTTTAATAGAATAAAAACTTCATCACGTTTTCAAGTTTTCATAAGTGAGCCACATTCGTGATGATAAATGCAAGGTAGATTAGTGGATGACGTCAAAATCCTCGCTTTTACGCGGACTTTACCTTTGAAAATATCCCCCCCCCCCCCAAAAAAAAAAAAGTTTTTTTTTGTTTGGTCATCAGTTATTATCATGTGCTACATTATAACATTTTTTTTCTCTAAAATGTTATCACTAAGTTGCCACTACTCTGGAATTAAATGCATGTGGAGGAGTTAATGTCTTCTATTTCCACTAATTATTCTATGGAGAGAATTGGGTGATGATTTGTGTACAAGCCCATTTCAAGACTAGGGGAGTCGTAGCCTATCTGAATTCATAATGATGACGTCTTGGTTGCTCTTTAGAGAAATAGTTGCTCTGTGAAAAGCAAGCTAAACATTGATAGTCCATAAGTTCCCCTCTCCATTTTAGACCATGTCAATAAACATTTAACGCCCTGTGTTCTTTTATTCTAATTCTTCTCTTCTTCCTGTCAACTCTCTCACACAAAGTTGATTTTCGGTTTTTACGTTGTTTGTTGAATTTAATTATGGATAAACATTCAATGAGATGATTCAAGTCGGAAAAGCTGATTCGACTGTTCTGTCCTGTCTATCTTCCCCACTGTCCCTATTTGCTCTAGGTGAGATCGATCCAAAAGTTATCATACTGCCTTCCAGCATCGATGTGACGATTACAGTAGCAACCGGATTAATCGGTTCACCCCAGTCTGCGATGACGTCATACATGGATGACTTGACGCAGGGACTGAAGGCTTGGGTGAACTTTGACATGTGTCGCGGAAGCTCAGGTAAATCGAATACCAGAGTGAGAGAGGTACTGTACTTACACAGGGTAGTGTAATTAACCCCTCCCCTCCCCCCCCCCCCCCATTAGACCTGGGTTCCATGACATTTGCTCCTGCGACAATTGCTCCTTGAAATGTATGAACTTTAAGCCGAACATAAATTCTACCCACGAACATACTGTATTATAACCTTACTCCAATCCTAACCCTCACATCACACACAACCTAAAACCTCATCGAAGCCCTAACCCGAAGTTCTTGGGGAAAAAATGAGACCGGTGCAAGTGTCGTAGGAGTAATGGTGGCGTCTAGACCTCACGTTTAGAATGGACGTCTTTTCTAATTGGTTGTCTTCATGTGTTGTTGTTTTGGTCCATGTTCCACAACTGGATTTGCAGGTGCATCATGTAATCTTCCCGCCAAATTTTGTAATGATATCAATGTGAATTTACCGTCTTATGTGGTGATTATCAAAACTCAAATACTATTTCGTAACACGTGTTCGCATTCCTTTTATCTTTCTGTGTACATAATGATTATGGGGATGTGACTTACTATATCGATGTCCGCAAACTAATCCTTTTAGGGGATTATATTATTTAAGAAGCAAAAACCCCATCCGCCCCCCATATATATATATATATATATATATATATATATATAATTGTCTATCACTGATATGATTGTCTGTCATCAATTTAATATTTAGTTTTGCAAAGGAGTTGGTTTTTACTATCGGAGATGATTCTTGAAGATGAAACCAAACAAAGTCATATGATTGGAATAAAACGATAAAATCGAGAAAATTTCCGAGGATTTGTAAATCCGATCATTTACGTTCATTTGAATCATACGAAGTTCATGCATTTCAATCTCATTGAGGATTTAAGACTGATGCATGTGTACTGGCATAACTCTTACTTAGTTCAAACTCATATGTTTATTATAATTCATTGTGCATCCTCATTGGGTATATGCGTATCATTTTTCGTTGTTATATAATATATTTGATGTATTTTCAGTGATAGATATGAAAATAGATTGAAATTTGAAATTGAAATTATTCAAACTTATTAGCATGGACTTGACTTTTTTTTTTCGAGAATTATCTCCGATCGTTAAAAAAGACTCCTATCCCAACCTAAATTTCAAAATGACGACGAAACAAAATGTATCCGAAATGGTTACTGTTCCGTATTGAGAAACGGACTTGCTATACATGGGTACAAGAATATAATTTGAATGAAAAATAAATCCAAATCGCTACATCGTTTCATTTCAGTTTCCTTATTTCATATGTATGGAAACCAATTGTCGTTACAGATATCCTTTTATACGAGGAAGGGTCTAAATCGTCGTTGGGTAGGAAAACACTGCCGTCAAAATCCGCTCCTACCAGACCCACGGGGAAAATCGTTCGCGTCAGCACAGTCTTCCAAGCCCAGCGCGCGCGACGCGAACAGCAGCAGGCGACTATCCGGCGTCCCTCTGATTTCGGCGGGAGTACCACGGCGAACGGGTGTTTAAATGGCAATCAGCCCGTGAAGGGCTCGACCATGGCGTCCATGATGGCTGCTTCCCGGGGCGAGAGTATCCGGCGTAACGACCAGCGAAACCAGAGCACGCTGGAGTGGCTGAAAGTGGCGGAGACCGGCAAAACGAACGCCGTGGTGGCGGGGGATGAGCAGCTCAACGAAGAAGAACAGCGCGCCCTCATGCGGCACCGCATGCGTCTACTGGCAAGCTTGGATGACTACGGGTACGGCGGCGAAGAGAGCAGCACGAATGAAATATCAGACAGTGACGTATCGAGGAATAATAATGAAGAAGGAGAGAGGGAGGGAGTTGTCGCAGCCAATGACGTGGAAAGCGACACCAGTCATGCTTCTGAGAATGCGATCAGCAAGGTCGATGACAATGCCACCGCTTCCACAAAAACTAAAGAGACCAGCGAGCGTGGCATCGCAATACCCATCACCATCGAGGAGACCGATGGAAGTCATTACGTGCGGAGGACAGATGGCCGTACAAGAGGAACGGGAACGCACCCCAGGTATGGCGCCTTCCTGGAGGACTCCTTGTCTACTCTCAGCTGTAGTGATCGCGATGAGCCCCCAGTGCTCGGTCAAAGCCGTCTCGTACCAATCGAGTTCTCCGGCTCGAATTTCGTCTCTGTCACCAAGAAGTGGGGGTATCATGACGACTCGTCGTCGGCGGTTACGACATCCAAGGAGGTGACGAAAAGGAAGTCGGTGCTGCAGTTCTTCACTGCGCAGTCAAGCTAGACGGAAACCTCATCTGTCGGCAAACATCAGTCTAGATATCGTGATTCATTAGGGCATTAACATCGCGCAGTACTGCCATCGTATTATTGCAATTGCAGGATTGTTGCTAAATCAGGAGTGTTTGCTAAATCAGGATTTTTTTGTGTGTGTTAAATCATGGGTCACAACCCCACCTACACAAGCAAGGAGATGCCTGAAGGCTGCATTACGTAGACAGTACAATAATTGTAGCATGCCTTTCGCCCCCTTGTGTTGAATGATAACAAGCGGACTCTTTGAAAAGAGGATGCACTTTGTTCAGAAATATGAGCGCGCATCTAACGGGCATCAATCTAATTTTATAGACCAGAGGCGCTCTACTGTTGTGTGACGTAATGGCAATTATAACTATGTCCTAGGTCATCAGTCTCTTATGCTTATCTTGTGACGCTGAAAAAAATCAAACGTGAAATACAGCAGAAGAACGATAGGTGGAAGGGCATTATGATTTATGACAGTAATAGACAAGATTTTGTAAAATCTTTTCAAAATATTTGCTATGTGTGAGTAGTACAATCATTTTCCGATGTCTTTCTGAACGATACTTCCTGAGTGAGAAATACCTATGATAGTTCTGCACTATTTATTGTGATTGTATCATATGCCAAGTGATTCTGTAGTGAAACATGTTTCTTTCATTCAATGATGGTTTACATTGTCTTATTCCAGTTGACAATCCGTTCTTGATGTTCGAATTGGCCTACAATATTGAAGGTATGTTTTATGGAATGCAATCTTGTAGATATATTTCAAAGGGATGGTACAGTTTGGTTGAGATGGGGCTACAGGTTTCCACCTGTTTTTGGTGAGATGATGAGAAACCTCTTATGAAATGTTAAAGAACATACATTCTAAAAGGAGTTCAAAGTTAATGAATATCCGTTTGAATTGGCTGAGATATCCGAAGTCAAAGAGCTTTTCATTAAAGGCGGGATCCACTTTTTATTATGACCACTTGCTTTACTTTTTTTTAAATATTTCAGCCATTACAAAACCGATTTTCCGGAAATTAACTTTGAATTCATCTTGAAATTGTATGCCATTCAGTATTTCATAAGGGGTTTCTAATCATCTTGCAAAAATTAATATCTTAATCCCCCATCTCAACAGAAACAATACCATCACTTTAAAGAATACAATATTGTAGGTACGTTTTACGGTATAAAATATCCTATTCATGCATGTTTCTCCCGCATTTGTCTATTTTGTCTAAACACTTTAGCTTGACGGCTGGACCGATTTTTCTGTAATATGTTTCTGCCACTATAAGTGGTAACAAAGGGAAGTGGTTTTGCATTTACAATCCAAACATTATTGCGAACAGCTGGCCTGTTTGTGCTTATATATGAAAAGGTAGAGATTATGTTGAAAGCATACGATCATAATAAAAATAATCATAAGAATCTTGCATCTTGTTCTGAAGAGTCTTTGCCTCTAAGTTTTCATGGAAGAGTGCTCTCTCTCTCTCTCTCTCTCTCTCTCTCTCTATATATATATATATATATATATATATATATATATGTATACATATATATAAAGTCACAACAGAGGAATGCAGGGAATGCATTAATAGCCAATCTTGATTTAATGAATAATCCGAATTTTCGAGGAACCTTCCTCTTCTTCAGGGATGACAGTGCGATGACAGGGATTTCTAGTACTGCCAATACGCGGAACAACTACAATGTTTTATACATATATATATATATATATATATATATATATATATATATATATATTCACTATCATCGACCGGAAGGATGACACAGCAAAGCAACCATCATTTTCTTTACAACGATTCTTTCATTATCAGTAATTTCTCACTAAACACAAAACAACTATTGTAAACATGATGATCAAAGTTGTTACTTTACGATGTATAAGTGTGCGTAAGACCACGGAGGTGAGTCAAGTAATACCACTGCATATACGGTATACTTTAGCTAATAAACTTATGATATACATTTGTAGTATCATACATGTGTACCTAGGGGGAAGAAGGAGGGGGGTGGGGGAGAGAGAGACAGCGTACTAGCTAGGAATTCAGAAGCTTATCAAAAATTTCCCTGGTGATCAAATGGTTAGGTAATTGACTTGATGATTAAATGATAAGATGCAAAAAACAAAAACAAAAAACAAACAAACAAACAAACAAACAAAACATCGGGGGAAAAAAAGAAGCAAAACCGAAAGGAATCTAGCCGTTTTTTCTTCCCAAAAAGGATGAGGGAAAAATATAGTTGGGCAATATGAAGCAAGCTACAGGCAAGCAGAATTCAGCTGAATTTCGTGCAGTGAAAGTTTGTTTGTTTGGTGTTTTTTTATTCCTATAAATGAAAGAGCAATTAAATGTTACTCAAAAAAATATGTAAAATAAAAGTAGAGTCAGTGTCACAAATAAAGAAAATTTCCTCCATCAAAAAGTACACGAAAATGAAAGAAGAATTATATATATAAAAAAAGCTTGAGGCCTTGTTTAAGTTCTTTCAGGTGTCAGAAGTGGTTGTAGAGGCATAGGCCTACATCATACAATCTCAAGCACGAACAAAAATGCAAGTACAGATGTACATTGAAAAGTATAACACGCAGACAAAGTAATGTTCATATGTTGATGTCGGAAAAAAAATCCTGACGAGATGTTTGATACATCTTTAAACACAAGAAAGTTAAATGGGGCAGATCTCTTATTTGATTGATTGACTTATTATCATTTTTATTATTTTGCAAAGGCTATGCTAACTTTCAACATAAAATTACTTTTACAAAAATAATTGTAGATTCTATTGCTTATGTCAAGCATCTGAGACACATTATGGGGCAAGAGATTCTGGAAAAGAAAAATCCACTATTCAAACTGGCTGTAAAGAATGGCTCAATTGCATTTCAGACGTAGGTGGAGCTGTTAACATTATACACTTTCATCAAAGCCGGGACGTTTGTGCAGAGAATGACTTAAAATGAAATATATATACAGAGTAATGTAACAGAATCCAATATCAGTGATCCTCTAACAATACATTTCTATCACGGTCATATAGTAATTACGTGGTCTCGAGTAATTTTTCTATGAATAGAATTTCCCGTGTATACACATCTGCGCATTGTACACCTGCGATGCAATATCCACTCAACAACAGAAAGGATGAGAAAAAATAAGTTTAAGTACGATATTCAAATTCACCGGACTCTTGTGAGCAGATCATACGTAATGACCCACACATTTACATAAGAAATAAAGTTATATAGTGTTACGATGTCACTGCTTTACAAGTCCCCTAATGGACAGCACGCAATTCTTTGATAACATCAATTTCAAGAAATTACTTTCAATTAAATCATACCCTTCATCCTTGCCTAAAATCATATCGATTACACTTGACAGGTAGATTGTTTCTATACGGAGAGTTGCACTATATTAGGGATCTACATCGTTACCCCTCGTCTAAGGTACATACTTATACTACAAGTTATTCAACCAAGACACTTTCGTAGAGACAGTAGAAAAAAAAATCACAAGATTCCGAAAATTTTTGTCCGACCTCAATGACCTTATCATCGTTCTACATGAATGACTTCACCCTTTTTTGTTGTTGAATGCAAACTATACCATGCTTTTTTTTCACTACACTTATCTCTTAAAAATGCTTGTAATATTGATAATCATTCACATAATATTTCTATACATTTTTGATATCTGTTTTCAGAGTTGCAACTTACGAGGAATGCGCTGCTTCTAATAGCGAAGTGTACAATACTAAACATTATTACTTCAAGACGTTGAGATCTAACATTGACATTTATTTATCAATTTGATATTCATTACGTATACTTATGCAAACCGACATGTACTTCTTGTAACTCATTATTTACATTATACGTGTACATGTCTGCCTTCTTTCTTTTGCTTATATCGAATTCCCAAGAAAGTAATCGACTTAAATACACACTTAAGTAGAGCGTCCGTAGAGTTCTAGACGAAAGACGGTGTTTGTTTGTGTGTTCCAAGAAATGGGTTCAAGTCGGACGTAACGGCAATACATCGGGTTGGGGAGACGATTAAACAGTACCGTTTGACTGTCCCAGTTGGCTGTAAAAATCTGAAAGAAGGTGACAGAGGGGGAGTTTTTATATATATTTGTCTTTACAATCACTACACATACATATCCACATATATATAATATTTTGTAACTACTTGATCACATAGAAATCCCTTTCAGAGAAAGAGACAGTAACTTATGTATATTGAATACATATTAAATTATATATAAATATATATATATATATATATATATATATATATATCATAAGGGCGCTAAATCCATCATTTTTCAGTGGATTTAACGCCTTTTGGAAGCAAGCTCTTCTATGTGTGTGCGTATGTACTTAGCATCAGATATGTGTGTGCGCACCCATGTGTGTGTGTGTGTGTGTGTGTGTGTGTGTATCGCTGTGTGTAAAGTTCACATTTACGTGTACTTTATCTTTAAATTGAATCAAGTCGGCGTAACGATTTACATTCACAATTAATGAAGGTGATTCCTTCTACACAGTAAAGTGAGCAGTAAAGTAATATGTCATAGTAACACTGTGGGAACAGAACCATTCGGATAGGGATGTCCAGGTTTGTTGTTGTTGTTGTTGTTGTTGTTGTTGTTTTGTTGTTGTTGTATGAAGGGCAGAATAAAAACACCCTTCAAGAAAATAATCATTTTCATCGATATTTTGTGAGCACTGAAGCTTAACGTACTTGCATAATCGAGAGATTGAGTAAAGACTTTTTTATTTTCATTTCTGCTACATTGTTTAATCTGTTAACAGTTTTCCTAGCCAATCACGTGATTTTAGGATTATTATCACTTTTTTTAGCTGCTTGTACATCATAGAATCATCATTTTTCGGAGACTAACATATTTCACACTAGTACAGACTCTTGGAAATGTGCAGCAATAAGTGGACTTCGCAATACTCGGCAAGGTGCCTTGTCTGAAAACGAAACATTGGAGAGTTGAGGAAGTCCGGTGCAGGAGTCCTGGCCCTAATAAAAAGGGCCTTGGCGATGTCCATAAGTTGCCTTCATTCAACAAGTGGTTTCAATTTTCTCCCTTCCGATCCCATAGAGAATGTACCGAGGCGATTAACATGTCGCCATATTTGCCTCAGGTCCGATCAATCCGTATTTCACAAAATCGCCTTCTCCAAGCTCGTCTAGCTTCTTGATGAAATAATCCCTATAGCAGCTGCAACACAGCTAGACTGGGATGAGTTGGTGCAGTGGCAGTATGTGATGGTGCACGTGATTATACCAAAATATGTACAATTCAAAACGTGATGCACTTGCAAGTAGAAGATGCTCTTGAATTACAGCATCATGTCACCGATGGGAGGCTTCATTCTTCCAATAGCTGGAAGGGCAGCCTCCTGGAAAGCAGCAAAGGGTTTTCGCTGTTACTGCTTGAGGTGGTAGACAGTTCCATATACAGATGGCTCGAGGATAAAAAGAAAACTTATAGGGATCTATGGTGGCCACAGGTACTGTAAACTTGAGGCTGTGGTCGTTTCTGCTGATGTATGGGGCTGGTGTTATGAAAGCTGGGAAGGAGATATTTACAAGTTGTTGCCGTATTTTAAAGAACATTGTGGATTGTACAAGGAGGCGACGTGTGTGTGCAAAGGATCCAATCTAAGCTGTCTCACGAGACTCGAAGATGATGTGGTTGTTCGGTAGTCCTGGGTTACAAAACGTGCAGCTGCTCTCTGGATTAGTTTTTCTACACACTGTGATATGTTTAGGGATTCCACGCTTCTGAGCTGCATTCAAGTTTTGGAAGAACCAGTGTTTTGTATGCATTTTCTTTTACCGTCTTTGGACATGGTACAAGAGTTCAGCGCAGCAGGTCAAGCGTCTTGCTGGCATTATTGGCCTTTAGCTGGCAATGTTCATTCCATCGGAGGTCTTTAGTAACTGTAATTCCCAGATATTTGTAGCTGTCAACTCTAGGGATGGATTCATTGCATAGTGTATAGTTGTACAAGTCGGGTCTACGTTTACTTGTAATGGTAAGCACTGCGCATTTCTTCACATTTGAAAGACATTAGCAAGACTTTGGACCAGGTGGATATAAGACCTCAAGATCACGTTCCATAGGGAGATGTTGTCATCTTCTGAGTGGATGTCCCTATAGATAACACTATCATCAGCAAAAAAAAAAAAGGCGCATAGTAGACTGGATGTTATGGTAATGTCATTAATGTAGAGCTGGTCCTATTACGGATCCCTGGGGCACTCATGATGTCACCGGCAGCCATGATGACATGGAGCCGTTGACAATTACTGCATGTTGCCTATCAGATAACAGTGCCATTGTCCAACGGAGTGTATTCCCTGTGATTCCAGTAGAATTAATTTCAGTTTGGTTTCCAACTGGCATTGGAGGACACGATCAAATGCCTCCTGGAAGTCCAGAAAAGCCACACCTCTCTGTCCCCTGCGTTGGAGTGTATGTGCCCAATCGTGTGTTGCTGGGATAAGTTGAGTGTTGGTTGATAGTTTCTGGCGAAATCCATGTTGCTCATTCACGAAGATGTTGTACCTAGAAACATGCTTGGAGATGTGACTAAGCACCACATGCACAATGACCTTGCAACAGATACACACATCATGCATGCACAATTATGTATATCATTATCATTATCATCATCATCATTATCATTATCATAATTATTACTACCAACTTTATGATAGAATATAATCCGTACCATATCTCCACAGGATCCCTGTACGAAAATGAAATTTACTCCATCCGTCCCGTAGGATACTTTGTAGGACATCACCCATGATCCGATGTCAGGTGTACTTCCTTGGGTTGCTATTCCGACGACTTTGAGCTGGGTCAGTAGATCCACCTATGGACAGGATTGACATCATGAGAACGTCGTCAAAGCAAAGCTGGATTTGAAGATTGAACCCTCAAATAGGTGGAGCCTCTCTCCTAGAAAGACCCACATCAGACCCACATCAATGACTTTCATGGATGGGCCAATAAAAAAAAGAACATTTGTTTCAGTGTGTGTGTGTGTGTGTGTGTGTGTGTGTGAGTGTGCGTGTAACCAGAATATGTGCTTCGTTTTTGATGAATAAGTCGTGTTCATACCTGAATCCACTGATATACCCCAGCCTGTCCAAGCACCGCAGTTAATAGCACATCGCTACGGTTCAGTCTCCAGATGGTGCCAGGAAGTTCGCCGGTGGAGCCGGATACATCGAGACTGGAGTCTGGTATTGCACCACTCTCCATGCCCAACGGCACGACGTCGTCAGGAACTCCTAGAGTTAGGCAAAAAAAAAGTCTGTCGTCACACCACGCGATTGTGACACCGAAAACGTGTATAGTGATGGCGTGCAATTTACTTGCGCAGAGCCGAGTTTTCCACCTGAAGGCTTTTTAAGTAATATTGGTATAGAGAAACGGTTCAAAACAAAGTCCACTGGCAAGGTTGTATACGCTTTTGTGTGTTTTTTTTCTTTTTTTTTCACAGTAATATCGCCTCCTTTGCTCTAAGACTGGATCATTCTGTTCATTTCCAACGACTAAACTCACCATACCCTACATGAGTTAGATTATCAAGAAACACAAAGCTCACCTCCAAACTGTAATGAAATCTCTGTTCAGCTTAATGGTAAAGATCAGCTATTATCATAGACTTGAGAATAATGATACGGCGTGGTTTCACATTTTTACCGTTTCGGTAATCATCGTTGTTACAATAGAATTTGGACATTCATTCAAAACACCAATCCTATAAAAAGTAATCCGTTCGTCCATGGATGTTAGGCATTAGTGTACGCGAACACAAATACAAGGAAATGTAATAGGTCTCTTTTAACACGTAATCATGCAAATCCTATCACTGACTGGGTATATGAACAACTTATTCCATTATCTCATGTGATTGGTTTAAGTGAGCGATGAATTAATGTTGGTACATAAGAAAACGGATGGACGGGCTTGCCCCTTATATTCGCCATCCGTTCGTGGATATCGTCGAAAACTGACCTGGGGTTTGTTCGTATACTTCCAGTCGCAAACAAGTATATTGATGGTATGTGAGCGGAGCAACTCTCACCGACTGGCAGTTTTGTGGGCGTGGCAGGGCGTTGTAGACTACCGTGTTGCGATCCACGTTACCCTGGAATATCTGAAGGAGACACGGTCAAATGCTGAGAGGTACGAAAACTTAGAGGTCCTGTTTACCTTTGGGAGCAGTGATTTAAAACAATGTTCAAGATATCACATTTGATGCATATGTGTAGGTCAGTTGTATCACAAAACATCCTACCATTGAAGAATTTTGCAATAGAACCTGTTCAAGATATCACATTTGATGTATATGTGTAGGTCAGTTGTATCACAAAACATCCTACCATTGATGAATTTTGCAATAGAACCTAAAGTGTAAGGAGATATCACTACTTTATTCAATAAATCGCAACTGTAGGCGGTTTAGTCTGAAAACATTTTTATCATAACCATTGTTCATATTTTATGTTTTTAACAACACTTGATATTGATTACACTAATTCATTTTTTTTTTTTACATTGGTTGCCTCTATCCCTAACTCACATTTTGGAGTTATTTTGAAGCATTAATGCTGGGTTTTTATTTCATCTGCAAATGGTAAATTATGCCTTAATTCAAATGAGAAGCTGAGCAACAAAGTGAATTACTAAACCCCAACAAGGCACCTTGCCTAGGACGACGAAGTGACAGTAAATGGTTCAAGTGTAAATTGTTCAGTTTTTGACGCTTTGATAGAGTGAATGAATTGGATGATAGTAAGATATGACGCGACATCTTGAAACATTTTACCAATTATGGCTTTTCTCACAAAGAGTGTCAGGGCCGTCAATGTATATTACTAATCAAGGGACTTTCATTACGACAGAGTGAATTAAATACTAAAGAGGAAACAAATCTTTGAATGGTGCATGTATTTTGCACCTCTTTTTTCCCCCTATGATTATCACAGTCAATTGATAGTATTCAGTAACAAATTGAAGTCCTAGGGTTCTTTCATAATGGGAATCAGCATGTACATGCATTCTTATGTAGAGTATAGAGTTTCCTTCCAAAGTAAGTCAAATATAGCTGTATAGGGTAATCTTTCAAAGTAGTGTTCAAAGTGTACATTTTGAATACTATGCATAACATTGCCATAATTGAAGAATTAAAATATTAGGATGTTATTTGTAGGTTTCTTTCTTTCTTAAAGGACAAGTCCACCTTCATATACACGTGGATTGAGTCAATGCAACAATATTAGTAGAACACATCAGTGAAAGTTTGGGGAAAATCTGACAATCCATTCAAAAGTTAATGAATTTTTAAAATATCTGCGTAATCACTGCTGGAGGCGAAAACTACTACAGTGCATGATGTCACATACGTACAACGATATACGCAAAATAAATAGAATTTCACAAAACTTGACTTTTTGAATGAGGTACACCTTTCTTCGACTTGTTACTGACGTATGTTAGGGGTAATACTATTCCCCCTGACTTCTGAAAGAGAGAAGTCGAGTGTTATTTTGTTATATGAGAAAAGTGAGAATATCTTGAATTTTCCTTATACTTTCGTTTAATATACGCAAACTGTCTCTAATGGACTTGATAATGGGTCTTTCGTATATTCAGATCATTGCAAGTATTTATTTATTATTATATATAGTGATGTATGGCAATTTGTCAATCAGTTACAATGGATAATTCCTTTGTTTATGATCAAGACTTTTGCAGATGTCAATATTTGATGAAAACATGTTTTCATGAAATTAACTGACGTATTCATGATTTTTTTTCTTCTTTATTAATCGAAGACAAATATTTCTGAGCATAAAGTGGTATTGGACCTCAAGACTTTCCTTGTTCAAATTTAATCTTTTTTTCATTTGAATGTGGTGGAAATTAGATTATTACCGTATCATTTCCGGAAGTGTTGCAGATTTCCTCTACGGGGTTGAAGGTCGTTCCGTCGGCACTACACATGACCTTGTAGGAAGTTACCCACTGATCAAGCTCTGATCGACCCTGCGTTGCTATGCCAACGATGCGATGGGAAGACTGCAAATCCACCTTTTGGTACGGATTAATCAAGATTATGAGTGCCTTACCCTTTATGGTCAAAATGGTTTTACTTTATGAACACAGGATTTTTTTTAAAGTTGTAAAGCACGCCCTCCACCTCCCCCCCCCCCCAAAAAAAAAAAAAAAAAAAAAAAAAAACTGAAAAAAAAATCGGGGTCATCCCACGACACCGACACCTACGAGTCATACGGTCCACGAGACCGACATCAAAAGTAGGTCCATGAGTCATACAGCCCATGAGTTATACGGCTCACGAGTCACACAGCCAATGAGTTCGACACTACGCACAAAAGGCTCACGAGACCGATACTGAGCAAAGAAAGCCCACGAGACCGACACTACACAATAAAGGCTTACGAGACCGACACTAGGCAAAAAATGTTCACGAGATCGACACTAGGCAAAGAAGGCTCACGACACCGACAGGATGAACAACGCTATCTGTGGCGCAGCATGATGAACAGCAAGCAGGTGTATACCGGTGTGTGTTTCGCGGAAAGAGAAACGAGGGTGTCTTGATAGTTTCGAAATTATATGTTGAAACATCTCATGCACTTTTACTGAATTTTGTTTATTTTTTTCACAAACGCTCAAACGCGCAAACACAATTGAAAATCAGTTCAGGGGGCGAGGGAGAGCAACATTGATGGGGTAATCCCCTCGCAACTCTCCTTCTCCATCTCTCATATCTTCCTCATGCCATTATCTGGACACCCTATAAAATGTCTTGGTCTACAAAGTGGCGCTGTTCATCCTGTCGTTCCCATGGGCCTTCTTTGCCTAGTGTCGGTTTCGTGAGCCTTTTGAGCGTAGTGTCGGTCTCGTGGGCTTTGTTTGCATGGTGTCGGTCTTGTGAGCCTTTTGTGTGTAGTGTCGAACCCACGGGCTGTATAACTCGTGGGCTTATTTTACTTGATGTCGAACTCGTGGGCTTTATTTATTAAGTGTCGGACACGTGGGCTGTATAACTAGTGGGCTGTATGACTTGTGAGCTGTATGACTCGTGGGCTGTATGACTTTTGAGCTGTATAACTTGTGGGCTGCATGACTCGTGGGTGTCGGTCTCGTGACGTGCACCCAAAAAATCTCCACAAAACGAATTATTATCAAAACAGTACATTTTACATCTCTTCATTGAAATGGACAAAAAAAAAGTAATACCGCATTTTGTTTGTTGTTCATTCTGAGACCTTCCAATCGGTTGCCATCCTTGTTTGGCAAATCAATCCAGTGAATACCTTTATCATCAGTGGGGACATTGCGAAATAGTTTGTGTGGGTGGGAGTATAGTGTTCATGGTTTAACATTTGGGTTAAAGTCACTGCTTACCATTGGAAGCAGTGATTACAAAATGTTCGAGTTACCACTTTTGGTGCATATTTATGTATAGTTGAGTTATGCATAGTTGATCACAAACATACATTTTGTTTTGTCAATACAGCCGCGAATTAAAGGAAATATCACTAATTTTCTCAATAAACCATAACTGTAGATGCTTTATTCCAGAAACAATTTTGATAAAGCTATTGTTTACATAATTTTTTTTCTTCATAAAACAATAGTCAACCTTGATTATACGCATTTAACACTTTGCACATTCGTTATTTCCATTCGTAACTCAGAACTAGAACTATTTTGAAGTCCTAAAGCTTTTTTTTTTCTTTTTTACCTGCACTGGGTAAATAGCGACTTTAAGGGCCAATGTAACCCCTTTAGTTAATAGGTAAAATAGCTTCCGTGTGTTTATTTTTCGGGGTTTTTTTCACTTTTAATTTAGACGTTTAACAGCAATTTAAAAGTAGTTTGCTGTTCAAACGTATGTATAGATAAAGCGTTAGCCGTAGCCCTATGGCTGGGGTCACCCAAATTGATGTCACGCCACTACATTTCTTTTCCTGGCCATCAAAATTTCACGAATTTCCGAACGTTCCACTGGAGAAAAAAAAGAAGCTTTGTATGTAGGTGGATGCTTGTGTGTGTACAATTATGTGTATTTGTGTTTAGATTGATACGTAAGTGCGTAGAGGGAGAGAAAGAGAGAGAGAGAGAGAGAGAGCAGAATGGGGTTTGTGACACAAGAAAAATGAAATGGAACACACAAAATGTGAAAAAAAGGCCTAACCTCCATCTTCCATTTTCTTCATTAAAAAGAAAAATGACAGCATTAAATTCACGTTCTACCTGGAACCACTGGTTGGGTAATCCTCTCTGAGCGGCACACCAGGCTCCCGCTAAATTAATGTCTCCACGAACGTGAGTCAGGTGCAGTCGCCCCCTGCCAGGTCCGTGGGATTCACCATGTCCATACTTCGTGGATGCGCTGAGGCTGATGTCGGGAATGGCGCAGCTCTGGAGGCCGAGAGGTACGGCATCCCTTGGTATGACTACCGGATGGGCGAAAAGGATATAGGGATGAATAAACATACGGGTGATACTGGGGTGACAGAACCTTGCATCTCAAATTTTATTGAAAATCACTTTTACTGGATTAATTGTCAGATAATCACTTGAGTGATGAGACGATCATATTTGTTATATTGCTTTGGCTGTCATTTTTTCTTTTTTTTTTTCTCTCCTGGATATTTATCATTTCTGCAGCAGGTATTATTTCTTGGTGTAGATTAAAAAAAAAAAACATTTCAGTTTATTGCAAACATCAAAACACTGCAATTCTGACAATAACCTTTGATAAGGTTCTCCTGGTATTCATTCCACTAGAAGCTATGCCACGTCTTTTTCAAGTCAATAATGTCCTCCAAAATCATTAAGTGATGCGAACTTTTCATTGTATTTTTTGTTTGGTCGCTAGAAACAGTTATGAGTGGAAGATATATCGACCTCTGTCTATCCTAAATTTTGTTATCTCTGATAAGCCATTTCATTGTACTAAGGTGTTTCGTTAAAAAAAAAAAAATCACTGTCGTATCTGTACAGTCCATTACTGTTGTTAAAATGCATCTAATCATTAGCCTTCGCCAGCACCTTTTATGGCCACAGTTTGTTAATGCGATCATTCACGATCATATCTTTCATCATGAACCATTAGAATATTCAAATTCATGAAATTCTTCCGTCGAAATGTGTTTAATTGCAACTGATTGACCAATTGCCCTACATCGACGTAAATAAGCACTGAATTGATCAGTGTTTTAGCAGTAGCCATGATAAAAAAAAAATCATGGGCGTACATACTCGAGCAGGATTCCAACCTACGACCCTCTGATTGTGTTCATTATCTGTTGTATAAACAAATACTGTTATTTACGTAGAGTAAGAAAGTGTTTTATTGTTATGTTGTTGTTGTTTCATCAGTAACCCTAGTCGGCAAACTCTGTGGCCACAGCTTCATTCTTGTAGTCGATCAAGGATCATACCAGAATCTGTAACGATGGTCGTTGGTATGCAGCCGGTTATTGTTGTTGTCGTTTCCTGTGTGGTAGTTTCCCCTGTAGTGTAAGATACAACAAGAAGAAAGAAACAAAGAGAAAGAAAAGAGAGGCGAATCCCGACCGTCTCCATGACTAATCTATTTCCGAGCAAGCTGCTAAACAAAAAAGAATTTCATGTTAGATTCCGATTTCCGATTTCATTTTATTGTCTATAATTATAGGACATTTTTCAACTTTCTGTTGGCATTTATTACGAATATCCACACACATACACATACATACACACACACACACACACACACTTATCCATCATTTTTTCAATGGATTTAGCGCCTTTTTGAAGCAAGCTCTTCATATACACAACATAATGAAAAATACAGTTTTAGATATACGATTTTACAATCATAATAATTAACTACTCAAAATAAAGTGAACAGATAAATAATTACCAGTTTATTATTTATTACATAATTTATAGTATTTGCAGATCAACAACAGAACAAAAGTGGTAAGAAAACGTTGAGTCCGTACTTTCATTGACCTGTACTAACCTGTACGGAGGTGGGATCTCCTCCCACTCCCATGCCTGTAATATACTCACTAGCATCTGTTTATATTCGTTCAGAATGCTAACAGTATTTTGCACACGAAGAAGGGAATGTGCCACCAAAAGAAACCAAAAAAAAAAAACAAACAACAACAACAAATGTTGCTCACCAAAACGTGGTAGCAACATAGCCGTGAAGACCTACGCCTGCAGTGATTACAAAACAATGATGTGGAAGGAATCCTTCTCCTTGTTACCAAGGATTCTATCTGTAATTTTCAATTCAATTCAATTCAATTCAATTTATTTTCATATTTCTCAATGAAGGAATGTACATCAAATATAACAAAAAACATAGTGAATCATGATATCCAGCTTGGATGTACAGTAAATTAATGTAAGCATGTAAAACATAGCGGTCAATCATCGTACGTTTGGTTCTATGTATAACGCTAAAAGAAATATGATGGAACCTACTTAAAAGCGAGCTTGTTAAGCGTAGGTCCCAAATTCTGAACAGAGTGTAAAGATGAGGAGCACGGATGCAACGTAGGACCAAAATAAAGAAAAACAAAAATGAAAGGCGAAAATATCTGGAACACTAACAGAATCTTCTCAATACAAATAGTGATATACAGACAACTACATTCTGCAGATGTAAGAACAGTTGATTTAACAATGTTGACAATAGTGTAATAATATGATTTGAATAATGGTGAAAAGAGAACAACTCGACATGCGAGTCCTCGGAAGAGATACGGGAAACCTAAAGAGTGAACATACAAGTACTAACATTCAAAGAAGAATTAGAATTACCAGCCAGTATAGCACTGAGGGGAATACAACAAGCCAGCTGTTCACACGTTCCGAAGTCTTAGGGTACGAAAAGGGGTACTGGTGTGAAGGAATTTAAGAGCGCAAACAGAGAGGCTAACTGATTTGAATGACAACAACGAACACAGTAGGAAAAGGCACGTAAACAAGAAAGAAGGAAATTTCAATGGACTTACGCAATGTAATTATTCAATAGATTCTGTCTTAATTTGTATTTGAAGGTCGACAAAGACAAACAACCTGCGAGTTCTATGGGGAGATCGTTCCAGTATTTCGGCCCTGTATACATAATTGTGTTTTTTTTTTTTCGCAAAAATTGTTCGGGTACATGGTAGGTGATAATCGTCACGTTGGCGGGTGGGATAATTATGAATAGAATAATTTCTTTTAAACATATGCAAAAAAAAAATATCAGGAAGATCATTTTTGGATAATTCATACATAATATATTGGAAGTCATTAGCAAAGAAGACCATAGCTTCCACTCATGCGATCTTAAAAAAGTAGGAGTTTGTCACTGTTTGAACATATTATCAGTCTCTATAAACCTTGAAATACACCGCCGCCGAGAGTGCTCCAGTGAAAACAGTAATGCAAGTTAAGTGCCATGGCAGTACGGTAGATGACTATAGGTTTATGTATTAGTTACTGGTAAATGGATGTGTCTTGTTATGCCGCGTAACGTGAGAAAAGCAAAATGACAGCCTATTGTTCACGTTTACGTCATATCCGAACCACTATCTTTTGGGGGCGATGAATAAGTAATAGAATATGACATGTCCCTGAGTTGCAGCTGAAGCGATCTAACATATCTAATCACAATTATGTGGACAGCAAAGATAAAATGTAGAAAGCATATTTGTGGGGGCGCTGTGGCATAGTGGATAAGACTACCAACTCCCGATCGGAGGACTCGAATTCCGCCAGGTGCTTACATCCTTGGACAAGATATTTTTTACCCACTATGTCCCTCTCGACCCAGGTATATGAATGGGTACCTGGCAATGCTAGGGTGATAATAATAGCAGGGCCCTCTGGTAGAACAGTGGCAACACTGGGGAGGCTGCCCTGGGTAAATAAGACCTAATCATTGCATTATCATTATTATTATAATATTGACAAAACAAAAATGTTTTAATGGTATATTTATATACAGTATCTCTCTCTCTCTCTCTCCCTCCCTCTCTCTTTCTCTCTCTCTCTCTCTCTCTCTCTCTCTCTCTCTATATATATATATATATATATATATACACATGTATATATATATATATATATATATATATATATATATATGTATATATAATTTTGTTCCTTTAATACAATCTACCTGGGTCAATGCAACTCGATACTGTTGATATGTGTGGTGCCCATTGTGACATCATCATGGCTAGCTTTGAAGCTGGCGGTACCGAGACCAATTCCTGCTGAACGAAGGACCCGCTACGCCGGTCCCACTTCTTGCCACACGTGATCTTTTCTAGCCCTAGACCGAGTATCATCGGGATTGTAACTATTGGACAAGAAAGAATTATTCCTTTCATCAATGTATTATATACTGGTAATGAATATAATACCAATATTTATCATATCAATCATAATGATGAAAATAATCACACACACACACACACACACACACACACACACAGCCATACATAAAAAAATATGTACATACATGTATACACTCATATGTGTGAGTAGGCCTACATATAGCGTGTGTGTATATACATATATATATATGTATATACATATATATATATATATATATATATATATACATGATAAAGCTAACGTTGATGAATTAATATGTAAGAAAGAACAAGCGCATACAATTTTCAGATTCATTATTACTGTCAAATATGTTTTACGTTTCCTTCAGTTTCACATTAAATAAAAAACAAAACTCTCCACAGGAGAAAATGATCTGTAAACTGTTAACGTGAAAAAAGAAATGTAGCCATATCGAGGATGGAAACTATGAAACATCAACAAACATAATCTGAAATGTCATCGTGGCAGCAAACAATTAGTCTATCGTTTGGACCACCAGAGCCAATTGGTCCATCACAGGCTATGATCACAGTCATGGGCAGGCCCTGCATTGCATATAAAAGAACGGATTTGAAAGAAATCCAAGACGACTTCGTTAAGATACTTACAAATCAGAGTAAGAACCCTGGTCACACCGGATTTTACAGCCATTTTGCCAATCATGTCGTTTACAGGCAAGCTAGAAGGAAAATCAGAAAGTTAAGGTAGAAACCAATCAAAGCCTTAACACATACATGACATATAGTCACTGATAGTATTATATAGTATATAGCCGTTTCAAAGTTGGTGGCACCATCGACCTGTTCTTTTTCTTTAGAGGTTCATTTTAGAATAGCCATCAAAGTAATCGTTATTACTCCCGAGTAGTTCCGCTGGAAAATGAAATCAAATTGACTTGAACTCATGGTCTAAAATATTCCCTTTAAAAGAGCCGTTTCAAAGTTGGTGGCACCATCGACCTGTTCTTTTTCTTTAGAGGTTCATTTTAGAATAGCCATCAAAGTAATCGTTATTACTCCCGAGTAGTTCCGCTGGAAAATGAAATCAAATTGACTTGAACTCATGGTCTAAAATATTCCCTTTAAAAGATCTGCCGGTGAAAGGTAAACAAAGGCTGTCTTGCTCAAATTGTGGGAACAAATGCCATATAAACATATACATACAAATATATATATATATATATATATATATATATATATATATATATATAATTTTTATATGTTAATTACTTTAATGTAATGTTAATTTCTAAATGTTAATTTTAAATGGATAGCATATAAAGCGGACTGTACTTTCACTGATAAGAAAAAAAAAATAAGGAGCGCATAAACAGATTGAGAAGGAGGAGGAAGAGGGGGAGGAGTAGAAAGAAGTCAGGTAAATGGTAAATTGGCACCTCGTCTACAACCACCCTGTCCACTGTCCACCTAGTCTAATGCCATCTCGTCTAAACTCACTTCGTCTACTACCAACTCGTCTACCAACCATTTTGTCTATATGCCAATTAGTCTAATTGTCATTTCGTCTACTAGCCATTTTATCTAATGTCCAATTTGTCTAAGTCACATTTCGTCTAACACCCATTATGTCTATTGACCATTTCGTCTATTAATCATAAGGTCTATGAATAAAATAGTCTACAGCTCATTTTGTCTAATAGCCAATTGGTCTACAACTCATTGTCTAATAGTCAATTAGTCTAATAACCAGTTAGTCTACTCCCAACTGGTCTACTGCCAACTGGTCTACTCCCAATTGGTCTAATCCCAACTGGTCTATACCCAATTGGTCTACTCCCAACTCGTCTACTCCCAATTGGTCTACTCCCAACTCGTCTACACCCAAGTGGTCTACTCCTAACTCGTCTACTCCCAACTAGTCTACACCCAACTGGTCTACACCCAACTCGTCTACTGGTCTACACCCAACTCATCTACTGCCAACTCGTCTACTGCCAACTCGTCTACTGCCAACTAGTCTACTGCCAACTGGTCTACTACTAGTTATAGTTTTTTTTTTTGGTTATTTAAGTCTACTTCATCCAGTTTCTTTTTTCCCAGTGAAATAGGTTGAACACTCTTGGTGCCCCATTTGGTTTAAATTTTTATGTTCTAATTATGACAATTTTTTAGGAAAAAAAGATAATGTCACAGTGTGAAAAACTTGCTGTGTTATTTTTGTGGTGGACGTGTAATTTATATCAGAAGCAATCATGCAGCATTTATATGTCCAAACTTCAACACTCCATCCATTCAACTTTGATACACAATCATAAGTATGGCAAAAATGAAAAGGAACACATTAGAAGTACATTATCAGTATTCTTTACTCTGTCTGCCACGTACTGATGTATGTAAACGGTTAAATGCACAAAAAAAGGTTGAAACGTATACACAAAAATATGATTTGCGATGATGGAAAGAAATTAAATATTGATCTAAAATATGGTAACGTAAGTTTCACTATATACAATTGGTGACACATTTCATTTCATCCCTTCTTGAAAACAAAACATTTATATAAAAAACTTTGACTATTATATAATGAAGGGATCATGTATGTTTACATTAATTAAGTCTTGGGGCAGTGGCTCTTCTCTAAATTTTGGCAAGATACGGAAATTTAGAAAATATTTGACCGGCGACACGTGGCATTTCATTACTACATCGGATGCCTTTCCTGACTTCTCATTTTTTTGGCAGAAGAAGGTCATTGATATGGATTTTATCTTCAAGAGTGAACCTTGTATAATAAATAAAACATCCTAGCGTGATCATTCAATGTCCATAAAGCAAAAACACGGGCGACACATATTTCACCCAATTGCGCCGAGATAGTGGGTTTGACCCAAGTGTGACTGAGGTATAAGGGATCACTTTGGGGTCGTTCTGTCCGAGACTCTGTCCGTCCGTCCGTCTGTCCGTCTGTCTGTTACGCGTTAAAATCTTGAATTTCTAGGTGCCATTAAGTGTTCCAATTTCAATCAAACTTGGATGGAAGATTGGTAATACAGACTTAAAAATTTTGAGGTATGCAATGGTCAACACAAGGTCCAAGGTCACCGGCAGGGGTCAATATCCTTTTTGAGGTCAACGTTAATTTTTTTGAGCAAGTTTCTATTATGGCCCATAACTTTGCATCCATTTACCCAATAATTGGGACTTTTCATGTTTACGTTTAAAGTTGTTATTTATTCAAAAATAAATCAAATGTTACATCACACAACAGTTCAGTTTCTCTCCATTTTGTGTCAATCTTCTTCCTTACAAAGCAGATTTCCAAAACTCCATTCAAACCATACACACTTCATACTTCATGTATAACTCAGCACAAACACACACACACACACACACACACACACACACAAAAGACCTGTTATTTCAAATTATAGTCAACATTCACGAGAACAACAACTAAAAACAATACGAAATTTCCATGACATTCATTTATTCATGTCAAATTCTAAAAGTACATTTAATATCGGTTATTATATGCACAACTATACCACCATACGTCTACGAGTATGTCTGCTAGTAATTATAATCAAGCAATTACAACTCAGCATTCAAATACCGCACCTTGCCATCGTGTGATAACAGTCTTTCGCTAAAGGATATTGGTAAATTGCTAATTTTGTGAATCAGTAGAATGATCTGAACACTGCGTCTTTTGGGCCACACTCTCTCGAAGGTTACCGAAACAAAGAGGTCACCCCGGCCACTTGACAACAACCTACTGCATCTCTCTCACAGTTACTGTAACCACATCCCAGCACTACATACATGTAAACGTAAACACACACACAAACGGAACACAGTACTAGTATACGCGAGCATCCGGTGTCAATCCATCCAACTACACGCCCACATCGCGAGGATCGTTAGTACCTTTACTAGTGTACCAAACCAAGGAGGTACTAGGCAACCTTGCCTAGTACCTCCTTGACCAAACGCAATGAAAATCAAATTACACTCGTACTCGATAATTCCTCATTCGGGATCCCGCCAAGATCGCTGCATGCATGCGCACGGAGGTACGGGTGGACTAGGGTGGTCGGTCGAAATGTAATTCTGTTTCGTATGACTGACAATTCGTTTGTGATGGAGGATTGTAACTGAGCTAGTTTATCATTATTTAGTTATTTTACGGCCAGAATGTAGACTGGATAGTCATGTCTCACCATTGATTAGTATGTCTTTATATTCAGCATGTGCGGAATAATTAACAACTAGAATAGTCTAATATTGATTTTTGTGCTAATCAAGGGCTATTAGTTCATGACAGTGAGACGGACTGGACACTAGACAAAGTGGTATATTCATTATTAGCATGACCAGATGGAAATGATCAGTTTGGGTAAATTGTTGAGAGTAAACTATATCAGTTGGGAGTACACCAATTGGGTATAGACGAGTATAGACCAATTGGGAGTAGACAAGTTGCGAGTAGACCAATTGGGAGTAGACCAATTGGGAGTAGACCAATTGGGAGTAGACCAATTGGGAGTAGACCAGTTGGGAGTAGACCAGTTGGTAGTAGACCAGTTGGGAGTAGACCAAGTGGGAGTAGACCAGATGGGTATAGACCATATTGGGTATGGACAAACTAAGGGTTGGACGATATAACTAGACAAAGTGAATGTAGACTAAATGACTTGTAGACGAGGTGGGAGTAGACTAACTAGTAGTAGACAAAATAGATATTAGACGACATGGCAAATAGACATTGTGAGTGTAGACGATTTGGCTATTAGACCAATTGTTTTGTAGACGAAATGCTCCTTAGACGAGTTGGGTATTAGACAATACGGGTAGTGGGCAAAGTGACTATTAGACAATATGGGTACTGGACAAAACGAGTTGTAGACCAAATGGGTATTAGACGAATCGGTAATAGACGATATGCCAGTAGACCAATTGGAAAATAGACATAGTGGCTGTAGACGAGGTCACTATAAACCAGGTAAATAGAATTGCGTCATGCGACTAAGTAACTGCTATTTATTATAATCATTTTTGATATACCATTTTTATCCAGTTGGGGTAACATTTTCGAAGTGCCATTTCACTTTAAGGGTTATCACAGACCTCTTGAAGAAACCACCCATTTTTGGAAACATGCAATACTATTGCTCAGGTGCCTTCTCTTTTATTCATATTTCTTGTCTTTAAGCAAAAATTCCCCAGTTAGAATAAAAAAAAAGAGAATTTAAGAACAACAAAAAAAAAGAACACTGAAATGAAAGTTAACGAGAATTATAGTTTACCTTCCAGATATTCCGTCACATAAAAGGCGAATGTGATGGCGCCGAATCAACAGTTGGATGGTATCTCCCGGTGGTAAACTGCCATCATACAGGACTGTCCGTCGATGTCACGTTCGAAAGAGCCATGTGAATTAAATGGGAATAGACGGGCTGATCATCGACGTTTAGAATGTCTCAGCTACGTGCTCGCCAACATTCACATTAATATCACTTTTTTTTTGAACGCGTGAAGGTCAGCGACGCGGAGTTAAGGAGCATCAGCAGCATGCATTACTGTAAATATTTTAACATTTTCGGGACAGCGTTCGAATAGATCATGGGTGTCTATCAATCGGGTGCTGTTAGATTGATTTGACGTTAATATTTCAAAGAGCTACGAGATTGTTCATGGTGTTTTGTGTGCCAGATCTGAATAAAAATAAAATAATGAAAATTGCAAAGTTTTACAATGCCACGTTCAACATCATCAAGAGGGGATTGATTAAAGATAGGACACACTTCAGACTTTAAAAAAAAAGTGTAAAAATGACAAGCGATAAAAAATCAATGAAAGGTTTTGTGAAAATTTCCTGAAAGATATTTACTTTGAAGAACCTTCTTTTTGATATCAATATTACATTGTTGCAAAGCTACAAAAAAGATTAGAGCATGATGTATACAAAATGCAATTACCCTTACAAAATAGACAATCAGCACAAGTTCAACAAATTTATTACTCTCACGGCTGTTATACACACTTACAAGTCATGAGGTGACTCATTAAGTTCCAAGTAATCCTGAAAAATGTCTTATGTTATTGTAAAAGTCCAATCGATAAATGATCAAAAAATTTCGGTACGTAAAGATCCACAGGAGGAGCAGACTAAAATCTCATTTAGGAAATATCAAATAAAAAAAAAAATATCCAAATTTCTGAACGAGGTTCTTCCACATGTCTGATCTTGTACTGCCCTCATTGATGTATAGGAGAATAACTGACTGCAGGAATGAAGCAAGGCTGTAACCATCTATCCGCCAAATGTTGATTAACCTTCCACAGTTACCTAATTTCCCAATATACCAGGAAGATATTTAGTTCTCAGGAGAATATATGTATATGATATATATATATATATATATATATATATATATATATATATATATATGAAGAGTTTGTTTGCAAAAACCGATAAGTCCATTTTTGAAGATTTTGAAGTACGGTCTCTGTCATAAAGTACAAAATAATACCTTCTAAATGATATATTGGTCACTACTATGAAGGTATATTTTTGAAGTTATGGTCAAAAGAAGCAAAAATTTTCTTATTATTCTCTTTATTTTTCTTGACCTTTAATCGCAAATATCTCCATTTGATAAATATGGACTTATCGGTTTTTGCAAACAAACTCTTCATATATATATATATATATATATATATACATATATAATATATATTATGTATAAACTAGTAATATATAAATATATCTTATATATCATATGTAAACTAGTAACACACACACACATATATGTATATATATATATATAATATATATATAACATATATATATATATATATATTGAACAAATATACTGTACAATATTGTCAATGGCCTTCTAACTTTTTTTTTTATTTTCCCCCAAATAAACAGTTGCAACTGATTAACTGGCACACTCTTTTGATGACAATAACAATACAGACATTTATAACGCGAAACATATTCATGCATAGGTGCACAAGGTGATCACAATTAATGTGAATTAACAATAGAGCAGAACGAAAGAAAATGTATCATCCTGTCAATACCGACAACTTATTTGAGAAACACATAAATGTTTGGACTCCCTGAACTTTGTCAAGTAAATTTGAGTCAATAAACAAATCAAAATCACTTGACAAATGGCAAGAAGCCCGAAAATTTTTGTGTTCGTCAAATAAACTGTCGGGATCAAGAGCATGACGCATTTCTTGAGTTCAGTCCTATTCTTTATGTGTATACCTACATATACGCAAATTATATATATATATATATATATATATATATATATATATGTATATATATATGCATATATATGAAGAGCTTGCTTCCCAAAAATCCATTGCAAAATGATGGATTTAGCACCTTTGGAAGCAAGCTCTTCATGTGTGTGTGTGTGTGTGTGTGTGTGTGTGTATGTGTGTGTGTATTTGCCTATGTATCTATACAGAGACAGAAATATACTGAACATTATCAATTTTTCTCCATGTTACGATATAATTCTAATACTTGCATGTTTTTGTAGGTGTTGTAAACGAAACTTGTGCAATGGTTAATTGAATATCATTTGATTTGCTTCTATAAGCACTCATTACACCTGAGAGAACAAGGCCTTTTCTTTACTTTCATCTTTCTTTTTCATGTAATATTATGTCAAAGTTACAAAATCTAGACTCATCTGCCTTATCAAAATGATTATGTGCAACTGATTCTACATTTTGATGAGTTTCTTTCCAAAATTCATGCCGTCAATCCCTCGTTTGAGGCGAGTCCCCAACTGGGGCATACCCAAAGTGGGGTGCGTATATTTGTCGTTTGGGAGTTGGGAGTCGAAGGACTTGTCCATTGCAAATAAACTTTCTGCTCAGGCGTGACAAACCTGGAGGCCAAGCCAGGGTTTGATGACTCCAGCAGCTGTCGTATTACGTAAGAGCATGATAAGGATATCTGCCTGTGGCAGACCATTCAAAGTAAACTCAATTTTCTCTATCCTTTCTAAAGTTTTCAATTTTATATTCTATTGAGAAATTCTATGGTCATCCATTTTACATTTCGAACGAAAAAAATTGACCCGTAAATAACGAAAATACAGGAATAAGAAGGAGAGCATTGCCAGTTTGCCGGTGCTGACAATGTGCTATTTGGCAGTGAGTTACAACGGGGAGGTGAGACTACCTCCCTGGTTACAATCAGCCTGCTGACTGGATCATTGAGAAAGAGAGAGAGAGGGAGAGAGAGAGAGAGAGAGAGAGGGGGGGGGGGGGGGAGAGCGAGGGGGAGAGAGGGAGGGAGAGGGGGGGGGGGGGGGAGAGATGGGGGAGGGAGAAGGGGAGAGCAAAATGGAATGACAATAGTTCCGGTCACTACAGTACAGGCATGCTCTGTCTGCATACGCTGAATGTCTACACTCACACACACACACGTACACACACACACGCACCATGGAGCTACATGGCCCATGCCAAAACCAAAACAATCTCCTCTTCTCGCGGTGCCCCCCCCCCCCTCCTGTGGCGCTGTGGCGATGACTGATGCTTAGATTAGGCCAGGGTCAAGAAACAGGTGTTTTATATCTTTGACTTTAAGTCATTGATTGCCAAGATATGCACTGGCATTATTTACTGGGGTGTAGCCTCTTCAAACGAGAGATTTGCGTCATGTGATAAGTCCATTGTTTTATCATTGTTGACTTTTTTGACAGAAATGGGTGTATTCGTTTTTAGTACTCCCATGCGATTATAAACCATTTATACGTTTTACAAATTCTGTAGAGAAAATTGATAAATTAAGTATTGAAAAATAAACTTTGTTCCAACTGGTGCTAAATTAAATTTCTGTTTGCTCTAAAATGTGCTATATCTAGCAGAATCCATTCAGAAAACTGTGTGCATTCTTGTACGCACTTGACCCCAGTGTAAGGTCTGGCTGACTACCTTTCCTGCCTACGTTGATTTCCACGTGCATCACATAGTTCTTGATTATTGGCTGTGATATTTCTTTCTTTAATTTCTGCGCATATGAATAGCTTGGAGAGATGGAGTACACAGAATGGGAATGTACAGAAATAGCAGATCTTCAAAAAAAAAATGACAAAATCACAGAAAGTAGGTGCTGAAACAATATTTACGTGTTGTGCAACATCGTGCTAACTTTTTCGTTCCCACAGGTGCTTAATCTACACAATCAAAAAAGGATCTTCCAAACATCTTTCACCACATATTTTACAACACTGCAATTTATTAGTTATGTGATTACAAACACAAGAAGGTTGAAATTGGCAGATTGACGTTTTCTTGTTTTCTTGCTTTTAAAGCAAAGGTTGCATTAGCTTTAAACATATGAAATTATTGTAACGAGTATGATAATTATAACTGCTGTTGTTCTTGTCAAACATTAAAACAGAAATATTTTCGAGAAACATATTACAAGAAACAAAGGAAACTGTTTTTGCTACGTCATAATATATAGATAGGTCATAAAGATTCAAAACATTTAGCTTTTTAACTAGAGGGCTATATAGCATGGTAATGACTACGGAATCAAATACATTTCATTATCGTATAATAATGTACTTTAATCTGACTAAATTTACCCAAACACCTAAAAGCACGCAATGCTAGATACTATGCTATCTATAACATGACTTACATGCATCTTCAATTGTAAACTTTCATCAATATCAATATATACGAAGTTTAATTTTGTCTAGTCTTTTTCATAGGTATAAATCAATTGCAATTTGAATGCTTTCTGTTTAAACCAGTCACAACATGTACAAGACGTATCAGCTAATTATAAGCTAAGCTAAATTAACAATATAAGCTTTTGACTCATTTGCTGAGTATCTTTAGATGAAACTCAATTTCATTGTTTAGATTTACAGTAGCAAGTTTGGTGAAATATAAACTGATATCATCAGAATATATAGCAATCTAGAGCCTAATATGAATTCACAAGTTCTAGAAGAGTCGGTTATGTCGTGGTATAATATCAAAAAAGTAGGAGTGGACCTATACAAAAGAACCGCGAGGGATACAAGGTATAATGTGATGAGAATCACGTGGATTTCCACGAAAATATTGCACTATTCAAAATGGCGTTAAAAAAAATGGCTCATTCAAATTTCAAACGTACATGGAACCGTTCACATTACATATTCATCAAAGCCAGTGTGTTAATAGTGCACATATTGTTTGATAATTTTTTTTTTCAATTTCAATTTCAATTTCAATTTATTCAATTCAATTCAAATTATAGCATTGAGAGAACTGTTTGGCAAAGCAGGCAGACGGAAACCAAATGCAATCGAAAAAGAAAACGAGAAGAACATTGTAGAATGAAAGGACATGTGGTATGTGTTTGTACAGAATTTTTAGCAATATCAGTTTTCAGATACCAAACAAAACATCCTTTTTGTTATTTCCCACAAATGTGAGATTCCTAAAGGTCATAGCATGACCAAAAGAGAAATTCAAACATTTATTTTGAGATTTCAATTTGACCGAACAGGATGCAAGTAGACATCTTCCAGAAAACAGAGAATTCTATTTCCTTCTGATGTAAAGTTGTCTTTGTAGTTAAACGATATCTATTTTTTTTTTGTTAAGCATTTTTTAAAGATACGGAAAGCTTACAGCAATTCAGAGATCAAAAAGACAGCAAGTGGTAAGTGATTGAAGAAGAATGTTTTGAGCACATAATTATACATATATACAAATTCACAGAAGTAACTTCGAGCAAGTAACAAGTAATATAAGCTATTATGTTTTAGTATTAATCTCCATCACTAACGGATAAACATTGCAATAAATTTTTGAAACACTGGTTAAGTGCATCACCGAGGCAATGCCATGGATGTTAATTTCCGCCAAGAGATGAAATCCATTCCGTTTCTAAAACATATGACATACATTTGCTCAAACAAGCAATCAAGAATTGTGGCTGTCTAATTCTTTGATTCTGCAATGAAAGTCTAGCAGAAAAATAGAGAGAACGCATTTATTTAAAAATTTGAAACTGAAATCCAAAACATATACGAAGCATTCCAGTTAATTGCTTTACATGTGTGATGTAAACATCGTGCCATGGGTCACTGGATCATTTCTCGTTAGAGTCCATTTTTTTAATGTTTCACAGAAAGTGTGACTTTTTAATGGAAATGTTAGAAGATATGTATCCAGTTCATGCGAGGCAAAACTTTCTTACTGTAATGATAACTAATAAAAGTCTCACACGGATGAATGGTATTATGTACCTTTAAAAAGGCATATCAAGACTAGCTTAAAGCTGTTTGAATCCATCATGAAGTATTTATTCGAAGCACTTCTACTTCAAAGAAAAATAGAAGAAAACGAGCTAGATTTTATTTTTGACACTTTGAATTATGATGTAAAAGAAGACAGAAAGGGTGTGAGGGGGAGGAAGGTGTGCACACCGTTCTGTTTCTCTGATTTTGTTCTTTAAAGGGATAGCATAGTTCTGGTTGAGACCTAATTTCAGGTTTCTAACATTTTTTGGTGAGATAATGAGAAACCTCTTATGAAATATGAAAGAGCATGTAATTCTATGAGGAATTCAACGTTTATTTGATGAAAATTGGTTTTGAAATGGCCAAGATATCCAAAAAGAGCGATTCTATTGAAGTGTGGGACCCACACTTTATTACGATCGCTTTGTTTTACTTTGTTTTTGGATGTTTCAGTCATTCCAAACCCAATTGTCATCAAATAAACTTTGAATTTCTCTTAAGAATGGTATGCTCTGCACTATATCATAAGTGTTTTCTTGGTATCTCGCAAAAAAGTTAAAAGCCCAATTCTCATCTCCACCAATACTGTATCATCTCTTTAAACATATGTTTTCAATAACTGTTGCAGTCATCAAAGTTGTTCATATACATTTTAAAATATCATTGATCCCTTATCTCACATTTATGGTCATAAGAATAATTATTATGGACACATGCAAGTTCGTGGTCCAAACAAATGTCAAAAGGAATCCTTGTTATTCATGTTATTTATCAGCGCATTCGCAACGCACACTGCCAGACAATTAGTACGTACTGACAAAAAAAAAAAAGTTCAAGTGCAATATTTACATTTGCAGACTCTGAAGATAAGGCTTATAATCTATATACGACGTTTTCCGCGTTTTTCAGCGAATTCAGTCACAATTACGTAATATGCACATGAGGAATGACATGATAAAGTGATTTCACAGTAACCTCCATATATCATGTATATGCACATAATTATTATACACATCTTCAGTAAACATCAATGTTAAGAAGTTGTTTTCAATTGACATATTTTTTTATATATGTGGCGTAGAATTATATGGTTAAGTTTGACTATTTTCAAACGGTAATCTACATTGTCACCTCGGTCACCTCTAAGTAACATGATTATGAATACTCTGACGTTTTCGCGGATATAACAGTTTTCTGAAAACATTTGAAAAAAAATCGAACTTTCTAAAGTTTCGCCAGACCTCAATAACACTCACCATAAATGTCTTCACTCTGTTTTTCTAAGCCAACTTTATCATGGGTCTTATACGTAACTTCAAGCGCTGGAAATATTCAATTCAATTCAATTCAAACTTTATTTCATTTTTCGAAAAAAACATAAACATTTCACTTTCATTGGTAACAGAGAATAAGGTTACATAATCAAAACAAAGTAAAATTGAAAAGAGAACATAATTGTGGAACCTTGAAGTAACAAATAATGTTGTAATGAAAATTGACTGAAGTGATATAGACGATATAACATTACACAAAATATCGAAAAATGGAGGGACCCACTAAAAAGGCAATGCTTGTAGAATGTGGGCCCCTCAGGTACAGAATGTCAGTAGAAAACGAACTGATGCAAAAAGGGGGAAAAAGATCGGGAATAATGTCAGATTAAAAAAAAGGTCTGGAAGTCCAATAAGAAGACAGAGTAACGGACAGACACACATACACAGGCGAATGAACATTAAACGAGACTGAGACGACAAAACTTATGAAAGGGGACTTCAATACAAGACGGAACGAGACAAGGTTGACATATAGGAAGACAATACAGCGGACAGAAAGGAAAAACAGATCCAGCGATCCTCGACAGAACTATGTCGAAAAAATATTGGGATGCGAGGAAGGGATACATAAATATGGAAAAATAGAGAGACATAGATGCGGAGGTACTACAAGTAGAATTGAATCTACTCAGTAAGAGTCTCAGGACAACAGGGACGAGAGAATATGTGAGAGTATATTATTGGTAATCATAATTCTTCGGAAAAAATTAAAATGAGCCAACAGGCTGATTCACTTCTGTAGGAACATAACATTGCAATAGAAACAACTTTAATCTCCTTTTAAATGAAAATATAGAAGGTGAATTTCTTATGTCATTATTCAGAAAATTCCAATATGTTGGGCCAGTATAAATAAGTGTGTTGGGCCAGTATAAATAAGTGAAAATATCAACGATCCTCCACCATGTCCACTACTATTCATGATTAACAGAAGAGGCTGTATAATTATTATACGGCTTCAAAGATAATTCATTTCGCTTCGCGGTTTTATACAGGAAAAGTTTTCATCTCAAGTCCTAAATTTATTACACATCTATTAATTCACTAACTATAGGATTATTATCATGTATGTTATGCGTTTTAAGTAAGTCTACGTTTACATTGCTGCCTTTTTCCAAATGCTTATACAGGGAAACCTCATGAAATCGACGACCAAAAGTAATGACAATAACCTCATACCAGGTATAGCACTATGCTAGGGTACAACCACAAAGAAATAGTCATAAAGGGTCAGGACCTGCAGAACCACCTTATTATAAAATTGTTTTGTTATTTCCAATCTCTTTTCAGAGAGGTTTTCTGCTTGTATACGTGATCGACCTACACATCTACACTTCCGTACAGTTCCATTCGAAAGACGGTGTTTGCTTGGGGGTTCCAAGAAACAGGTATGATGCGGACGTATCGGCAAAACACTGGGTCAGGGAGACGATTAAACACCACTGTTTGGCTGTCCCAGTTGGCCGTGAAGATCTGAAAGAAGATGGGAGAAGAGGGGTGGACTTACAACATTTCATAAAAGGAGGGAGCAGATCCTAATGAAATGATTGGTTGAAAAGGTACACGTGTACAGGCAGTAGTTTTTCCTATCATTCAATTTTGCTTATAGCTTGTCATTGGCAAAATATGGTGAATTAAAAAAGAAAAACTGTCCACACGATGAGCATTATCAATTTTGTATATTGTTTATTATGACTGGAGTTAATTTACAGATTGAATACACTCAACTATAACACACATAACATGTGTAATGTGGTAATCCTCACCCACCAACACACACACATATATATAAAATAAATATAAATGTAAATATAAATATAAATATAAACATAAACATAAACATAGATATAAGAATATATATATATATATATATATATATATATATATATACATATGTATATATATATATATGTAATATACAATGTACTATATCCCCTCAATTCATCCAGTGTATCGCCATACCCGTCGTGTTTCTTTTTTTTTTTCACTGACATAATTAAGGAATACTGCTATATTCAGAACACTTTGATTTTTCTTTTTGGCATATAATGCATGACTATTCTTTGTCGTGGTTACTACTGTTTGCTCAAAGAATGTTAATGCCGTATTATCTTAGCAACATACTATTTGCTCTTTGTTATGAAAAGTATTTAATTTAGACCAGCAGCATTCAATTCTCATGTTACGGCACTATTTCTTATAAATGTATGTATGTATGTATGTATGTATGTTGTCTGTCAGTTCTATTTTCTCTGTCTTCTCCTTTGTGCTTTGAGTCCCACACACCGGTCTTCCTTTTTGCATGGTCTGTGCCTTCTTATTACGTCTTATCGCTGTCCATTCTACTGGCTCCCTTTTTATGAGTATAATTAGTTTATACCCATAATGGCGAATTTTATGGATTTTCCTCTTTTTTTTTAAAGAAATTGTTTCCAGTTTCAAAAATTAAAAAAAGGTCCTGGTTAAGATGGTATCGGAAACTATTTATTGAAAAATATGATTGATTGTTTTGTAAATCTTTTTGTTTATATAATCAATTTATCGTTATCGTCTAGTGTGGTGCCTTGTATTATGAAGACTGCAAAAGGGTACCAATATATAAAAAGGGAGATAAACGTAATTTATGTGATTTAATACAGGCAGATTTCACTTTTAAGTGGCTGCACTAAAATATTAGAAAGAGTGAATTATGTTCGGACAATAATTTTTTTTTTTATCGTTCTGGTTCTTTGGTTGATTTTCAGTTTGGATTTGGACGTAAATATAATACTTCCCATGCTTTATACTTGCATTTGTAGAAAAGGTAACCAACTCATTAGAAAAAATTCACATTTGATCGGTATATTCCTGGACTTCTCCTAGGCCTTTGACACGATAAATCACGAAATATTACTCTACGAGTTGCAGCCTTCTGGCTGTCGTGGAAAGGCGAAGACCTTGGAGTGGTTCCAGAGTTACCTTACCAACAGGCAACAGTTTGTCTCTATCGATAATAATGCCATGCGCGATATTCATTGTGATGTTTTTCATTTTTCTTTTAACATCCGTTAGTGTGCTTTCTCCCCCCCCCCCACAATTATCATTTCATTTTCGCATATTGTATGTATATATTGTACATAGTTTTCAGGCTGAATTTTCCAGTCTTGTGTATCTGGTGTTTTTTTTTTTTTTTTTTTGTTTTGTTTTGTATCTGTAAATAGGAGTTTCTGCCATTTACAAACTTTGCTTCTCAGCAGGATTTTCTCAGCAGGACTCCTATCTTTTCCACCTCATGTACTAGTATATGTTAACTCTTTTTAGCTATCTGTCATGTTTGTGTAATCATTGATTTCTTGTCTTCACCCAATACCGAGGTATTACAATTTCTGTAATTTGTTTTCTTGGTGGAATTGAACAAATAAATTGAAATGAATTGAATTGAATTGAATTGAATGTTCAGCAAGGTGGTTTTATAAGGTCCCCTTTTGTTTATCATCTTTATATCAATGATTTTCAAAGACCTTCTTCAACGCTCTCTTTTATCTTATTTGCTGATGACTCCAATCTGTTTTATTCCCACAGAGACACCGAAGTTCTTTTATAAACTATCAATGAAGAGTTGAAACATGTTACACGATGGTTACGGGCAAAAATGATCTCTTAATTTGACTAAGTTTATGCTTTTTAGTAAATCACTTGAAACGCTGCCAGACAGCGTTATGCTAAGCACTCCCCTAGAAATGGTGTCATATATTACATTTCTTGGTGTTTATGTTGACAGTAAATCTTACTGGAAACCTCATGTTAATGATTATTGTATGATTATATCTCGGAATGTTGGTATTCTTAAAGTTAAAGCATTTCTTTCCCACCAATACTTTACCTAATATACAGTATATTACGGTCTTATATTTCCATTCCTGAACTATGGTATACTAGGTTGGGGAAATACCCCTTGAACATTTGACAGAAAATTGTATTTGTTGCAAAAAGGATTTGGGAATTGTTGATTCTTACAACCTTGTTGCCACAATGATGAATTGTTTTTGAATAGTAAAATTGTAAAGGTTAAAATATATATTTGTTTTGATAAGGACAATTTATGTTTAATAAAAAAAATAACAGTTGCCTAAATCATTTGATTATGTATTTTACAGAAATGTCAGTTTTCATATGTATCCGACAAAAGAATCCAGTGAGTTTTATCTACCATTACTCTGCACCATCATCGCCCAGAATACTTTTGTTTATACAGGACTAAGCTTTTGGAACCAACTAAGTGATGATTTCAAAGATGCACCAAGTTTTGTTGTATTTAATTTTATTATTTTATTAGTATTTTATTACATAACATTTGAATTACGTATGTTTACATCAAATGCTTTTTTTTAATGTTGATATTACTTTGCTCATGCCAATGGATAGTGTATGGCAATAGACCTGCATGCGCTGAGGAGCCCTGTATTCCTTTCTTCCTTTCTTCCTTCATCCTTTCCCTTCCCTTCCTTCTCCCTCTAACCTTCCTCTCCCATTATCTTTTGTTGTTTGTCCTATACGTCTTGTTTTACCGTGTGCGTGTGTTTGTGTTTTTGTTCCTATAATATATATATATATATATATATATATATATATATATTTATTTATTTTGAGTTTGATTTTCCAAGTGGCCCACATTTCTACAAGCTTGTCTTTTACGTGTGCCTCTATCCATGCTCTTTTCCAATAACAAATTATTGTGAACATTAGTTTCTCATGAATATATGTGTATCTAGTGTTGTTGCGAATACATTGTATTTTATCCCCTTCAGCTTGTATCAATAACAATGTGATATTGAAAGTAAAATCTCAATTGCATTGAATTGAATTGAATTGAATTGGATTGAATTGAATTCTTTCTTGGTAAAAATGAGAGATAAATTTAGCGTCAAAGTTCTGAGTCAATTATTGCTGGTTATTTGTCATTTGATGGAAGATGTCGAGTCGATTCTTACCATGTCTCCACAGGATTCCTGTACGAAATTGAAATATTCTCCATCCGTCTCGTAGGATACTTTGTAGGACATCACCCATGATCCAATGTCAGGCTTACTCCCTGGGTGGCTATTCCGACGACTTCGCGCTGGGTCTGCAGATCCACCTATAGACAGAGGAGAGAGTTGTTAACTAAAAGCAAAGGTGGGCTTAAAATAAAATCCCCAAGTAGGAATAGTGTTTTTCCTAAAGACGCACACCAGTACATACAGCTATGCTTCACTACCCCTCCCCCTCCCTGCATTCAGTGAAATCGCATTATATTTCATTTAGAAAACAGTCTCAATATGGCATCAGCCAATTCATAGACATTAGGGGTGGCCAAAGGGCCCGGGCCCCTGTCTACAAATGGATGGCCACCACTTTATTAGATAATTGTTATATGTTTTGGTGGCCGATTTGCACATTGCCCCTCTTGTTTGTGTTCTCAGACTTCGATTTTAGTATAACGAGTCGCATTTGTACCTGAATCCACTCGCATCCGTTTGGCACCACATCTGCGTAGCTGGGGTTATGGTTGAGGCGCCACAGATCGCCGGAACCTAGGCTGGCGGAGCCAGATACCTCGAAACTGGAGTCTGGTATATCCTCACTCTCCATCCCTAAGGACACGACGTCATTCGGAACTCCTAGAGTTATTAAAGTAAGAAAGACAGCAATCACAAACCAGGTGGTAGCTGTGACACCGGGAATATGAGAGATTAGTTCATTATTTCGAAGGTTATGTAATCAGAAAACAAAACGAAAGAAAATGCGTTTGATTTATTCTAATGTTTCGAATTTCGAGTTCGAACAAAAAAAAAAAAGGTTCGCACTTACGAACCTTAGTTCATTTCCAGACTCATATATAGGAAAATATGATCATATTGTGCATTTTGATTTCACAGAGGATATACTGTATCGAATGATCCACCAAAGTTGTGCAGTGTAACGTATATACATGGAAGAAGGATTAAAAAAGGTCAAGACTGAAATCAAGTCTAAGGCATTTTTTATTATTATTATTTTATCGAAACTCTGGGGATGGAACGTTATGTGTATTCCCAAAAGAGTAAAGTCATCAAATTTTCTTGCCAGCTACATTGCCAAGAGAACACTCTCTTAAGTCGTCAAATATCTGGTGAGCCTTTTTAGTACAGATCGGATATTATCAGTCATAGGACTTGAGACTTTATTCTCCGTGGATTTTCTTCAATTCCGTGTCATTGTTTCGGCCGTCTTTTTTATTTCTTTATTTTCTTTTCTTAAAAAGAATTTGATTATTCATTCATTTCATTTCATTTCATTTCTTTGTCCAGATCAAGTATAAACACATGGCATTGGAAAATTGGTTTTGTCACACACTCATAAATGCATATTGATAACAGATAAACACCAAATTATATTACAGATACCATAAAATGAAAACTAAAAGAGAAATATATATAAAACGAATCAACAACTGCAAGTAAAACACATTTCATTAAAGATACTTTATGCAAACTACATCAATATCATAGTCCATAAATTTTAACACAATGAGCGTCATGTTGCACATAATTGCTATGTAATAACACCCCCCCCCCAAAAAAAAAAAACAAGCAAACAAACAAAACACACAGCTAAAATCTTCTCCCTTACACTGAGAAGCTGCACTGAATAGATGTACACAATCAACAACTACGGAAAAAAAACATTTAACATATATTTACGTATTAATCAAACATATCTTTCTCCGATGTCCTGCGGAGGATCACAGGATATTTGTCATACAAAAAAGAAAGGAAACAAAACACATTTCTATCAATAGTACATTTAAGATACCATAAAAACATTTTTTTTCTTTTTTGGGGGCTTAACCACAGAAGTACAAAATAAACTCTCATCGGGTGATTTCGTAACAAAGTATACGTACAAAACAAGCACTAAAAAAAAAAAATATTATGTCTAAAGATACAAATTACATAATCATTTTCCACTCAGAAAATATTTGTTCCAAATATGATATCACAATTCGTAAGCTCTTCCATGTGTTTGTAATAATGCACCCCCCCCCTTCGCCGCCTACCTTCATACTCAAAACCTGCTACAACCCTCCACTTTAAATGCAAAAGTCAGCGGCTGTTATTGCACATCCTGACTGCGTGTATGGAACAAAGGAGTCTGCATAACGATTTGTACGACATTAGAGACCGTAGTCTTCTGCTTGATCGTAGGAATTCGAAATAATCATATGGTAGGTGATTTTCGTTTAGCATAATACTATCTGCCATACTGACGATCCAATCTGAACATTCCTTTGTAGGGTCGTAACTTTCCCCAGAGATTTTGCAAGCCTGTCTCACTATAGCTTCCATTCTCTTGAAGTCTTTTTTCCTGCAGACCCCGAACCAGATGACACAATTAAACAATACTTTCAACAACTGATTTGTAAAAAGGACTTGGAATAGTTTCTATCAATGTGTCATGATATCAGTTTTCTCAGAAAGTACATAAGAGTCCGGGCTTTTGAGATAGCAGATCTGCACTCTTCAGCCCTAGAAAGCCAGAGGTTTTCTGTCCACTATTGTACCTACGTATTTGTAAATATTTGTTCGTATTTGTAGACTGTCTCAATATCTGTGCCACTAATATTGATGAATTCTGGCTGGGGGGGGGGGGGGGGGGGGGGCATTTTCCTAAAATCAAACACAATCTCTTTGGTTTTGGTGAGATTTAACCGCAGATAAAAGTTCTTCTCACACCAAGAGGTAAAACGTTCAACCTCAGCCCGGTAATTAGATTCATCCTCATCAATAAGTCCTTAAATGACAGTGTCATTTGCATTTTTATTTCAAAATAAATACATTTTCCTTTGCTGATTGACAATCGTTCGTGTACAGAATGAACAGTAACACCGACAAAACACAATCTTCTGGAGCACCAATGTTCAAAAAGACTGGGTCTGGAAAAAAAATTGGACCCTCACAGTTTGAGACCGATTACATGAGAAATGTTTTATCCATAAGATCAAGAATGTGAGTTTGCATACTATTGAACGCCGAGGAAAATTCTACAAAAGCACGTGCACAGCGTCGTGGTTTATCGGTGTGCTGAGCGAGCTCATGTACGAATGTGAGAAGAGCGTCATTTACAGACTTTTTGGGTTAGTATGCAAATTGTATCAAGAAGATGGGACACTGATGGATAAAGGAACTGCATTATCAGTCTCTCGAAGCATTTCATGACTATCGAGGTATCAAGTGCGACCGGTTTGTAGTCGTTAAAGCCCCCTCACACCTGAGCGAATGTAGGGGGACGAAGGGGGACGAATGGGAAAAACGCACGAAATGCGCGCGAATTCAACGATTTCAATAAAATTGCCTTCAAATCATCCGATTATAAACTAGAGTCAAATATGATTAACGAACGGTAAGCGAAGGATAAATATGACATGCGAAGGATAACGATTTTCGGTTCACTTCTTTGAGTAAATTGCGGCCGAAGGCGAGCGAAGGGTTGATATGACCCGATAACACGAACGAACAATGAGCAATGGTTTGATATGGCGTGCGATTGGAAACGAAGAAGAGAGAATATAGATCAGGCGTTCTCGTCCGTGTGTGTGCGCTCCTTGGGGAGTATAAAAGCGACCAGGTCAGTCCAGATTTCAGTGCGGCCAGAGAAATCATCTACGCAACAATTACATCTAAAGGACGTCAAAGATAAACAGTAAAATCAGCCGGAAGATTCCAGTATTTTTGGCACTGTAAACATAAATGTTTTTTTCGCAAAAATTGTGCGAGTACGTGGAAGGTGATAGTCATCACGATGACGAGTTGAGTAGATATGAAGAGGGTTATTTCTTATGAACATAAGTGCAAAAAATGTCAGGAAGCTCATCAATTGAAAATTTATACATAAAAATACCAACATTATAATAAAATAAATCAATCAATCCATTTCAGATATTGCTTCTACAGAAAAGATCATTTGTGTGAAATAAATATCCAATATTATTGATTATCTTTAAAGCACGTTTTTGAAGAAGAAAAAGGGTATCAAGCAAAAACTGAAATGAATTGCCCCAATTGCTATCATTTTAGCAAAAAAAAAAATAGATATTGAAACAGTAACAATGGAGGTGAGGTGATGACAAATCTGACGTACCCCTAAATTGACTCGACCTACCCCCTTTCCCCTATTGTATCATACCTATCACCAACATCGCACCAGATAAATTTGTAGTCACTGTCCACTATAGCCAACAGGATTATATTAAAAAGCCCTTGTAGTTGCAGCATTGCAGCATAGCGAGCCGGAAAGAGGAGGCTTTTTGATGGCCACATGCTTGCCATCAATAGCTCCCACACAGTGGGGAAAATTCCACCGCTTGTAGAATCCACCAGCAAGTTGTCTCCATCCATCAGGGGTTGAACGGGCTGTCATGACTTCATCGGCATACTCGTCACATATATGGCCTGACACACTTCCCTGGCCACTACAGATAGGGCGTTTTCAGGCACCCTCCAGCCATACTGCATGTAGGAGTACTTGGTGCCAGACACAAGATGACGGAGAGTAGCTGCCAACTTGAGACCTTCTTCCAGCGGCTCCCTGTACCAGAAGTACTGCCTCCTGATTCTTCCTCTGACCATCTTCAGGATTTCATCGTAGAGTTCAGGGGGCTTGCAGAGAAATTTCTTGAAAGTCAGAGGGTCTTCTCTTCTGAGCTCAACCAACAGCTGGTCGTAGATTCCAAAAGCCCTTCTTCTGGCACGGTTCAGCCACGTCCTTCTCCAGATACGACGTCGTCTGAAGCCTCGTCTCCATCTGAAGCGGCCTCTGATGAACTGGTGTAGGTTCAGCTGCTGATGTATAATATCATTCTGAGCCATTGCCAGTAAATACTGGACTCTGAAGCGGGCTGCATCTTCCATTTTTCTGAAGAAATTTTGAAACTTTCAGGTGGAATGTTTATAAAAATATATGAGTAGCGTGGTGAGTGGCTGGTCACATAGAGCAGCTCAGCATTCGCCAATTTTTTCGTCAGGTCATGCGCTCGTATTCGTATCACTTCGCAATCCATAGTTTGTCATAGTATCTCTTAGACTTGCTTTCGTGTATGCATCGCCTTTCAAATTTAGTAAAAGTCAGTCTTAGTTTCCCTTCGCATAGAAGATGGCAAGCGAAAATGCGTTTGTCATAGTATCTTCGTTTCTATGCGCAAGTCATATTTAGTCATCGTGTTGCTTCGTTTAGGGTTCTTTCGAGATCGGTCCACCTTGGCAAAAGCGCGATGAGGGACTATGCCAGCGTGACAATAGCACACGAACGATAAACGAACGATTACCGCAGACTAAATAAGAGATGCGAATGACAGACGATTTTTCAATTCGTCGGGAAATTTTAAACATGTTCAAAAATCTCGTGCGAATTTGAATAATCGCAACTGTTAGTTCAGAAGGTGAACGAACCCAAACACGAAGGGTAAAGATGACTTCCTATCAATTACCACTGAAAACGATTTTTCCAAAAATGCCTTTCGCCAGCCATCGCAAGTCATATTTCAGGCAATTCGCTCAGGTGTGAGGCGGCCTTTAAGCTGTGAAGTGCGATTTGTGTTTGGCACCGGAATCACGATCGCTAATTTCCAGCTGGCCGGAGAATTACTTTCATTCAACAGTTCAATGACGTTTGGAAAAGTTCACGGTAGAGAGTTGCAAGCTGTTGGGTGCAGCATTTCAACAGTTAATACCATGTATCCAATCCGGGCCCGTTGCTTTGTTCAGTTTAACCCAAAGAGGTTCTATATGTAATAGAGTAAAGGGCCGTTCACACTGGAGCGGTTTTGCGGCAGCGGCAGCGGCAGCGGCAGCGGCAGCGGCAGCGGCAGCGGCAGCGGCGTGCCGCAAAAATCCCTCGCGTGTTGTTCATATACAACCGTTCACACTGGAGCGGCAGCGGTGACTTTTCAGAGCGGCAACCGCAAGCGGTTTTCTCGAATCGCTCCGCAGAGCGATTTTTCTAGTCTGCCGCTGCGGCGAGGTTGCTATTGACCAATCATAATAGAGTATACTTCGTGACGTTATTATGTGGGTGGGGTCATAAACTTTAGCTTGAAAAATTAAAAAGAGTCTCGCGAAGGTACAACACGTCGATCGAAGAGCGGAACGAAGACGTCCAAAAAAGACAACTTTTGTACAATAAACTCAATTATGTTCACAAAAACACTCCTGAGGAAAATATCGAATTGGAGACCATTGGTGATGAAATCGGGCTAAATGGTAAGTTGCTCGTTTGGTTTTCTCAAGGTTTTGCCATTTGTTTCGACCCTTGACAGCGGTCACTCTCTTGCAGAGGCTACATTGCAGATTGTAACTTTCCACGTATTTTGCCATAGACGCAGACTCGCCAGCGAAAGAAAGCAGTCTATCAATATCACAGTCCCATATACGCCTATCTATGTCTGATATAGTATTCTGCCAACGTGGTACTGAAGCCTTTGAAGTCTAGAGTAGATCTAGAACTAGAGGTCTACTAGGCCCAGCAGTAGGAGCACTCCTACTGTCCGACTAGTCCCACACCTACTAATGACCAGTAATGTATGGGGTCCATAGAATTCTAGATGGGAAGGGCTTCTCATATGATCAATGGACCACAATATGGTCGATTGTATACTACTGGGCACTGGTAGGTAGGCGGAAGGGCCTCATTAAAAAAAAAAAAAAAAACGAAAGAAAGAAAGAAAGAAAGAAAGAAAGGTTAGTACTGGTTACGTAGGCGTATACAACCTATTTATTATATGCTTCTTAGTAGACTAGACACTCTAACGTTAGATATGTTTGATATCATAGAGTATTTTTGAATTATTTCTAATGAAATTAAAATAATGTAGGCGCTGCCTAGGGAAAATTTTGGAATTAAAGGTAGGGGATACCTTTTACAGACCTCCCAAAATGTAGCAAAACACTAAATATGAACCTCAGGGGACTTGCGTAGGCCACTGCTTAGAAATTTGGAAGTCAACAGTTATCTAAAATTTGAATAATTCACAAAACTCAACTACTCAGTAGTTCTGTGTGTCAGCCACACTTAAGCCTTTTTGTTGCAGTCTTCTGTATTTGTTATCTATAAACACAAATCTAAAAGTACAAGAGCTGGTGTAATAACATATAGAGTGTGTTGCAAGAATGTATATAGAAATGAGGCTTGGGTTGATGAACTTTCTTCACAAAATATACATGATGAACACACATGCAGTGCGTGGGTCTGCAAAGCTAGCCTAGTAATGTACTGGAATTTACGGTGAGCCCCGAAAAAAATTCAATTCAAAATCTAACGGTCAAAGAAAATGTACTGAATGTTACCTTCCACTTTCAATACTTTATGGGAGTTTCTAAAATGATACTCTCTTCAACATACCACTGTATTTATACAACTCTTCATTTAAGGCATGCAAATGGGATTCCCTACCTTTAAAGTAATTCATATTTTACATAAGTAAAAATTTGGCATAAATTAATACGGGGAAAAAATGATCAATGATAAACGGCAAATTCAAATAAAAACAACAACAGAAACACCTAGACTGTAGGCCTGATACTCTGATAGTCTCTACTGTTAACGTTAGACATAGTTCTAGACCTAAACGCACGTTAGGCCCTAAAAGGTATGTTCTGGGTATTAACTGATCTGCCTCTTCTAATCTATACAGGCCTAGATCTAGGTCACGTACTACATAGGTGTTTTTGTACTGCCATACCGCCACCGCACTGGTATAAATGCATACACATAACCACAACTTTGTCCATTGGCATTGCATTGGCATGACAAAGACGATCTACTTGGAATTTGCTCGCGTTCAGTCTCGCATCATCAGACAGGCAGTGAAGTAGGACTGATTTGTCTTGTTAGAAAGTGAATCAAATCCTCTCAGGCTGAGTCTGACCAAGTTAAGGGTAATATTAACTGTAACTGTACTGTAGCTGGTAAGCATGTGCATTATCTTGTATTGCCTTTCCAAAGATGCCCACATTTCCCACAATCAATAGACTTGGATGGTTTCTTCAATGTATTGTAAGGGTACACGTACCAGCTATCGGCAGGGTACATCGACACCCTGCGTATCATGGCTGTTTGCGTATAGAACAAAAAGGTACGCGTGGGATTAAGTGCCATTTTATAGCTATGAAAACAGTGACAAAGAAACGAAAATCAAGCCAACAAAACAAACTGAACACGTTTCAATTACACATCCACTCAGTAACAACGCATGACTATGAAATTCACATGTATTACCTATGGAGGGAAGGGGTGCAGATCGTGAGGTACCCTTTTTCAGCCACGCAAAGAAAATGCATCTCACGCACTAAAATTGCATAATTTTACAACGGAGATTCAGATCAACAGAACGGTCACGAGATTTGAAACTGCAGTATTTACAGCTTATTTGAGGAAAAACTTAGGCGAATTTGTTTTATACTTTTGGAATAAACTGCTCTGCAAATTCATAGGGTGCGGATAGGTGGTACCCTCATTCATACAATTTAAATGCCAGTGATGCAGTGGTTAGTTAATTACTGACCCTTGACATATTGTATCAAGGATTGAAGCAGCCACTACTTCTTCTGGGAGGCTGTGCCAGTCCTTTGTGTTCCTCGGTAGGAAAGATGACCCCCTGTATTGTGTTCTGCAGGTAATTCAGTGCATTAATTCATGTTGGTAGCAATACCAAATGTATATTTTCATGAATAGTTTCATTGATAAAAGCACTTGGCATTTTAGTAGCACTTACACTGTACTGCAAAATGAGCAATTTAAGAGCAAAAATCAGATATCAAAAGTTCAGGCAATCAATTCCTGCATTTGGTGTTGGTTATGGGGATGAAGGGCTAAGGCGCTTTTTAAAAGAGACCTGTTTATATTACATTTTCTTTGTGCTGAGTAAAAAGTTCCCCCTATTCATGTAAGGAAATAACGTTATAATGCTTTGTATAACACATCATTAGTATAACACCTCACTTGTATGAATATCATTTACCCTCAGGTAAACAGTGATTGAATCTGCTTCCCTCCTATTCAGCAAATGCGGAAAGACCATGTAAAGGAGGCTGCATCCCTGATCAGGCTTTGATGCAAGCTCACTCATTGACTGGAAAACTGTGAGTTTCAGCTTTCAGGATTTACTGAAAGTGCATTACTCAAAAGATTGACATTCTAGGTACATTTATACCATAACCATTGTTCAAAACTTGACCTTACTCCTGTGGGGGGGGGGGGGGGACAACTTTATTTTGGAAGTGATGGTACATGTATTGCACCGTACCTGATAATTCTAATGACAACACAGGTACATATTTTGTATGTCGATCACCTAGAACTAAAGAGTGAACTTAACTTAAGAGTGAAATTTCTGTGAAGGCACATCTTTTAATCTTTACCCTGCCCCTTCATTTCAAGGAAATGTACATGTATGTAGATTCTTCTCTTTCTTTATAATGTATATGGCATCATCCCATACATTTGACAGGTATCACAGTATGCAGCATGGACCAATCAATCATTTTAATAGTGTATTATAGTGTACCATAGGTGCCTAGGTCTAGTAATTAGCCCTTACCAATTTAATCAGTTTCAGAGGACATGAAAATGCAAGTCAAATGTAACTTTGAATGTAAAATCGTCTGTCACTTTTATTTATTTATTTTTTTTTTTGGGGGGGGGGGTGGTCAAAAAAATTTGACTTTAGACAAAGTTACACTTCTTTGCAAAGATAGTTCTGGTTTGTAATTAAGCTAGACATGGGGAAAAATAAACAAACAAACAAATAACACCATGAAGGCCAGAATTGTGTGAATTGTTCTGTTGTGATCTGTAGCTTTCTTACTGGCCTGTACTACCTCCCCATTCCCTTCTGAAACAATTTTGCCCCCTGTTTCAAGATATCATGTTTGACTCACTCCTGTATGTGCATAGTAGATGTTCAGCTTTAAAGAATGACCTTCTGATCTTGGTCACTCTTGCTCCTAGTTTGCTGGAGTTGCTAGTAAATATATGATACAAAATTACTGGAAATATCATGTATTATTTATAAAGGCATAAGAAAATAGTGCACATCAATATGTCTTCAAAATGTTTACACTGTTTCCATATGCTTGCCTTTTTCATTCTTCCAGAAAGGACTGTTTTAACTGCTCATATGTGGTCGACACAGAACATCCGCAGTCACAGCCCTTCATCCTTCTTATTGGAGAAAGCAAATCATACCCTCTTCAGGTACATGTATCTGCAGTTGTGGAGCACAGGGCACAATCCTCAAGGCATTGTGGGTGCAGCTGATCTTGTCTTCAAGTTGATCTTTGTTCTAAATCGCAACTGCTGGCCACATTGCATGGCAGTGAGACCATTTTAAAAGGGACTCCTGTACAAACAAGGAGGATTTGTAACTTTGGCATCCATCCCTTATTTTCGAAATTTGCCGAGTCAACCATAATGCAACCATTTATTTATCATCTCCACCCTTCCCGTATCAAGTCTGCATAATCAAACAGCATTTGCTTGAGAAGTACAATGTTATAGGGAAATAGGCACTGACCTTTAATTGTGGTTTCCTCATAACAGTGACCATTTTATTTCACAAGCCATTTGCCATATGGATATTGTTGTATTTTGACTATACACCTGTACCATGTATGAATGATAAGGTACATGTATATTGATACTATTAGTGGTCAATGCTTCTTTGAAACATGTATTCACTTTTCAAGGAGTTTAGTTTTACTTATGATAAAGTAGACAAGTATCGAATATGTGAAAAGCTGCTAATTCCATTATTACACACCACGCCCACACATAGTGTGTACAAGTTGACAAGGGATGTATAGAGCACCAAACTGTGACATCGCCATGGAAACTAGTTCTAAATGACCTCACCTGACCCAAATATCTGTCAACGCTATTGTTGCTAACCATGCTTGCACCTGGTTCCAACCCAAGTTACAACAACTCTTGCTTTTTTAGGAGCTGACCTAGAACTTGGCATATGTGGCCACTATTACAGGTAAATGTGGTATGTAATTAATGTGTTGCCATGGTAATGAAAACAAAATCTATAGAAAATTTAACCAAATATTGTGGATCAAACTACTTTCAGTCTTTATAATGTGAATGGTAATTTGAAAACACAAGATATAATTGTCTTCAACTGGCATCCTTCATGAATCACTTGAGTAGTGAAGATGTACCCCAAGCAATTTCATCTATGTTCGTAAGAAGTGATCAAGTTCTTCATGATTATCATACAAGGCAGGCTATTGTGTATCACTTCGCAGTTAGAACTCGACTCAGGAAATGTGATGGCATATACATGTACAGGCCCACAACACAAGAATTCTTTGCATTGCTCCCAGGTAGGCCAGTAGCCATCATACTATTCAAACATATGAAATTCCACCTTTCCACTATGCGCCTACATAGTACCTGTCACATGTGTGTATTTGACTTTGGAGTATGCATGGATGCAATATTGTATTATGCTGCATGGCAATGAGTAAAATAATTAGCAGTAGAGCAAGCACTTTATAGTGTACGTACCTGAAGCATGCTACTACAGATTTTTGAAAGCTTCGAGTTTATCTTGAAACCCAAATCTATAAATGTTGACATGGCATCGAATATTATTTTCATTACATGAATAATCTGGAACACTCAGTTTGTACTTTCCTTGCATTAAATTAGTATTTGATGTCAGATAACTCATAACGGGTCATTGCACTATATGCGTAATATGTTGCTATTCTGTTTGCTACTTTATTTTGTTATCTGACTAGCTAAATTGAGCCATGTAAGCATCTAGGTGCCTATTTTTTTGTATTCCTTTGCTTATCCTGATTTTCTTATGTTTGTGTTTGTAACTTCAATACATGTCCATATCATTGTAAATCTCAAGCCTCATCCACCCCTATGTATCCGCTCTTTCTTGCTCACTTCATTTGATGAACTCTGTTCTGCTCTTTCCTCTCAATACTATTCTCTCCTATATTTTCCCTGTCCTACATGTATATACGCGTATCCGAGCAATTGTCCCAGAGGGCAATTACCCCCTGGCTAAATACTGGTTAGTGGTAAGGTAAGAGTAAGGATTAGAGTTAGGATTAGGTTCAGGATTAGGATTAGGATTAGGGCCAGGGGAAGGGTCCGGGGTAATTGCCCAGGGGGTAATTGCCCTAGACCCATGTACATGTAATACAAGTACTTTTTGTATCTTATTAATTAGAAAGATTGGTCCTTATGAGGTTGGAAAGATGAAATGTAAACGACTGATTTGTTTTATGTTGTAAAGTATGCATTTCTGCTAGGAATTTGCACTAAATTAATTCTTTTTTTTTCAGATGTAGGAGATGAGAATAATATGCTTGTAGAAAATTGGTCCAAGATACAAATTACATTGGTGTTAATTATCATACATGTACTTCAATCATTCATAAAATCCAGTACCATACTACCATTACTGTATTGTTTTGACAACTCATGTGTATCCATTCAGATTTACAAAGTTGCTCATACAATGTAAGATCTTGTGAATTTTCATTTTATATGTGAATGTGCTATATTACTTCCTTTCGCAAATGTTGACAGTATATGTATACACTGTACTTTATTTCTGCAACAGACTGCCATATTAGATCACATCAAATGAGACTGTATGTTGCAATGTTACAATTGTCCTGAATTAGTGTCTCAAGTGCTAAATTTGACATGTGTGGTTTGTATTAGTGTATGTACATTGTTTGATGTGTATTTCGAGTGATGTTTGTCATTTACCGACATAAGTTGGTTAAAATTCCCGTTAACTATTGTTTTCATTCGGTGGTTAAATTAATTGAAGAAAAGATTTAGTGCAATTCCACAAAACTTGCTTAAGATAAACCTGACCTCAGTTGGCTTTTGGTAATCACTTTACCCAACAGTTGTGTGTTTCACTTGGAAATCGACTGTCTGTTTAAGTGTTAACATGGTATCCAGATTTCTGAAAGCGTAGATTTGATGGTGTAATACAGATGTATGAATTTGAAATCCAAACTGAGATTGTGTGTGTGTGTGTGTGTGTGTGTGTAGTTTTCGTTCTTGTTTGTTTGTTTGCTTGTTTGTTTTTCTAAGAGGATGCAAAACTGCCATTAAATTCTTCCCCATGCATAATATGAAATACATGTTGTGGAGAGTGAAAATGCTACTCTTGTTTTTCCATAGCTGGGAGTACAGTATGTTGGCGAGTTTATTATGGGCTGTGTGTGGATTACATTATACTCTACATACGTAGATCTAGTAGGTTGGAGTAGGAGAGTGAATGGTAGGCATATTACCTAAAACATCCCCTCACCTTTGTAACTACACTTCCAGAAAGAGCATGAACTGTGACAGATATCAAATCAAACATTAACATTTCATCCGTATAGAGTTCATCGGTAATAATGATGATAATAATACAATATACATTTAATGTGCCAATCCCACATGACTAACGTGCTCAAGGCGCAGTAGGAAAAGTGAGTTATGAAGTACAAAAATCATTACACAAACATGCACATGAAAATGAATGACACAATCATGATGATTAATATATATATATATATATATATATATATATATATATATATATATATCATAATACCGGTATACTGTACTATTCTATGGTAAAAGATTGGAATGACAAGTAAAGAAGTATGTTGCTGGTTTTTTTTTTTTTTTTTTTTTTTAAGAGCTCATCTTTCATACAGTTGACTACTTTGCCGACACCAGAAAAAAAAATACTAGTCATTTTCTCATTAACACGAAACAAGATAAGATATCATTACTTTGGATGCTGATTAATTTTGTTAAAAAAAAGAGGAAAATGTGACATTCGCAGATCATATTTGAGATATTGAGGTGTTGGATGTACACATTTTAATGTACCACCTTCTCAGTATATATGGCAGTGGTCCGATGTAATAATTTCTGCATGCATACCAATATCAGTAACACAAGGAATATTTTGCAGTTTCATCGAACAGTCTGTGTTGAAAGTTTTTTTTTTTTTTTTTTTGTGCAAAAAGTTGAAAAGCTGAGATTCCAGTACTGATTGTCCAATAGTCTTCTTGCATGTTACGCATCTTTGATTTCCTTGTTTCGTTTTGGAAAAGTGATTTTGAAAATTCTCAGATCCATGGGGAATGTATTCACGGTATACATGTGCATAATAATTATGTAATTGTTACAAGTAAACTGCAGGTGCCCAAGGGCAACAATCTAATTTGCATATTACGCGCGGCAAACCGCTCCAGTGTGCACAGCGTGCCGCTGCGGCAGAGTTTAGCGGCAAACCGCCGCCGCTGCCGCTGCCGCAAAACCGCTCCAATGCGAACGGCCCTTAAGCGCTCACCATTCAGTGCGTACAAATGAAAACGGGGCCAATTGCACAATTGCGCGCGCGCACGAAAGAGGTCAACTACTAAAAGCCTGAACGTGGACGTGCCTATAGTAATACACGTAAAGTACAGCTTCGAAGATGGGGTTGGGTTGGAAAAAATTATTCTAATTTTAAGGAAAATCAATATTTGTCCATATGCCTCCGGATTTTATAAGAGAGATACATTCTCAACACAGTATACGTGTTTTGATGAAAAAGGTACTTGCTCTAATGTGACAAATATGTGCCTTAACATGAAGCCAAAATTGCCAAACAGGCATTCATGCATTCATACTACATAATCAAGATTGCAGAAAGGTACAGTGTATACTCTTTGGTATGGGAGTACTGATTTCACACGATATATGTCACTTTACAGTGGCGTATCTAGGGAAAACGGCGCCCGGGGCAAGCGCGAAAATTGCGCCCCTAATTTCTGAAAAAGTGTTCAACCCCAACCCCATCCCTAGGGACTTTTAAAAAAAAGTCCACATGATATGCTTTTTCAAGCACTTAAAAGGAGTCTTTTGAGGGTGATTTAAATGTGATACATTTTGATAAATTTTGGCAAGCGAGCGCAGCGAGCGAGCCGAAAATGTTTGTCTTTCAGCTTACAAAACATGGAATTCTTGTCATTTTTGGCTATCAAATCTTCGAATTACAGTTCTAATGAAGATATAGTGACGGCCTTGTGTAGATAACGATTTATACCAACAGTGTTCAACCCCAACCCCATCCCGGTAGGGACTTTAAAAAAGTCCACATGATATGCCTTTTCAAGCATTAAAAGGGGTCTTTTCAAGTGAGGGTGATTAATGTAATAAATTTTGACCAATTTTGGCCAGCGAGCCGAAAATGTTTGTATCGTCGGGTGCCCGTGCATTGGCCGCTAACGCAATACAATTTGTATTGCGTTAGCGGCCAATGCACGGGCACCCGACGGTATTTCAGCTTACAATACATGGAATACTTGTCACTTTTGGCTATTAAATCTCCGAATTACAATTCTAATCAATATATAGTGACGGCCTTATAACGATTTATACCAACAGTGTTCAATCCCAATCCCGTCCTGGTAGGGACTTTAAAAAAAGTCCGCATGATATGCTTTTTCAAGCACTTAAAATAGGTCTTTTGAGGGTGATTTAAATGTAATAAACTTTGATAAATTTTGGCGAGCGAGCGCAGCGAGCGAGCCGAAAATTTTTGTATTTCAGCTTACAAAACATGGAATTCTTGTCATTTTTGGTTATTAAGTCTTCGAATTACAATTCTAATCAAGATATAGTGACGGCCTTATAGATAACGATTTATACCAACAGTGTTCAACCCCAATCCCATCCCGGTAGGGACTTTAAAAAAAAAGTCCACATGACTTGCTTTTTCAAGCACTTAAAAGGGGTCTTTTGAGGGTGATTTAAATGTAATGAATTTTGATGAACGAAAATGTTTGTATTTCAGCTTACAAAACAATTCTTGTCATTTTTAAGTTATTAAATCTTACAATTCTAATCAAGATATAGTGACGGCCTTATAGATAACGATTTATACCAACAAACTGAGGACTTTAAAAAATACTCTAAATTAGTACAAGCGAGTGAGCCAAAAATTGCATATTTCCGCGTCATCATTACGTTTTGTTCTTATCTTTTTTTACTTTTTTTCAATTCAATTCAAACTTTATTTCATTTTTCGAAAAGAACATAAACATTTCACTTTCTTTGGTAACAGAGAATAAGTTTACATATAATCAAAACAAAGTAAACTGAGAAAACATAATTGTGGAACCTTGGGGTAACAAATAATGTTGTAATGAAAATTGACTGAAGTGATATAGACGATATAACATTACACAAAATATCGAAAAATGGAAGGACCCACCAAAAAGGCAAAGCTTGTAGAATGCGGGCCCCTCAGGTACAGAATGTCAATAAAAAATGAACTGATGCAAAAAGGGGAAAAAAGATTGGGAATAAAGTCAGATTAAAAAAAAAGTCTGGAAGCCCAATAAGAAGACAGAGTAACAGACAGACACACATACACAGGCGAATGAACATTAAACGAGACTGGGACGACAAAACTTATAAAGGGGGACTTAAATATAAGACAGAACGAGACAAGACTGACATAATAGGAAGACAATACAACGGACAGAAAGGCAAAACAGATCCAGCGATCCTTGACAGAACTATATCGAAAAAATAATGGGATGCGTGGAAAGGATACGGAAATATGGAAAAATAGAGAGAAATAGATGCGGAAGTAATACAAGTAGAATCGAATCTATCCTGTAAGTGTCTCAGGACAACAGGGACGAGAAAATATGTGACAGTATATTATTGGTAATCAAAAGAAAAGAAATTAAAATTAGCCAACAGGCTGATTCAATTCTGTAGGAACATAACATTGCAATAAAGAAGACTTTAATCTCCTTTTAAATGAAAATGTAGAGGATGCATTGTTCATGTCATTATTCAGAAAATTCCAATAAGTTGGGCCAGTATAAATAAGTGTGTTCTTAGCAAGAATTGTTCGTAAAAGAGGTAAGTGAAATTCATTGGAACGTGGATTGGGATAGTCATGGAATAATTGATTTCTTTGAAACATAGTATCGAAAATGGAGGGGAGGGAGTTGTTGCTGTACGTAAACATGAATTGCCCCAAATTGAATAAATACAAATCTTTAATTTCTAGCAGCTTATTAGCGGCAAATAACATATTTGAGTGGGAGGGTATGAAAGGATAACTGATGACACGGAGAGCTTTCTTTTGAAGAAGGAACACTCTATCCAGTAGGTTCTGGTGAGTGTTGCCCCAAACTAAAACACCATAATTAAGATAAGGCAATATCAATGACGAATATAACATAAGTAATGATTTTTGTGGGATATACAATTTCATTCTATTTATAACACCTATATTACGTGAGATTGTGTTGGATATAATAATCAATATGTAACTTCCAGGAAAGTTTGTCGTCAACAATAATTCCAAGGAATTAAAAATGTGTAACTCGTTCTGAATGAAAATCATTCAAAACTATAGCTGTACTCAAAGTGCCAACAGTATTACTAAATACTGTCAGGCGCCATGAGCGCCTGACTTGGCGCCTGACTTGGCGGATACCGGCGCTATACAAGACTTCATCATCACATATTTGAGAAATTTTGATAATTTTTTAATATTTCAGCTTACATAACACGGAATTCATGTTTTGTTTTTATCTTGTTTGATTTGGTTTTCACACGCCCCCCCCCCCCCCATTCTCCCTCCCCCCGTCCGGGCGAGGTTCTTTTTCTCTCTCTTCTTCTTCTTCTTTTTCTTTTCTTCTTCGTCGTTTTTTTTTTTTCGTTTTTTTTTTTTCGTTTTTGGCGCCCCCAAGGAGTGGCGCCCGGGGCACGTGCCCCCCTTGCGCCCCCCCCCCCCCCATACGCCACTGGTCACTTAGAAACATCAGACGCACATACAACACACACTCCCACACACATTCAACACACACTCCCACACACACCCACATACACACAACAAACACACACACACACACAACACACACACAAACACTTTTTTTGTTTTTCAATTTCAACACACACAATGCATGTCTTGAGTCCAGACCATGTGTGTGTTGTATGTGTGTCTGATGCGTCTAAGTGACATATATTATGTGAAATCAGTACTCCCATACCAAAGAGTATACAATGTACCTTTTCAGCAATCTATTATATAGTATGAATGCATGAATGCCTGTTTGGCAATTTTGGCTTCATGTTAAGGCACATATTTGACACATTAGAGCAAGTCCTTTTTTCATCAAAACACGTATACTGCGTTGAGAATGTATCTCTTTTATAAAATCCGGAGGCATATGGACAAATATTGATTTTCCTTAAAATTAGAATGATTTTTCCAACCCAACCCCATCTTCGAAGCTGTAATTTACGTGTATTACTATAGGCACTTCCGGGTTCAGGCTTCTGGTAGTCGACTTCTTTGCTAATGGCGGCGGGTCGTTCAATTGGCCCCGCTTCTATATGCGAGCGCGCGCTCTATTACATATAGAACCTCTTTGGTTTAACCCTTTTGAAATGCGTTATTTTGAAACTTCCATATTATCATGATACTTTCACGTCGTTAGGCATTAGTGTACACGAACATAGTCATTGAAACACTAACACATAACTAACATAGCTACATCCATGCAAACATGCCATGTAGAAAGTCATGGTGAGGTTTCAAGAAAGTGTGTATGTGCGCGCGCACATAATTTAGTGTCCGTTTGTGCGTGTGTGTGTGTGTGTATGTATGATGGAAGAAGGTGTTTATTATGTCAGCTTTTTGCGTATGTGTTTTTTTAGCTGCGCGTGGGTAGGGCTACCTAGTAAAGCCCTGGTCACAACTCGTCGTGCGTGCTTTTCGTCCGTACGTTCTTGGCGGAGGCCACGGCATTCATGTTTTTTCTAAAAACGTGGGGAGGAAGTGACTAGCGCAGGGAGGAAGTACGTCAACGCACGACACTAGCACGGTTGCGCAGGGTGTAAGTACGTGGCCCGCACGCCACGCCTGGCCATGAGGGGTTACGTGCATCGTACGTTGTGCACGTGGTAAGTGAGTTGTACGTGCTTACAACTTACAATCTGCGTGCGATTGCCACGTTCTCTTGCGGAGGCTGTAATTACACGTGCAGCTCACGTACGGTATCCCTACTCTGTCGCATGTTGTAAGTGCGTGCAAGTGCGATGATTTTTCCCCGTCAGATGCTAGGGGTAGGCCTAATTATAGGACCATGTACCTTCCGAGGTTCTTCAGATGTATAATCATACGTCTTCTCCATACGTGTAAATGGTAGTTTAACCTTCTGTGTGTCATATCCATTTCATGTCTATAGGTTTTTATATTTTGTTGAAAGATAATGAGATTGAAATAAATGAACTAAATGAAATATGTGAAATGTGTGCATATTTGACTCACTGACAGAGAAAGGGTTAATAGGCTATATCAGGTATAGGACATAGGTTACATCACGTATAAAATGGCATTGAATACCTGATGTAGGCTGATAGGCTACTGTCAATATCAGGTATACAATGACGTTATGTAACATTATTTTGGTTGAAACATCCTAACACATTGGCACTGGAGGTGAGATGCATATGATTTGCTGTTATGAAGTCTACCATCTTTATACCCAGTTTCAGAGGTGGTGGCATTTCAGCCATGGAGGCATTTTTTAGCTAGATTTATCAGCATAGATTTATCAGCATATTACTAGAACAATGGATGTAGGCCTATGGTTTTGCAGTTTTATCTGAGTCTGATGGTGTCACGTTTGCAATTAAGGCCCTATATAAGGTAATACTGTCATAGAAATTTCTTCCTTGCTTAATTTCAAAATATACACATTCTCAATTTCAGAGAATGTTACTGACTTTATCACTGTTCTGCATACACAATGATGGTCAATGCCTTTTAACCACGCTTGTGCAGCTCTTAAATGTAACAACTTGTCAAAACTCCAAAAACCTGGTCACTTCATGTACTGACCACTCAGAGCTCAAGATTTCTATATGCTTTGCTTCTTCAAGCAGTTTTTGACTGTGTCTTATGTGCCGTAAAATATGATGCAAGTGTATGATATATATATATATATATAATAACTTCGAAAGAGTTTTGGAAGCTCTTTCTAGTGATATACAATTATTTTTCTGTGTATGAGATTTTTTCGATCCCATAATCCTTACAGGGCATTTCTGCCCGGTAGGTGAAATAGAACAGTATGAATATATAATTGCCAACATCAGGACATCTTGGAGACAAAATGATGATACTCTTCCGTCGGCTCGACTCGTCTACATTGCAGAAATCACTGCGCACAACTTGCGTTTTAAGTGCGGAGCAGGTGCTTATTCGGCAAGTTCGGTATGCGTGCTCTATTGAACAGTTGAACTCAGGGAAGTGTCGAATACTAGTAAGCACGGGCTGCGCACTTATTACGTGCTCAACACGTACGTGCTACATACGCCGTCCGTCGAGCAAGTGACGGTGGGAAAATTTTAAAAGACGCACGGAGTAAGTGGGTTGTACGCACGTTCGCTGTAGAGGGCACGTACGTTGCCCGCACTTAGGGTGAATCCATAGACCGAACGCAGCGAAAGTTCCTCGTGTCCTAAAAGTGCTACGGCGTGTCTGCGTGCTCCAAAATCCGTACGGAGGAGGTACTTACTACGTACGGATCCCCAAATTTTGCCCACGTTTTTGCAAGTAGACAGCACGTACTTGCAAGTACGGCGAGTTGTGACCACGGCTTAAGCTGTTGCTGGCATAAACGTTGATATTGATTTTATCAGCAGCTTTGACTTTGATGAATTTGTTTGGCGGATTTCTCGTAGTGGTGCTTGCGTGCGGGCGGATGCTGCTTTTCTGCGTACGGTCCATTATGTCTTATTTATCAACATTGGGAAGTCGTTTCATCAGGAAAAAATGTGGTATCGGTTCGGGCGTGTGTGTGTATGTGGGGAGGGGGTTGCATTTCGTTATTGCATGAATATCGCTGCACAATGATAGCGTAACCACAGTTTGTCTATTCCATGACTGTAAGTAATGTTTTCTTACTCTGTTTAACTTATCGATCTAGATAGTATTCTATATGTGGTATAATTATGTTATGTAGTCTTTACATTTATGATGTTTATCCATTATTATACTCCAAACACACACACACACACACACACACACGCACACACATACGCATAACTTACCAGTCATACCCATCCCACCAAAGCTTAACACCGGAGGAACCAACCCCCGAGCCCGGGGCGACAATCCTTGACGGGGCGACAATCCGTGTCGCAACAAATTTTTTGCCATCACGGATTGTCGCCTTCGAGGTCAAAAACTGGGAACTGCACAAGCGTCACGGATTGTCGCCAGGCGACAATCCGTGACGGGGGCGACATACGTACATGACCACGTGCATTCCAAAGAGATTATACCACAAGAGGGCGTAGTCCAGTAGGGGGGCAGCCCACAGAAATATATAGGTAGCCGGGTTCACATGTACAAATTAGCGGGATGACGATCGCGATGCTCATCCCGAGTTTTTTTGCGAGCGTCCACACGTACCAAATTAGCGGGATAGCGATCGCGATCGGTATCCCGCTAATTTGGCGAGCGTCCATACGTACCGAATTATCCCGCTAATTGCCGATAGAGATAGAGATAACAGCAAAGCCTGCAAGCTGGGTCACGCAGCGCCCTTCTCTATAGCCGGGTTCACACGTACAAATTAGCGGGATGACGATCGCGATGCTCATCCCGAGTTTTTTTGCGAGCGTCCACACGTACCAAATTAGCGGGATAGCGATCGCGATCGGTATCCCGCTAATTTGGCGAGCGTCCACACGTACCAAATTATCCCGCTAATTGCCGATAGAGATAACAGCAAAGCCTGCAAACTGGGTCACACAGCGCCCTTCTCTATCACTGCCTGCGCGCACTTATACCTTTGTCCATTGTCTTTTACGCGTCAGTGGTGTGGTTCGCGCGCTGTTGTTGTTGTGCTCCACAGAGGTGAAGGACCTCTTCGCAGAGGCCTCGCTGTTGTGATGTGCGCATAGCATGATGGGATATAAAAACTCGAGATTCTAATCCCGACCGTTCACACGTACCAGCGCGCGGCCAATTATCCCGCTAATTGACGAACCAGCGCAAGATTTCTTGGGATTAGCATCGCGATGCTTATCCCGCTAATTTTCGGGTTTTTTCTGTCCACACGTGCAAAAAACTCGGGATGACGATCGCGATGCAAATCTCGAGATTTGTATCCCGCTAATTGGTGTACGTGTGAACCCGGCTTATCACTGCCTGCGCGCACTTACCTTTGTCCATTGTCTTTTACGCGTCAGTGGTGGTTCGCGCGCTGTTGTTATTGTGCTCCAAAGAGGTGAAGGACCTCTTCGCAGAGGCCTCGCTGTTGTGATGTGCGCATTGCATGATGGGATGTAAAAACTCGAGATTCTAATCCCGACCGTTCACACGTACCAGCGCGGGGCCAATTATCCCGCTAATTGATGAACCAGCGCAAGATTTCTTGGGATTAGCATCGCGATGCTTATCCCGCTAATTTTCGGTTTTTTTCTGTCCACACGTGCAAAAAACTCGGGATGACGATCGCGATGCAAATCTCGAGATATGTATCCCGCTAATTGGTGTACGTGTGAACCCGGCTATTGGGAAATCGGGCGACTTTCAGCACACAATGCTACATTATATAAATAGTGCATGCTCTATGATGCACTATACTGGATTAGAGAACGACAAATACTAAATTATCCCGAGTGCTGTTTTGTTTCACCGAGGCCGCAGGCCGAGGTGAATAGAACTGCACGAGGGATAATTTAGTATTTGGAGTTCTATAGTCCAGTACTGGTGCATCAATAGAACATGCACTAATTATTATAGTAAATAGGTCCCTCGATCTACATGTATTTCCGTAGGTCTAGGCCCTAATTTAGATCTAACAAGACTCACCGTACTGCCGGCACTGCACTTGTTACACGCAGAGTTAAACAACCGCAACCTACCGTACGTAGTTTACGTGCAAACTGTACACAGCGTGCGACGCTAGCTAGTACAGCCGTGTATGCGTATTGCACATCACAGAGCAGACTCGGTTATAAACTCCTACATTCTGCGTCCAGGCGGCTGTACGCGCGCATGACGTTGAAATGCTTGGCCTTGTCTTACTACGTCCATCGGCCGCCTAGCTCCCTAGGCCTTGCGCGAATCTCTCTTCGTACATAAAGCGTAGGCACGCACTGTAAGCGTTCGGTATAGTGGCACGGTCGTGCCACTATACCGGAATTTTTGCACAATCACGTGATACTATCCAACCAATCACAACCCAAATTTCACTCTACCTATTTACTATTATTATAATATGTACGTAGGGGTGGGAATTACTGATATCTCTATGGAAGAGCAAGATCAGTGGTGGAAATGAGCCGCATACTTGGCGGAGGTCTGCGCTCTCAGAGTGCTTTTCTAGTTGTATACACTGTACAATTTCATATGAGCGATGAAATGTTGCTACAACACGAAGCGGAAGGCGTGCTCTAACATACTCGTGGAAATCGTTGAAAACTGACCTGGGGTTTGCTCGTATACTTCCAGTCGCAGACACATTAGCCTATAATACGTGAGCGGCGCAACTCTCACCGACTGGCAGTTTTGTGGGCGTGGCAGGGCGTTGTAGACTACCGTGTTGCGATCCATGTTACCCTGGAATGTCTGAACGAGACATAATGGTTTTTGTTTATAGCTGCTAATACTTCCGGAAGCTTCAACGACTAGGCTACAAAGTGACTTGCTAAAATTGAAGAAAGCGTCTTGCCTAGGTCGACAAAGGTGGCTGTCGGGATTTTGGTGTGTACTTGTTCATTTAAAAAAAAAAAATGTTTTGATAGGATGTACAATGAATTTACAATAGTAAGATTTAATGCGACAAATTGAAAATAGATTAGTTAGCACACCTCAACAACTTAGTTATTATGGTATTTTCTTACAAGGAATGAAAAGGCAGTAGATGTTTGGTTCCATATCAATACACGTTTTGATAGAAAATACAACAGGGAAAAATATAAAAAATTAAAGAAAAATTAAAGGTGTTTTGAATTATTTTCGTATTTCACATTTTCCGCAACAAATTGCCTATCTCCGCTTATTTCATTATGCGGTATAGCTTGTACATACATTCATACAAATGTGACATATAATATTAAACTATTCACATGCATATCATTTTGTCTTTTTTTGGGGGGGGGGGGGAGGCGGGGGGAGGGGGGAGGCGGGGGGAGGGGGGAGTTTGTTTTCACCTGTGTATGGGTTCAGCCCATATCAAAACTCGGCTAGTATCTTTTGGGCCTCCTTGCAAAATTATTGTTCATGAAATTATTGTTTCACATTTCATTTTTTTTATACCGAACATTCCCATCACTGATTAAAAAAAAATGATGGGATGATTACTTCAATAAGCATATTTTACAAATGTAAGAATGCTATTGTTTCTATTCTCTCTCAACATTCTCTCTTATAGATTTCTGTCCTGCTATTTTTCAGTTACTTATATGTTATATTTAGGGTGTATGTATACACCCATAAATTAATGAAGTTGTTATTTTCTCAAGCTATCATGAAACTTATGGAAATTGAATGAGGTCATTATGCGATGACCTCATGATTCCCCTATTGATCTCTGCACCTGTCTTCTCATATTTTCTCTTTTTTCGGTTTTGATGAAATAATACTGGATGTCCGGTAGGGGAACAGGTGATCCCTTGGCAACATTAACAAGAAAAAAAAAAAACCTCAATGTCTTATTATGTTTAGTCATTAACTAATAAAACATTTATTAGATGTTGGCATCATGACCTTATCTTATTCATGCTATAAGCATAGAACTTCGACTGATATCAACGTTTTCAAGAAGAAAAAGGTCGAAGTATTTCTCATATTATATAATTTTAATGGAACGTCTGCCGTTATGTTTAAATGATACTACATTCACCCAAAATAATTTGAACGAGAAGTGATATTTCAATACGCCATAGGGAGGGAGTCTTCTATAATGTTTAAAATCTCACTTTATCAAAGGTACTCTGTACACTGATCATACTGTCGATGGATGCTGAATTTGTAAGCAGGAGTGAAGTTCAAACACTTTAAAAATGTGTTACTTTTCAATTTTTTTTTTCAATTGTCTGTGAGCCTCATAAACATGTCATTCTGATGTATCTGCCTTCAATGAATCCAGAAATTTATTCATAAATTTGACTGAAGGTATATTAAGCTTATCCCTAGAGTCAAAACTTCATTAACTTGAAAAAAAAAAATCTCTATGATGTCGAGTCCACAACCATTTGCTTTGAAAGTGGACATATGTAAATTTGTTAATTGATTGGGGTTTTGATGCAACATTAATGAATTTTAGTTTATTTCAATATGAAATTGGAAATTAAGTAACTATTTCTGTTAATGTCATTTTAAGACTCATGATGATAAGACTGTAGATGACCGTACTTACTGAAGACATCTGAAACTTTAATGTACAAATAATGAATTTTTATGAGTGCAATGGATAGAATGCTTATTTCATGAGGTTAAAGATGACATAATCCATTCAACGAGGTGCAGTCGAGTTGAATGGATGTATGATTTCATCTCTCACGGAATGAAATATTCTGTCCATTGCACGAAAGAAAAAAATTACAGTTGATGCTTGTTGAATATAACACCTAGAAATATATCCTTGTCATGTAATGTTTTATTCATTTAGAAACAAGAGAGAATGTGCGAGATATGAGATTGAGAGAGTGCTCTGAATGCTATCCGCTATGATAGCGCGCTGAACGCTACGTAGTGTGCCAGGCTCTCGGTGTGCGTGCAATGGAGCAAATCGTATTATTGATCCAAAATTGCACAATAAATGGAGCCACAATTGCGCGAATGATGACGTGATAATAAAATGGGACAAAATGATCAAATGTCCAAGATCTATTTAGGTGTTATAATACTTGATATTTTTGCTGGAATTTACGGATGTATTCATGAAGTTTTGCACTATACACTCGTTTTTAAGTGAAAAATTATAAGCATAAAAGGCATTGCGTCCCGTTTTATTTGTAAATTAATGTGATGAAAAAAAAAGAAACAAACAAACAATTGGTACCGTATAATTTCCCGAAACGTCGCAGATTCCATGCACGGGATCAAAGGTTGTTCCGTTGCCACTGCACATGACCTTATAGGAAGTCACCCAATGATTCTGATGTGATCGACCCTGCGTTGCTATGCCAACGATGCGATGACGAGACTGAAAATCCACCTTTGGGTAACAATTAACGAAGATCATCGCCTTACACTTCATGACCATAATGCTCTTTAAACTGCTTTAGGAACACACAAATAATTCTTAAATCATTTTGACATTCTAATATTTCTGAGAAAAAAAAAAACATATTCCCTCAAGAAGAAAAAAAAAATCCCCGAAATCAATCAATATCAAAGGAATACATTTTTCCACCTGTCCATAAACGGACTATTCAACAAAAAATCTAGAAACCGAGTTTTGCTTGTAGTTAACTCTGCAAACTTCATCGATATTGCTATCAAGTTTTATTGTTATGTAAAGCCCCTTAACATTCTTACAGCAGAATATTTGACAAGTCATTACATGGCCATGGGCGTAAATCCCGGAGGGGGGGGGGGGATGGGGGGATATACCCCCCCCCCCCCCCTGAAATGGATGAGGGGGGGGGGATGGCCTGTACAATCATCCCCCTAAAATTTGAGACAAAAATGGAGGAAACAGAAATGTGATTGTATCAATTTTGGCATATTATTGCATGACGTTCATACGCCCGCCTTCAGACAGGTAACAGAGCTGAACAGTATTCTATCTTGTAGGATAATGTATACATAATTTTCTCAAGCGCTCGCTCGCTTCGCTCGCTCGTGAAGAAAGTAATGTCGACATAAGGTATGGTCCAGACGTTGACAACGTCAAATAGCATAGGCTTACATGTAAACATGATATGAAGCGAGCAACTCGGGACCATCTGCAAATTATGTACGAAAACAAATAAACAATAACAAAAACTATACCGCCATAAGTGAACCCCCTCCATTTCCTGAATCATTCCTGAAACGATGATGACTCTGATACATCTATGGGCATACCCAGGGATGATCAGGGGCGTCGAATCTATCTGGGGGGGGGGGGGGGGCAAAGGGGCATTTGCCCCGTCCCTACGGAAATGTTGGGGGCAGACAAATCATTTGTCCCTCAAGCAATTCCCGAGATGAGGGCAAATGTCGAACTTTCTTTATGGACAATTGTACAACTACCGCCAAATTATGCACCGGATCGCTGAATTGCAATAAAAATATGCAAAAGCTCCGCTAATGGGTCCCTTTTGATATACTTTGTACACTTTTTGAGATTGACCTTTTTTTTCCTTATATTTATCCAAGAATGTGCAGCAGATCTTTCACTTACAAAAGCTCCCTCATATGCAGAGGCGTTGATGGAGGGGGATGGTTCCCCCATAAAAGTATTGGGGACAAACAGATCATTTTGCTCCTCGTAACTCCCGAGATGTGGAAATGTTCTTACTTTTTTGATAGAAAACTGTCTAAATATTTCACCCAAAGATGGCTGAATTTCAATTCTAAAAATACAAAATCTCCCTCGCGTAAGAGGGGGATAGGCCTAATCCCTCCCATACCCTCCCCGTTCAGTCATTTCTACTTAATACACTTTAGATTGACAGATTTCAAAATGTTTCATTTAAAGTGCGCACCAGGTCTGTTACTTCAGTTTAAAGAAATGCAAATGTTCCTTGGGAGGGGGGGGGGAGGAGATATCTAGATACTTTCAATTAACGGAGGGTTTCCCCCCCCCCCCCTAAAAAAATTAGTATACACTTCTGGGATTGAAATTTCCCCAGATTACATCATAAATGGGTGATTTCAAGTTCGGTGCTAGTGCTAGTGCTAGTGCTATCTCAGCACTAGCACCGGCGATAAAACCGAACTTGAAATCACGTCGGTGTTGGGAGTTGACCTCAAAATTATGACGTATTTCCGGTTGCTGGTGCTGGGCTCGGTGTTGAATGTCGTCTGCTGAACCGAGCTCCGCCGATCGTGTTAGCGATTTACGTGCTTTTTCGCCATTGACTAACACTAGCCCCTAGGGATTAACATTTTCGTCATTTCAAGTTCGGTGCTGGTGTTAGCGTTGCCGTGCGAGACTCATATTCACGTCCATAATATAGATGCACGTTTTACGTGCAAAGTCTATGCTCATGCAGTGGTCGCCCACGTAACGTACACGAACACTCTCGACATGGCTTCATAAATCTGATCCTGGGAGCAAAATTAAGATAGTTGTATTTTGGGGAGTGGATAAAATTTGTGGCATTTTAATATTTCTTCCCCACTATGTCCCTAAAACTAAGCAATTTTGACTACATCTTTTAATCTTTGACTGTAATCACGCGCAATTACTTTTTTCGTCGCGCAATTCCCGTGGAGCTCGCGGTGCTGTGATTCCAACACCTAGTGCTGGTGATCGATAATTTTGATCGGTATCGCCTCGTTAATCCGACCGTCGGTGTTGGAGCTCGATTTAACGCTGTTATTCGGGGGCTAGCACTAGCACTAGCACTAGCACCGAACTTGAAATCACCCAATGTGTTTACGAGATACTTTCATCTGAATTCTAAAAATGCAAAAGCACTCTAGTATACATGCAGGGGCGTGCAGTGGCGTAACTACGGGGGGGGGGGGGGGGGCATGCGCCCCCCCCCCCCCATCCGCTGGTTTAAAAAAAAAAAGAACCAAAATGGTAATTCAAGGGTTTAGTAAAGGGTTTAGTAATTAAAGAGGTATATACTGTGAAACATTGTTCAATAAGCCCGGAGCCGACAAAAGATTGTGATTCAGCGTGATTCCTGGTTGCCATTCGGAATATAAGCAGGATGTGCGCAGTGTACTCAGAACATCCGAACGGCATAAAAGAGTCGCTGCAATGTTGCGCAATGTGATGTAGAATGTACACCTTTGTACCTTACGCTTCGTTATATCAAAGCTAGATCATTGATTTTGCAGTGTTGCTTTACATACTTGTCTATATTAAAATGCCTTGCATTGTCAATAATAAGACTTGACCTAACTATATCAAACACAAAAACACACAAACACAAACGACAAGGGGATCCTCTAAAGTGCAGATTTTGGACATCCTTTCCCCGCTTGGTCACTTCGACGCCATTTATGTTTAAAGCAGGTTAATAACACAAAGTTTTTAGGGCTTTGGATTGACCAAGAATTATCCTGGAAAACTCATGTTAATTTTGTAAGTAAAATTTTGTCTAGAAATATTGGAATTTTGAATGAGCTCAAACATTTCTTTCCTGTTCATATTTTGCAGAGTATATATTCTTGTTTAATATCTCCACACTTTAATTATGGAATTTTGGCGTGGGGAAATGCAATTCACTCATTACTAGATTCCCTTCTCCGTATTCAAAAGCGTGCAATAAGAATCATAAACCACGCCGGATATTTTGCCCATACCAATTGTTTTTTCCATCAAAACAGAATTCTGAAAATTTCAGACCTATTTTATTTTATTACAATCTCGGAATTTTCATGTATAAACTAACAACTAATGAATTACCATCTGTTTTTATCCACATGTTCAAAAGGAATCGTTCTATCCACTGTTATCCCACTCGCCAGAGTGACGCCTATCACCTTCCCCGTACTCGCACTATTTTTGCAAAGAAAACAATTATATTTACTGGACCCAGATATTGGAATGATCTCCCTCTAGATATCACTTCTTCCTTATCTTTATTCACCTTCAAACGCAAATTAAAACAGTTATTACTTAGTGGATACACACTACCAAGCTTTAAGCAACCTTTTTATGCTCCCAGTCTTTTGTCCTTGTCCGCAGCACCAAGTTATTTAAGTTATTTCATGGTACCGATACATCTTTTAATAATATAGCATTTTTGTTATTCAAACACTGCGAGATTTGTATGCAGTCTGGTTTGTGCGATATCTATGTGGTTCATTAGTTTATTACTCATCGAGTTTTTGTACTGGTGTAATTTTAGTTGGTCAAGACAAACATATCCGTTCTCCGTGTAAAATAATCTATACGCCTATGAACTCGGGAACCTAAAGTTTTACAAGCTTTAAAGCTTTTATGTAGGCCCCATCATATTTCTTATACTTACTAGTGACATTTCCACACGATATGACCTTGTACATTTGTGTCAAGAATATTTTCTTTTTCTTTTTCTTCTGCAATCAAAAGACATGATTGTAGATATTTTGTATTCTTGTTTTGTTGTCAATAATTTTGTAATGTCATCATTGAGAAAATGGAAATATGAAATAAATTTGAACTGAACTGAACTGAACTGAACTTCGCTGGTCATACCTCCCCCAATCATGAACATAAACCGACACCCTTGACTACCAGTGGCAGATCTAGGGGAGGGGGGGGGGGGGGGGGGGGGAGCGCACCGGGCTCACCCTAATTTCCAAAGCGAAAAAATGTAGCTACAAACGGTAGTTTTAGGACTGTAAAATTTTCAAGCTAGCTCGCTCTCCTGATGTTGCTGCCAATAATTGCCAGCAGTGTCCGGTGCCCGGTGCGCCCCCATCCCTTACTTTCCAAAGCGAAAAAAGTATAGCTACAAACGGCAGTTTTTGGACTGTAAAATATCAAAATTTTCAAGCTCGCTCTCTCCGCTCGCTCGCATTTAATCGTCATGTCTTTCTCCTGATGTTGCTGCCAGTAATTGCCAGCAGTTGCGCCGGTGCGCCCCCACCCCCCCCCTTAATTTCCTAAGCGAAAATATAAAGCTACAAACAGGCGTTTTTGGACAGTACAATGTCCAAATTTTGAAGCTCGCTTGCTTCGTTCGCTCGCATTTAATCGTCATGCCATTCTCCTGATGTTGCTGCCGGGTAATTGCCAGCAGTTGCGCCCGGTGCGCCCCCCCCCCCCTCATTTTCAAAGCGAAAAAATATAGCTACAAACGGCAGTTTTTGAACTGTAAAATGTATAAAATTTTCGCTTCGCTCGCTCGCTTTTAATCGTTATGTCATTCTCCTGATGTTGCTGCTAATAATTGCCAGCAGTTGCGCCGGGTGCGCCCCCACCCCCTTAATTTTCTAAGTCTTTCTCCTGATGTTGCAGCCAGTAATTGCCAGCAGTTGCGCCGGTGCGCCCCCCACCCCCCTTAATTTCCTAAGCGAAAATATATAGCTACAAACGGCCGTTTTTGGACAGTACAATGTCCAAATTTTGAAGCTCGCTTGCTTCGCTCGCTCGCATTTAATCGTCATGCCATTCTCCTGATGTTGCTGCCCGGGTAATTGCCAGCAGTTGCGCCCGGTGCGTCCCCCCCCCCTTATTTTCAAAGCGAAAAAATATAGCTACAAACGGCAGTTTTTGAACTGTAAAATGTACAAAATTTTCAAGCTCGCTCGCTTCGCTCGCTCGCATTTAATCGTTATGTCATTCTCCTGATGTTGCTGCTAATAATTGCCAGCAGTTGCGCCGGGTGCGCCCCCACCCCCTTAATTTTCTAAGTCTTTCTCCTGATGTTGCAGCCAGTAATTGCCAGCAGTTGCGCCGGTGCGCCCCCACCCCCCTTAATTTCCTAAGCGAAAATATATAGCTACAAACGGCCGTTTTTGGACAGTACAATGTCCAAATTTTGAAGCTCGCTTGCTTCGCTCGCTCGCATTTAATCGTCATGCCATTCTCCTGATGTTGCTGCCGGGTAATTGCCAGCAGTTGCGCCCGGTGCGTCCCCCCCCCTTATTTTCAAAGCGAATAAATATAGCTACAAACGGCAGTTTTTGAACTGTAAAATGCACAAAATTTTCAAGCTCGCTCGCTTCGCTCGCTCGCATTTAATGGTTATGTCATTCTCCTGATGTTGCTGCTAGTAATTGCCAGCAGTTGCGCCGGGTGCGCCCCCACCCCCTTAATTTCCTAAGCGAAAAAAATATAGCTACAAACGGTGGTTTTGGGACTGTACAATGTCCAAGTTTTCAAACCTCGCTTGCTTCGCTCGCTCGCATTTAATCGTCATGCCATTCTCCTGATATTGCTGCCGGGTAATTGCCAGCAGTTGCGGCCGGTGCGCCTTCCCCCCCCCCCTTAATTTCAAAGCGAAAACAATATAGCTACAAACGGCAGTTTTTGGACTGTAAAATGTCAAAATTTTCAAGCTCGCTGGCTTCGCTCGCTCGCATTTAATCGTCATGCCATTCTCCTGATATTGCTGCCGGGTAATTGCCAGCAGTTGCGCCCGGTGCGCCTCCCCCCCCCCCTTATTTTCAAAGCGAAAAAAATATAGCTACAAACGGCAGTTTTTAAACTGTAAAATGTACAAAATTTTCAAGCTCGCTCGCTTCGCTCGCTCGCATTTAATCGTTATGTCATTCTCCTGATGTTGCTGCTAATAATTGCCAGCAGTAGCGCCGGGTGCGCCCCCACCCCCTTAATTTTCCAAGTCTTTCTCCTGATGTTGCAGCCAGTAATTGCCAGCAGTTGCGCCGGTGCGCCCCCACCCCCCTTAATTTCCTAAGCGAAAATATATAGCTACAAACGGCCGTTTTTGGACAGTACAATGTCCAAATTTTGAAGCTCGCTTGCTTCGCTCGCTCGCATTTAATCGTCATGCCATTCTCCTGATGTTGCTGCCGGGTAATTGCCAGCAGTTGCGCCCGGTGCGTCCCCCCCCCCCCCTTATTTTCAAAGCGAATAAATATAGCTACAAACGGCAGTTTTTGAACTGTAAAATGTACAAAATTTTCAAGCTCGCTCGCATTTAATCGTTATGTCATTCTCCTGATGTTGCTGCTAGTAATTGCCAGCAGTTGCGCCGGGTGCGCCCCCACCCCCTTAATTTCCTAAGCGAAAAAATATAGCTACAAACGGCGGTTTTGGGACTGTACAATGTCCAAATTTTCAACCTCGCTTGCTTCGCTCGCTCGCATTTAATCGTCATGCCATTCTCCTGATGTTGCTGCCGGTAATTGCCAGCAGTTGCGCCCGGTGCGCCTTCCCCCCTTATTTTCAAAGCGAAAAAATATAGCTACAAACGGCAGTTTTTGAACTGTAAAATGTACAACATTTTCAAGTTCGCTCGCTTCGCTCGCTCGCATTTAATCGTTATGTCATTCTCCTGATGTTGCTGCTAGTAATTGCCAGCAGTTGCGCCGGGTGCGCCCCCACCCCCTTAATTTCCTAAGCGAAAAAATATAGCTACAAACGGCGGTTTTGGGACTGTACAATGTCCAAAATTTCAACCTCGCTTGCTTCGCTCGCTCGCATTTAATCGTCATGCCATTCTCCTGATGTTGCTGCCGGGTAATTGCCAGCAGTTGCGCCCGGTGCGCCCCCCCCCCCCTTATTTTCAAAGCGAATAAATATAGCTACAAACGGCAGTTTTTGAACTGTAAAATGTACAAAATGTTCAAGCTCGGTCGCATTTAATCGTTATGTCATTCTCCTGATGTTGCTGCTAGTAATTGCCAGCAGTTGCGCCGGGTGCGCCCCCACCCCCTTAATTTCCTAAGCGAAAAAATATAGCTACAAACGGCGGTTTTGGGACTGTACAATGTCCGAATTTTCAGCCTCGCTTGCTTCGCTCGCTCGCATTTAATCGTCATGCCATTCTCCTGATGTTGCTGCCGGGTAATTGCCAGCAGTTGCGGCCGGTGCGCCTTCCCCCCCCCCCCCCTTAATTTTCAAAGCGGAAACAATATAGCTACAAACGGCAGTTTTTGGACTGTAAAATGTCAAAATTTTCAAGCTCGCTGGCTTCGCTCGCTCGCATTTAATCGTTATGTCATTCTCCTGATGTTGCTACCAGTATTATTGCCAGCAGTTGCGCCCCCTTCCCTCCCACTTTGCATGGAAAAGATATGGGACATTTGATCCCTGTAAAGTGTATATGTGTGAGTGTGCCCCCCCCCCCCCCCCAAGGGCTGCGCCGGTCCGGTTATGGACTTGTAATCGTGGTGATGGTGACTATATCGCCGATCATCCCCCCCCCCCACTCCTCAGTACGGATTTACGCAGTTGGTACTGGCTATGTATTAACAGTCATTACAAGACGTAAACTTCCTCAAAATCGCATGATTATGACAGCATTCAAAACATCTCGGTGTTAAATAGCCAACATGTTCCCAACTCATCACCTATACAGCCAAACTTGAATGGTAACTAGAAATGTCGCTATGGCAACTGGTATGCCTCCGCCATAATGCATGGTTCTAATAATAGGTCTATAGTCCAATGTCTTGACAATGTGTGATGACAGTTTCACATAATTAGCAAAATATTAATATGCAGGTTTGTCACAAATGTGTTGAATGTTCACTTTTTTAACTAGGTTTAACTGGATGAATATATAGCTATTATTATTGTTTAAGCGTGCAGGTATTTGGGGATTTGGGGATTTTTACTTGACTTTTGTCCCTCTGTTAAGTTTTGATAAGCATTGAGTAGTTTTCAAGGTATGGTGAAAAAGTGTAATTTCAGAATTAAATAGCACAATTTTAGCATATTAACATGGCTTTTAACCCTTGACCTTGACCCTAAATTCCCAAGAGAATCACTGTCAGGTAGAACATGCATAGATATATACTAAGTTTCATGATGATACCTCGAGTCATTTTCGAGATATGGAGGAAGAAGTGCAATTTAGAACTTTCACTCGACCTTTGACTTGTTGAGATTTGACCTTATGGCAAGAAATTTCCCAGAAAATCTCTACCGTGTAATACATGCATAAATATATTCAGTTTCAAGAAAAATCCTTCAGGCATTGCATAAATGTGAGGGAAAGAGTGAAATTTTGAGGTGACCTTGACTTTTGATCCCCTTGACCTTTGGCCCACGACCTCAAATTTGCTACATAATCAATGTCGGTCAGTACATGCATATGTATTATGTTTCATGAAGATACCTTGAACCATTTGCGAGATATCGAGAGCATTTTTAAACATTTTCACTTGACCTTTGACCTTTGACCTAAGACCTCATGACCTGAAACTGTCTGTGGAGAATCTTTATTGAGTGGTACACGTAGACACCAAGGTTCAAGAAAAAATACCTTCATGCATAGCATTGAAATGGGGGAAATAGTGAAATTTTGAGCATTTGACCATGACCTTTTGACCATTGACCTTAAGCATGTGCACCCAAAAGTATGTTTGTTTACTTGTTGCGTTGTTTTTATTTCTGCATTTTTAACGTTTCAATTAAAAAAAAAACGTCATGAACAATATTTCTAAACATTTTCAATACAAAATAACATCTTCAATATTATTTTTCAACATTACGGACGAAAGAATATACAGTGCAAACATAACTTACAAATTAATTATCACCGATGATAAACGACGCCAGATAAAAGGGAATGTTTATGAGTTGGGAAAATGCATCAGACCACATATCGTAAGCATGTGCTTGAATTGATAATGGCCTGAGGATGTGGTAGTGGAAAAAAGAATCGAAATATAAGGGTCACTTAAATCCTTACTTTCATAATGAAGTAATTTCGGAACACTGGTAACTTTAGAACCAAGATTTTTCACAATATGTCACAAAAATGTATCATTCTTTTTTAACTCTATATTTTGAGAATAATGCATATTACGAGATAAACGTATCAATGTTGTCAACTTATTTCTATACTTGTTTATATTTTACATGATTGTCATTGGATGGCACACTAAAAAAACTGCTAATAAAGTTGATTTCTTTGATATACCAATAGAAGTCATAATTTCCTTTGCAATCCAGGAATATTCTTAAATCTGTTTTCGGGGCTTCTGAGGGCCCAAAGAAATATTTTTTTTTTCATAATGAACGAAAAGTATACGTATAAATCGATTATATGCCTCATTCACATCATTTGCTTGACCTTCGCTCACTTACATATACACATGCCAAGTTTCATTAGGATTCCTCAAACGGTTGATTAGTTATACGCTGTCCACAAAATTGATTACGGAGGACGGACGGAAGGACGGACGGAAGGACAAGCGGAAGGACGGATGGGACGGACAACCCAAAACCTAATGCCTCCGGCGACACTCCGTGGCGGAGGCATGAAAATCTTGGGTAGAACCCTTTGGAAGTAAAAGATGATTTCATATTGATTTTTGTTTCATCTCACCCCCTCTTTTTAAGAGCCAGAAGTGTTTGTTCAGATGCTGCCCTGGAATACTTTAATAGTATACATGTAATAATACATAGATTTTGACCATACGAGCATTGGGGATCAAGAGTGCATATGACGAACACTGTATATTATAGGGCTTCATAGCTCAGCAGAGCACCGATCTGGCAATCTGGAGGTAGCGGGTTCGAATTCCGATGGAATCCCTTTTTCTTGGGTCAAAGTTGTCACGTATGAATCATTCGTTTCTAGTCAGTTCCTTTTGTTTTCTTTCATCATGGATTATGATATATAAATATAGATATCATAACATTTATAAATATACACATCTATATATTTTAAAGCGACCCTAGGGGGAATATTCGTCTCAAAGCAGGGTATCTTAAGGGGAATCCCTTCCAAAGGGAAATTTTTTGAATCTCCTTAAGGTTTGACAATGTTTTTCAAAGCCTTATCATTGCTCTAGGGCCTCAGGACTACTCCATAGTAGGGCACAGATAGCATAGTGTGCATAAATTGGGGACTGGACCATCAATATAATTTAGGGGACATTGGCAGGGATGCAAAAATTGGTGTATGTATGGGATATGCATAGAAAACGGGTCACTACTGGGTGAATTTACGTGTATCTGCTTTTTCTAAAAAAAAGAGCTGTATTTTCCCAACGAATTTTATGTTATAGGTGCAAATTATTGGAATTCTTTGAATCATGACATAAAAAACGCCCCATTCATAATCATATTCTTTCAAGAGGAGACTGAAGTCCTTTCTATTGCAATCGTATGACTCTAAAGTACTAAACTAGCCATTTGGTGTTCCTTCTCACATACTGACTTAATCACTTTTTCTCCTTTTTGAAGAATTAATTGTATTTTTTTGGATGTTTGTTGTCATCTATGCTATTGCCCAAAGCGTCTTCTAAGAGTTGAATTTCCGTCTGTTACTCCTGTTCATACGTCCCACTATTTCCTTTTTTTTCTCTCTTTTCAGGCGTTACAATATCACTTTCTTTTTCTCCACAACTATCATCTGTTTCTCTTGACATACTTCTGCCGAAGATCGCTATCTCCGTTGTGCGTTTTTGTTCGTTATTTTGTCTTCTGTTTGTAAGTCTTGTCCATTCCATTTTGTCCCGTACAACCTTTTCTTCAGTAGTTGTTTTGTCTAGTCTTGTTTCATCTTTATGGCGTCTATGAAAGTAAGTGTATTTATCTGTGAATCTAATTCTCAGTGGGCTCCCAGACTTCTTCCTCTTCTTCTTTTTTTTGTTTTGTATTTATGATGCTTCAATTAATCTTCCCATCGATGTTCTATTCCAGAGGGGCCCACATTCGACAAGCTCTGTCTTTTATTGGGTCTCTCCATTTTTCGTAATTTAAGCAAGGTTTTACATGTATTTCATATCGACCACTTCTGTTTCTTTTTTACTACAATGTATAATTACTGTAAGGTCCTCAATTATTGTAAAGTCTTTTTATTACACAATGTTCTGTTTACCTTATTCTCTGTTATCAAAGGAAGTTTGTTTGTTTGTTTGTTTGTTTGTTTGTTCATTTCCATCTGAGAAGATGGCTGGATAGCCCATATTCAGCTTCGTTAAGCTGGTCTTCCATTGGGTCCAGAATTGAAACATATATGTTTTGTCGAAAAATAAAATAAACTTTGAATTGAATTGAATTGAAATTGAATTGAATTTAAGGAATTGTGGCACCAATCTGAAGATATAGTCAGTTTATACAAGAACGCAATAAAACTCGGATTATTTCAGTGTAAAATCAGTGTTTTGCGGCAGAAACCCAGGACAAAAATGGTAGCGCAAGCAGTGAAATATACCATTACAATGGCAACGCATTCGAAACATGGTGCCCTGCTTCCCTTACATGAGCATTGCTACAAAACATGAGGAAGTAGTCTGATCCAGATATTTTGTCCTGATTTATTTTCACGATATTTGGTTACCATAGCAACGCCGTTTCCAACACATTAAAAAAAAAGTTTTCACCATCACACCAATTTGAGTGTACCAATGTTTGAGAGCGTTTTGCTTGAAAAAATGAGGAATACCACAATAATTCCCTATTTATTTCCCTAATATCCCGTTTACATATTACCATAATGTGTTGCTATTGTAACGAGCCAACCTCGTTACGAATAGTCAGATAGTTTTTAATCGAAGTTTGCGATATTCACTGTTGATTCCTGACTTGACTACTTGACCTAGAGGTCTATAGAGGTTTAACGTAGCTGAAATTGTTTTGCTTGGATATGTGTTATAAGTGTAGAAACGGTTAATGCACATTGCATTCAGCAACTTCATACATTCTTTAAGGCATTGAAGAATGTAGGGAATACCTGTTTGTTATGAACTTACGGCCAGGAATATATTGGTAATTGAAGAATTTAGTATGTGTAGCGAATATTTGAGTGGTAACTTACTCCTTGATGACAGAAATATGAAGGAATATGGAGTTTGAAGACGATGTTAAGTCCTTTACGAAGGATCCAAAACAGTGCCGATAATAGATGCGCGTACCGCGTAGTGTTCATTCAGGGTTGTAAACCTTCCCTCGTTCGTTATTATCGATACTTTGGCCATTTATTTTAATTCATATCCAAAATTCCCTAAATTCACCATATCTGAGAAAAATAAGGTGCAATTACTGATACATGAACTAGCGTTTGGTGATAGAAGTGAATTTTATTATTCTTCGAAAGCTAACTCGCAAAGTGATGCAAGTTTGAATGCGAGCTTTGGCTTCGCATCGCTGTGATGACGTAGCCACGTCAGCGTGTGATTTGGATCCTCCGTGTGTAAAATTTACTGCTATTTTGTCGATTCTGGTCAATATTAGAGAAATTTGGTTTATCTTATGTATCTGGTCATTTGGTAAATAACTCACAGTTTACTGTAACACGGATCCTATACTATGGAAAGTGATATTTGTCAAGATAATAAGATATTTGCGACGTCAAACTAGCACAAAATCTACGGAGTGTAGAAGTTCAGCGCTTAGCGCTCACCATAGCTTCCTCCGCGTAGTGTCTCCCGCGACGTCCGCATTAAGAGTATATAAGCAGGAGAAATTTTTAGATCTTGAGGAGACTCCCGGAGTCCTGCTCCAGGTAACGAGCTACTCTCTGCTCACTCCTCAACACACTACTTTCTTTCTCCCTCCCCCCTCCCCTTATGTAGAGGAGACTCTTGGAGTTCTACTCCAAGTATCGAGCATCTGCTCACTCCTCTACATCTCAACTACACCCCCCCCCCTTATGTCCCCATGTAAAATTTCAACTTATATTTTGGGATATTTCGGCAAATTCAAAAAGAGTTAGAGACATGCTTTGTATTAGTTTCATGAGATGTCATGATAGGGATTCTGGCGAGTCAGAAACTAAGGGGAAATAGAAGAACTTATTCACACGTACAATCAAACGAAGTGTATGGATGGTTCGGTATTAGAATTTACGAATTGGCTTAGGCATGCATTAATAAATGAGTATGTAACAGTGGCGATTTTGAAATGTTGTAAATGAAAGATTACACTTTGATTTTTGTTTTTGTTGAACTTGAAATCTGAGTACTACAACCTTGTGTCTTTCTTTGTTTCTGTGTACAACTCACTTGACTTAGTTTCTATTTTCACACACCACACAACCCATACACATCTACTACTACTACACATCTACTACATACAAACACTACACACACACACACACACACATACACACTACACATATATTCCTCTCCTTGAATATTCCATCTTCCCTCCACGGTCATATACTTTGACCAAAGGACTCATCCCCACCGAGACTATTAGTTTCCGAAGGGTCGATTTGCTCTGTATATGTTTTTACCGCTCGGACATTTGGGCTTAACATCTCGCCCACGGAGTTGATCAATCTTTCTGGAAAACACACAACATCTACACTAATAACTCTCGGTCATTATATTCTGTGGCAATGGCGACAGTGCGCCCTCGACGACGAAGATCAAACAACAAACAACTTAGAAGGGCGATACACACAAAAACAACGACCTTAAAAAGCCTTCCAAGCCCGCCACACTATTATGCCAACTCAGTTTCCAACACATTTGAAAAATGTCTTGCAAATCTTTAACCCGACACTAATATTTGTGTGCTAAGCTTCGTAAGCCTTTTGCTTGAAAAAAAGAGGAACTTTTTCGATCCCTAGTATTTTCCCGATTAATCGTCGTAATATGCTGTTACCATGGCAACACAGTTTTTGAGCCATGAAAGAAGGTGACTTGCACATTTACCAAAGGCCAATGCGTGCGCCAAATTTCATGATCATTGCTCGAAAAATGCGGAAGCATACTTCGACTACCAAAAGCTATTGCGTGATTTATGGCCATGATATGCCGTCACCATGGCAACGCAGTTTTCAATACATTCGAAAAAAATAGAATGTCTTCCACAGCTCTATCTAAAAACCAATGTGTGTGTGCTAAACTTCATGAGCATTGCTAAAAACTTGAGAAGACTTGCAACGCACCGATTTTATACCGCGAGCGGTGGACATTTCGGCTTTTGCAACAAAACGAGAAGCGGACTTACCGGTTTTTGCCGGAAAACACATTGAAAGAACAAATTTTAAATTTTCCTCTTTGTGCAGATTTCTAAAAATTAAACCTTCTATTACGTAGGTAACCGACATTCATATCTCTACATCATTCTCGTTCTACGCCAACAGAGAGTAACGAAAAATCGTGATTTAAAAGAATTGAACAAAATTGACTTGGTTTTGGCGAATAAACCATATATGTATATGAAGAGCTTGCTTCAAAAAGGCGCTCAATCCATCAGTCCATAAAATCTTTTAGTTTGGGCAATATTTTCTGGTATCTCCCTCAAGGCCTTATTTACCCCCGCCAAGGGATAAGTTATGTTTTCGTTACCGTTGGTTTGTTTGTTCGTTCGTTTGTTTGTCTTCTTCTGATTAAGTCTGCCTCCTTCAAAAGGCTGAAGATTCTTGCAGACTGTGCTATTTACATTATAATACAGTTTATTTACAGATATTTACAAGCACATGGAAAATTTGAAGAAAATAACTAGCCACTGTGATCAACCGTTAGTCGGTTTCGGAATGATCCCACAGATGGCGCTGAAACAATTCCAATTCCTTACAGTTCTTGGAAAGAACGAACGGCGATGCGATTCAGTTCTCGAGTATAGTACCTGATAGGAATGTGGTAGCTAGGCTCTTGTCAACTGAGTAACCTGTTTGATATTGAAGTCCTGTGCTGAAAGAGGAGTAATATTAGTGTGTATTTTTTACATCATAATTAGCCTGTCATTTTCTCTGCGCTGTTCCAGTGTGGTCCAATCAAGTTCTTGCAGCATTTTGGTGACACTTGAGGTGTTTATTTATTTATTCAGTTTTCTTTTAGCAGGGTAGCCCTCTCAGCTCGCTCGGAACTGCTCTGCCAAGGGGCCCTGCATCACGGACAAAATACAATTTGAGTAAAAAACACAAAGTTACAAACACGATGTTATGGTAGTGATTTAAAGTGAACCTCGCAGCTCTTCTCTGGACCATTTCCACTTTGTGGATTAGGTTCTTAGAAGATGGGTCCCAAACTGTGGAAGCATACTCAACAATTGGTCGAACCAACGTTTTGTAAGCTGTGGCTTTAACATCATAGGATTTTATGCGAAGATTGCGTCTTAAAAATGCAAGGACGTTATTGGCTTTATTGACAGTATTGTTGATGTGTTGGGTCCACTTCAAATCAGAAGTGATGGTTACACCCAAGTACTTCACGGATTCAACAGATTCAAGAGGGGCGTTATTTAGATGATACACGTGTTGCACCTTTCTTCTTTTCCTGGATGTTGTCAAAACCTTACACTTATCTGTGTTCAAAACCATCATCCATTTTTTCCCCAATCACCAATTTTGTTTAGGTCCTCTTGAAGATTTTGCGTATGATGTTGATTGTCTATGTAGGAAATTGCATCATCGGCAAAAAGGCGAACCTTTGACGCTAGACCATCAGGCAAGTCATTAATGTAAAGCAGAAAGAGGTAAGGCCCAAGAACCGACCCTTGAGGCACTCCAAATCCTACCGCTATTGGAGAAGATTTGATACCATCCAAAACGACCCTCTGACTTCTTCCATTGAGAAAACTTTGAATCCATTTCAGATTTTTCTCCCTGATGCCGTAGTAGTCCAGTTTACGTAAAAGCCGCTCATGTCCAACCATGTCAAAAGCTTTTGAGAAATCCATGATTATAACATCCGTTTGACGCCCTTCATCCAAGTTCCTGTGTAGACCGCTTGTAAAACCTAATAATTGTTGTTCACATGACATGTTCTTACGGAAGCCATATTGCAGGGGAAAGATAATGTTATTTTCGTCGTGATTTTGCTGGCTAAAACGTGTTCCATTAGTTTTCAACAAATACATGTCAGCGAAATGGGGCGGTAGTTTACAGGTCAGTAGATCGATTACCTTTCATTGTAGACCGGTACAACATTTGCTTCTCGCCAATCATTTGGTATTTCACTTAATTCATATGACAACCGGAATATATTACAAAGAATTGGAGCCAGAGTTTTTGCCAGCTGCTTCAAGACTCGTGGAGTTGTACCATCCGGTCCAGGGGCCTTGTATATCTTCAAACCACAAAGCAACTTCTCTACACCCTTTGATGTAAACACAATGTCCTCCATTTCTTCAAAGTCTGATGTTTCCGGTAGTAAGTCATTCGGTATGAGTGCTTCCTTGGTGAAAACACTTTTGAACTTTTGATTCAGCGCTTCAGCTTTTGCCATCGGATCATGATCGTAATACCATCACTTTTCAGTTCTCTTATTCCTGTATTATCAGTCCTGGGCCCCGTTGCTAGAAACTCAAATTGCGTTTAAAAGCAAAGTTTCTAGCAACAGGGCCCAGTTGTGTTTAATGAAGCCCCAAAATCTCTTCATACTCTCAAATTTTGTGGTATCTGCATCGACAGAAAAAAAGCGATTCCACATAATTCTAATAAGCCCTCCTTGGCTCTTGTTGCAGTGTTTTCTTAGTTGCTTTCAACTCTTTCTCCAATTGAAAAGGGACTACCCCGTGGTTTCTTAATTTCATGGTCCGACCTAGTTCAACCTTTCTCTCCTTTTGATCAACCTTTTAATTTTGTTTGTAATCCATGGTATGCCATTCTTTTTGGATGTCATCTTCTGTGGAACAAATTCTGCCATTCCCTCCTCTATTCCATTCTTGAACATAACCCAAGCCTCATTCACTGAACAGAAGTCAAGCTTATCTTCAAATTCCTTGCCTACACCTTGCATGAAGTCAGCAAATTTCTCCCAATCCGCTTCGCTGTAGATGTTGATTTTCCTTCTTAGTAGCTTCTGGCGAGTTGGACAACCAGCAATCGTGAGAAGTTGGCAATCATGATCTGAAATGACTGGTACAACTGAGACATCAGTGACTAACGTTGGATTATTTACTAGAAACAGATCAAAGACGTTTTCTTTCCAAGTTGTTTCTGTAACTACCTGCGTTAACCCATGGTCATCAAACATAGAACCATAAGCATGATGAAGCGCTGGGTGATGACATGCTTTCACCTGTCTGCATGGTTTCCCAATCCCATCCAGGTACATTAAAATCACCTCCTATGGCTACCGTATGATCGCATCGTTGAAGCTCTGCAAGACTCTCCTCGTCATTTTCATGAGGCCTGTAGTACGCATCTATATGAAGAGTCCTAGATCCCGCCATATTTAATTTACACCAGAGAATTTCACGATCTGTTTTAAGTTCGATTTCTCTTGTAGCTAGAAGTTCCCTCTTTGTAGCAATAAACACTCCACCATGTGGGTCATTAGGTCCATCTCTTCGCTGATCAGTTGGGAATACCTCATTATTGTTGATTGATGACGATAGCCATGATTCAGTACCAATGACAACTTCTGGATCATGTATTTGCGTCAGAAGATGGAAAGACTGGTTTTTTTTGGCGCGAATACTTTGACAGTCGACATCGAGGATCTTAATGGATCTGAAATTAGACTTCTTAGGTCTTACATCATCTTTTCTACTGGGTGAAGACATATGAAGTGGTGAACCAATATCACTCTGTGTGAATGACGTATTACTGACGTCAACTGCATTTCTTCCTCCTCTTCTTAGCCCGAGTCGAGAGCATCAAAAATGTTATCGTTAGACGAAAACCCCAAAATATCGTTACAAATGCCTGACGTCATACTCATTCCAATGTTATTTATTCCGCACTTATTACAAATCCATATAACAGAGCTATTCCCTAAATCTATATATTCTTGAGAGTTTAGATTAATACAATGCGGATGAAACCATAACTGACAATTTCCCTCACACTGGATACCTCCTGTTTTCCCTGTAACTCCTTTTCCACATACGCCAAATACATCTTTAACTTTTCCCATAACTGCTAGTCTAGATATGAATAGGCCTATAAAATTCTACATGAAGAGAATATGGAAATCTTACTTGATGCATCCTGGCTTGACATTGTGATACAATGTTGATATAAATCCACAAACCAAAGACCCTCGATATACAACCGATGAAATCCACTCGTTGTTTCCTTCCTTCAACTCTGGTGACGTCATAATTGAGGATCGCGTTGATATCCACAACTCCAATGATGTCACAATGAGCGTGCGTCACAGGCTAAGTGCGTAGTTGTAAAAATGCGCAAAAAGTTGGATGCGTTTCCAGGGAGTCATAGAGCGCACACGCCTGTTACCAAGACTTCAGTATCTGGTATCTGGTATCTGGTGGGTGAAGACGTATGTGTTTGTTGCTCTTGAGTTTGGCTCCCTTTAACCGTTTATTCACGTTTCTACTGGAAAATTTTCGTATTGGCTGAACGCTTGCACATAGGTGGACCTGTCTGTGATAATATCTTTTTACATCATATCACCATTTTGCATTTTTCGTCGATTTTTCGCCGTTTCTGGATATATTTTCATCATATAAAACTTCTTCGAGCTTCATCATCACTATCCTAGCAAGGGATCATCTGCGCATCTTATTGTTATCTCAACAGCGCCTGTCTCTTGGAAACTCGCGCTTGCATCATCACTTCCTCTTCCAAGTTGAAAGTTGAAAGTTGAAAGTTGAAAGTTTATTTACTCACAACCCAAACTCTGGGTATCGGAGTCCAATGAAAAACATATAGCACATTATAATATCAATAAATAATAATTGCAAATAACTCTGAAAAGTGTACAAAACAACTATAACAAACAAAATAAGAATGAAATGCGATTGATGAAAAGAAAAAAAAAATGTACAGAAATATACAATATATACACGATATATAGTGAAAAAAAAAACAAAGAAAGGGAAATATGACGAGAGAGAGAGAGAGAGAGAGGAGAGAGAAAGAAGGGATATATGGAGGTGAAGAGGGAGAGTGAGAAGGACACAAGACTGGTGAATTAACAAAGGATATACGAGTGACTTTTGGTTCAGGAAAAAAAGAAAAAAAACAGAAACAGAAAAAAAAAGAAAACACACAAAGACATATGGAAATGAATTCATACGCTAAGTGAACAAGAAGGAAGGAAATATGGACGAGAAGAAGAAGAAGTAGAGAGGGGAAGAAAAAAGGAGGAGAGAATGAAAAGACAAATAAGTTACAAATCAATTGTAAAGAAGGCACAGCCTGTAAAAAAGGCAGGTAGTATTTGCAAAAAGGATAAAAAATACTAATAATCTAAACATGTGTCATTATATAATTACAAAACTTGGATAAATTGGAAAGGACTGTTTTCTTTTGACAATTAAATAATTGATCCATCTTCATAGTGTTGGGGTATTTCCAGTAATATTTTTTTAAGTATTTCTTTCGTTGTTCATTAAAGAGTCTACACTGAAAAAGGTAGTGAAAGTCATCACCAATTTTCTCTTCATTACAATGGGTACAAAATCTTTCGTTTCTTGGAATCTGATTGTATCTTCCAGAAACAATTGGCAGTTTATGATTAGCGCAACGGAATTTACATAAAATTTTTGCCTGTGAATCATTAAGGTGTCGAAAATACTTCTCAAAATGAAGATCCTGCTTAAAGATTCGATAATTTAAACATTGATGGTACAACTGAGACATCAGTGACTAACGTTGGATTATTTACTAGAAACAGATCAAAGACGTTTTCTTTCCAAGTTGTTTCTGTAACTACCAATGTCAAATGTCAAAATTAAAAAGTGCATCTTTTTATTGTCCTCCCTGCGCTTGTCTCCCGCATCTGTCATAACACCATTCTCTTTCTCCTGAGCACTTACCCCTCGCGCGCACCCCATCGCGTCTTGTCATCAGTGCATCAGCTCTAGTGCGCAGCCGTTTCTTGATTGTGATGTCATGGCAAGTGGAAGTCGCTTCACAGTTCTAGATGATGAGGTGACGGCGAAGCTGCAGCCTGACGTCGACGTGGATCTGAAACTGGAGAAAGCTGTTACTTATGCAGTGGCCACAGCGACAGGAGTGCCCCCTGAGGTGAAGAGCAAACCCTCAACCAGTCCTCCCGATAAGGATGCTACGAGAGATCTGGTGGCGGAAGTGGTTGGAAAGGTTCTGGCAACCCTTCAGCCCGTCATAGTACAGGCAGTAACAGCAGCTGTATCAACGGCGATGACATCATTGATGGACCAGCTGGTGGAGAAGATCGACCATCGAGGAGGAGAGAGAGCAGATCTTGGTCAGATGAAGCGAACCATTCAGATCAACCATTTTGAGAATGAAAGGTTGGAGCAGAACACCAGAAAAGAAAATGTCAAAATTTACGGCGTGAAGGAAGCGGAGGATGAGGATACGACCAAGGTCGTCGTTGAGTTGGCCAAGGAGATCGGCGTCAACCTGTCCACTTCTGATCTGAGTATTTGTCATCGCCTCGGGAACGGCCAGAAGGGAAAGCGCACTATCATCGCGCGCTTTGCAAGGAGAGAGGCCAAGGCCTCTCTGATGAAGAGCAAGAAAATCTTGAGGGAAAAGGCGTCTCACAAGGAGGTCTATATCAACGATGACCTGACGAGAATGCGCAGCAAGGTGGTGCAAGAGATGAAGAAGGACACTGGAATTCTGAAAGTATGGACAATTGATGGGAAAATCCACTTCATCTCTAAGAGGGACGAGAAGACTGTAAAGGTAATTGACTCTCTTGATAAGGTCATGACGCAACTTGGGTGGGGTGAGCGCAAAATGAGAGAGCTTGGTATTTACCTTGAGCTATAGGAACTCGAGGCACGTGCCTGCGAAGTTCAAGGACATCTTGCGTTACAGGACCATAATTATTGCAATTTGTCTACAATCAATCTTAGAATATTAGGCCTGAACTTATGCGGTCTCAAGAAAAAGTGTGATTACGGAATTTTTACAGAATACATCAAGAATTTTGATATAGTGTGTTTATCCGAATCTAAAACTGACTCCATTGATCCGGTTTACTTCCCTGACTTTCATTGTATAACTGCAAAGAAAAAGAATTTGAAAAGTTCCCATGCTCTTGGTGGTGTTCATGGTCTCGCAATAATCATTTCAGATAAGTATAAAAGTAATTATGAGATATTGGATGAAACATATTCAGATTCAGTTTTATGGATAAAACTTGTTTTACCTGGTTTTTCAGCTCTAATAGGGGCAGTTTATGTTCCGCATGAAGGTTCAAAATATTTTGATAGTGATGTATTTGATACCATTTTAAATGATTGCATCAATATCCAAGCCAAGTACATTCCTTTGCTGTTGGTTGGTGATTTTATTTCTAGGACGGCTTGTCTCCAAGATTTTGTTACTATTGAAGATGAAATTCAAAATGAAACTGGTTTGCATTTTATGAATGATTCGATTTTTAATGCAAGAAATGAGCTTGAGTCTCTTGGTATTTGCACCGACAGATACAATATGGATCACATAACCAATAACAATGGATTTAATTGATAGAACTGTGTAAATGTTTAGATATACATATTGTTCACGGTAGAGTTGGTGATGATAAAGGTAAAGGTAGCGTTACATGTGCAGATGTTAGCACCATTGACTACGCAATAGCCTCATCTGAACTATTTATGAACCTCAGTAATTTTTATGTGAATATGTTTGATGAACTCTTGTCCGACAAACATTGCCCGATCGTCTTAAGTATACATGCAAAAACGTCATCAACTGTTCCTTGTTTGAAAAGTGTTGACAAAACGGCCAATAGTTCCGAAAAGGATGATAACAATTATAACACAAAAATGAGAAGGATTAAATGGAATAACGATAGGAATTTTGAGTTTGTAAATGGTCTGAACGCTTCTGCTTTATCCGAATTAGATTCCTTTATCGAGTCCATAAATGTTGATAATGTTGGTCAAGAGGACATCGACAAAGCGATCAATCTATTGCAAGAAGTGTATGTTAATGCGGCTTCTTCATCTGGAATGCTGCACGAGATGAAGAGTAAATCGCGTATTAGCAAAACGACTCTTTCTAGTTCACAGCCATGGTTTGATAAAGAGTGCAAAGAATATAGGAAAAAATTCATGCAAATTAAAAACAAATGTCGAGAAAACAGATCAGATTATATGGATGAAAAGAGAACAATTGGCAAGAGTTATAAAAACTTTGTACGATCAAAGAGAAGAAAATACTTTGCTGACTTACATACTAACATAAGGAGTTTGAAAAGTAAAAATCCCAAAGATTACTGGAATATTATAAGTAGAAACAAAAAAGGAACTACAGCGCCTTCGAACATTTCACTAGAAGATTTCTTTGAACACTTTAAAAGCTTAAACAATCAAGCTTCGAATACTGACGTCGTAGAAGTTGATTATGGCATTGGCATGAATTATGAATTGAATCGAAGAATTGATGAGTTCGAAGTGATACAGCAGCTTAAACGTCTTAAAAATGACAAGGCTCCTGGGGATGATATGATTCTAAACGAATCGTTAAAGAATAGTTCTAAATCTCTTTTGAAACTTGTTACCAAACTGTTTAATGTAGTGCTTGACACAGGTATAATAACCTCAAGCTGGGTGGTAGGCTTGATTAAACCTTTATTCAAAGGTAAAGGCTCACCTGATGCTGCTGATAACTACAGGGGTATCACCCTCTTAAGTTGTGTTGGTAACCTATTCACTGCTATTCTACATGAACGCATTACTATGTTCATTGACTCTTATGATCTACTTGGTGAAGTTCAAGCCGGTTTCCGGACAGGTTATTCTACGATGGATCATATTTTTTCATTGCACGCAATTGTTGATTGGCATTTGCAAAAAAAAGAAAAAATTGTATTGTGCTTTTGTGGATTATAAAAAAGCTTTTGATTTAGTTGATCGAAGTTCGCTTTGGATTAGATTGTTGAAGGACGGGATTAATGGAAAATTATTGCGTGTAATAGTCAAAATATACGACAACGCTAAATCTTGTATTTCATATGGTGGTAAGAAATCCGATTTTTTTCAGAGTAACGTAGGAGTAAGGCAAGGTGAAAATTTGTCTCCAATGTTATTTGCACTGTATCTGAATGATTTTGAATCTTTTTTACAAGAGAGATACAATGGTCTGAGCTCTCTATCTACATCAATTCACGATTGCTTTTATGAGAATGAAATGGATGTTTATATAAATTGATTCACTCTTTTGTACGCTGACGATACTATTGTACTTGCTGAAAGTGCGAATGATTTACAAAATGCTCTTAACGCTCTTTCTGATAATTGCCAATTGTGGCATCTTACTGTTAATACCACAAAGACGAAGGTTGTTATTTTTTCTAGAGGAAAAGTTAGAAATATTCCAAAGTTTTATTTTGCCAATGAACTTTTAAGTGTAATTGATGAGTATATGTATTTAGGAACAATTTTTAACTATAACAATAGCTTCAAAAAAGCTATAAATAAACAAGTAACTCAAGCACAAAGAGCTATGTACTCAATGAAGAGCAAAATTGCATCCCTTTGTCTATTTAATCAATTGATATTACCAATTCTGTTATATGGATGTGAGGTTTGGGGTTTTGAAAATGTAATTCAAATTGAAACGTTTTATTTGAAGTTCTGTAAAGAATTGCTTGGTCTGAACAAGAGAACTCCCAATTGCATGACTTACGGTGAACTTGGGCACTACAAATTAGAAAAAATTGTCACTAGTCGAATGCTAAATGGGAAATCAGCTAAATTATCAAGCATCATTTATAGCTTTGAATTTTTCTCCTTTTTGAAGGGGAAAAATCAGATGGGTTGGATTTTCAAAGTAAAGAATACTCTTGATAGCTTAGGCCTTTCTGACGTGTGGAAGAGTCAAGCAAGTAATCTATTTTTATCTTCATGCAAAAGAATAATAGATACAAAAATTAAAGATATGAGTCAACAGGAGTGGCACAGTGATGTTGAGTTAAACAATCAATGCACTGTTTATAGAATTTTTAAGCAGCAATTATGCTTTGAAAAGTATCTGATTCGTCTTAATGAAAATGATAGGAAATCTTTAACACGTTTTCGTTGCCTTAATCATAAGCTTCCAATAGTGTCTGGGCGTTACAAAGACATTCCAAGAATTGAACGTTTGTGTACCTATTGTTCTAAAAATGATATTGGTGATGAATTTCATTATTTGTTTGTATGTCCCTTCTTTATGTCAGAACGTAAAAGATTTCTCGAAAAGTATTATAGGAAGTATCCTAACACATTCAAATATGATCAATTGTTTAATTCCACTAAGAAAAAGACTTTGTCAAACATTTCGAGGTTTTGTAAGGTAATAATGTCCTTTTTTAGTTAGTTACTGCACTTTATTATTTTGTTGGATTTAGTTTATTTTATATACCCTTTGCGTGATTATTTGCATCAGGCAGTGCCTGCATTGTGCGTAATTCATGTGATAGATTTACATTTGTATAGTATATTATTTATAACATACTTTTATGCAAATTTTATTTGAAAAGTATGTTGTTATCTTGTATATATTTGTATTATATTTGCATATAATTATGTCCATTCTTGTTTGAAATTTTCGATTTTGTGTATTTTCAATCGACATTGTGCTCCCATACCCCATGAGGGTCGTTGAGTAATAAATCAAACTTCAAACTTCAAACTTCAAAAGTGGTAAACAACGCTGTGATGACTAGAAATCCTGTCAAATATTCCAAACTTAAAGGCGTGAATGGTCCCGGTATTTTAGTCAAATGCGTACGCGGGCGCAAGGCGCAAATTTCTTACGCTATCGACTCCTCTTTTGCGCTTATAAGCGTATACGCTGTGGCCCACTTCCCCGATAGTCCGAAGAAAGGGGGGCGTATAACCGGGCGCACCTGACTGCTAGCATACTGGCAGCAACATCAGGAGAATGGCATGACGATTAAATGCGAGCGACCGAAGCGAGCGAGCTTGAAAATTTTGACATTTCAATTCAATTCAATTCAATAGTTTATTTATTGAATTTATTAATTTTATACACTCCCCAAACTGTCGTTTGTAGCTATATTTTTTTCGCTTAGGGAATTAAGGGGGGGGGGGGCGCACCGGGCGCAACTGCTGGTGATTACTGGCAGCAACATCAGGAGAATGGCATAATGTTTAAATGCGAGCAAGCGAAGCGAGCGAGCTTGAAAATTTTGACATTTTACAGTCCCAAAACTGCCGTTTGTAGCTACATTTTTTCAATTAGAAATTAAGGGGGGCGCACCGGGCGCAACTGCTGGCATACTGGCAGCAACATCAGGAGAATGGCATAACGATTAAATGCGAGCGAGCGAAGCGAGCGAGCTTGAAAATTTTGACATTTTACAGTACAAAAACTGCCGTTTGTAGCTATATTTTTTTCGCTTTGGAAATTAAGGGGGGGCAGTGTGCCCCCTGGATCCGCCACTGTGGTAGTCAAGGATGTCGCTTTATGTTCATGATTGGGGGGGGGGGGGGGGTCCCGTAATGCTATTCATATTAAGCTTACAAATCAAAATAAATTATTTGGTTTTTATGGACGTAATAACAGTGCCCTCAATTGCATTATGATTATAGTAAGGAGAGAAATTTGTTCAGCCAAATGCAAAAATTGTTTGCCAGTGTTTGAACAAATCATGTCAGCGATAAAAAGTTATTATGATATGGAAAAGTATATATGTAAAACAAATCTGAAAGAAAAGAAATTTATGAAAAAGTGGTTACATTTTATTAAATGTTTCTGATTGTGTTTTTTTTTTTAATGAAATGATTTGTCAGGTAATTTTCTGACACTTTGAAAAGAATTTGCAATTTATAATTGTTTTTTGTAAATGTTTGCTGTTCTTATTGTATTTAGAATGGCCAAGAATATCATGTGTTAAATCTGCATGTACATACATATCTCTTTTTGTATATATTTGTGTGTATGATATTATTTAATAAAGGAACCCTGTGGAAGGGGAAAAAATAAAAAAAAATGATAGGGGGAGGTATGACCAAGCGTCGAAGTGACCAAGCGGGGGAAAGAAGTCCAAAATATGCACTTTAGAGCATCCCCTTGTGTATGTGTGTGTGTGTGTGTGTTTTATGTACATGGAAAAATTAGGAAATAACCCAGTTCGAGTCTTATTATTGGCAATGCAAGGCATTTTAATATAGACTAGTATGTAAAGCAACACTGCAAAATCAATGGTCTAGCTGTGATATAACGAAGCGTAAGGTACAAAGGTGTACATTCTCCATCATATTGCGCTACATTGCAGTGACTCTTTTTGCCGTTCGGATGTTCTGAGTACACTGCGCACATCCTGCTTCTATTCAGAATGCCAACCAGGAATCACGCTGAATCACTATCTTTTGTCGGCTCCGGGCTTTTTAAACAATGTTTCACACTACATACCTCCTTAGTCATGATTAAAAGAAGTCTTTAAAAATATCTTACTTCTTGATCACCCTTTCATGTCGATTTCAAAAGCAGTTTACCCACCCTTGAATTACCTTTTTGGTGTTTTTTTTTTACCAGCGGATTGGGGGGGGGGGGGGGGCACGTGCCCCCCATGCTCACCCGTAGTTACGCCACTGCTCTAGTATATAATCATATCATAACAACGAAGATAGTTGAAAAAATCATACTACTGTGTAATGTCATATCTGTACAATGTTAATGAAAATGCTGAGAAAATGATGTAGGCCTACTTGTAAAGAAATGTCATACAGAGAATAAATCAAATCAAAACATATATGTGTGTGTGTTTGTGTGTGTGTGTGTGTGTGTGTGTGTGTGAGTGTGTGTGTGCGCGTGTGTATGTATGCGCACATACATAGAAAGAAAGATATATAAACGTATGAGTATAGGTAGTTGAAGGGAAAAGACCAGACAGGATATGATGCACGATAGAAAATAGAAAGTAAAAGGAAACATAAAGACAGACGAATATATGAAAAAGCGAACAAAACTTTGACCGCTGTCTACCGATCTCTTCCCTTCTCAAAGATATGAAAAAAGTGAAAGTCATGTTCTACCTGGATCCAGTCGGTGGAAAAAGGTCTGTTAGCAGCTGCACACCACGCTCCATGTAATGGGCCTTCACGATTCAGATGTAGTCGCCCCCTTTGGGGTCCATAGGCTTTTGTCTTGCCTGAGCTGATGCTTGATGCGCTGAGACTGGAGTCGGGAATGTCGAAACTCTGGAGGCCGAGTGGTACGGCGTCCCCTGGTATGCCTGCCGGATGGAGGAAAAGGACATAAAGTATGACTTCGTACCACTTTTTCGAGTGGTGAGTAGTGAGGTTTTGGGCACGTATATTGTGATATAAACTTGCAAACGTTTCTTTTTAGCACAGCTGTCAATATCGTGTCATTCTCATCATTCTGATGATAATTTCTGATGGCATTCTTCTGAAGTAAGTAAGGCTATTCTATGTCTATTTGAATACAGTGGTGTGTTCCAAAACAAAACTAATGGGTGCATTTCTTTATTTTATTTTTTTTTTGGTGGGGGGGGGGGAGGGGGTCGCTAGACGCAGTCATGAATAGGAGATTTACTGACTTCTGTCTAACCATAACTTTTAGTTATCCCTGAAAATAAGGTGTTATGTTGTCTCCGTTTCTTAAAAGAATAAGACTCTCCAACTGTAACATCTTTAAAATGAATACTAGCGTTATTAGTGTTCTGATCAACAGCCTTCCATAGGGATCTTTAGGGACAGAATTTTGCTCTTGTTATCATTAAATGGCCACACCAGAATCAGGGGTTGTTGGAATATCATCGGTTGTTGGTGAGACTTCCGTCGTTTTGTCATCTGTGCTCGGAGCATCTGCAGAGGTTGTTGGGATACCGTCGGTTGATGGTGAGACTTCCGTTGTCTTTTCAGCTGTGTTCGGCGCATCTTCTCAGATGGCAAATGAAACAAACAATCAAACAAACATTACAGATAAATGAGTACTTGTGAACGGCAGAAGTAAAAAGAAAAAGCAAAACAAAACAAACATTTCTATCATTTTCCATCGACAAACATAGTGAAAGAGGTGATTAGATTGGAAAGTGACAAAAGGCAACCACTCTACAGACGGACAAAATAAATTTAATGATAATTGAGATATCTATCACACGAGCATAGATGTACACACACAAACACACACAGACACACACACAAACACACACACACACACACACAAAACCCAAAAAGTAGGCAAAAATGAACATTTACTTTTCTCCATAGTTGAATAGAGTAAGCTCTAAGAAGCTTTAATGATAATAACTCGGAGGACCCGAATTCGAATCCCGCCCAGTGCATGTACAGTGTACGTCCTTGGACAAGATGTTTTTACCCACTATGCCCCTCTCGACCCAGGTGCTTAAATGGTCATCTGGCAACACTGGGGTAATATAGGTTTTCCCGGTCAATGTCATTCTTTTGTCATTCAAGTTCATTAATGTTCATTCAAATTCGCACAGCGCACGTACGCGAAAATATTCGGGCATTCAAATTCAGAATCCGAGTGATCAATTTCATTTATAAGAGAATTCTTTTTCGTTTTCGTCAAATCAAATTCCCGCTTGGGCGTTCAATTTCCAAATGCGAGCGTTGAATTTCCTACTCGTGCTTTCAAGTTCACGCGATAGTCATGTGATAGTCCCTGATGAGCTTGTTTGGAGCGTTCAATGTCATTTTCAGGCGATCAAGTTCCCACTTCGTGCAATCAATTTAACGAGGAAAATGGAGTAGACTTTTTTGAAAAGGGGCAAACACAACCAATGAAGGCTTGCAGACAGTATAATTATGATTGTTTAAAGGTTCTACATTGTTCTCTGTCCTTGTATTCCTCGTTTTTTTTATTTCAATGAACTTTAAATTGCAAGGTCCAATCACAGTGCATCCAGACAACACAACGACAATTTAATCATATTTCGTGATGATACTGCATGCTGACAGCGCCCCAACACCAACCACATAATGACAATGCATCAGACAAACTGACACACAATGATCTCACATAGTCCCGCAAATGTAAACCAATAAGACAGCAAAACACAACAAACAAGACGCATACAATGTTTATGTATCAGTTTCAATGTAATCGAAATTGTTTGTTTTTATCCCCGAAAGTGCTGACCAACCTTCCGTATCATGCTCGTCTGTAGGCCTATACAGTGCCTAATGTTTGTTTGTTTGTTTAATTTTCCATCTAAGAAGATGGCTGGATAGCCCATATTCAGCTGCAATAGCTCGTCTTTCATATGGGGTCCAAGCATGGATGTAAGGTGGGACCACTTCCCCGGGTTAAACACCCTGCTCTTTGCGATGAATAAATTACGTGGGATCTTTTACGTGCATGAGTTGTGACTCTCTCACACATGGGACCTCCATTTTACGTCCAATCCGAGGGACATGTGCCTGTATATTCCCCGAGTTCAAAATTTTCAATGAACAGATGGACCTCTGCTGCAAAATAAATAATCTTCATCATAAATCCCAATATATACAAAGCTAAATAAAAAAAACACACACGTACACGGCCCCAAACTAACTAAATTCAGGACTTCTTTTAAATTGAATGCACTTATTTGGAACATCGTTGCCTATTCACGAATTCTAATGACGACGAAATTCCGAGCTTGACATGAATTTGAAAGCTCATTGCTGAAATGCGTGCTCCTCTCTTAAATTTGAATGCTCCGATAGTGAATTCGAATGACACTGAAGAGGCACCCTGGATAAGACACTATTATTATCGTTATTATCATTATCATTATTATTATTACAACTTGTTAAAATTGGCCCATCAAGACCAGAAAAAAGTCATTGAAGTGAAAGAGAATGAGGACGTACAACTTCGTTGAAACTGGAGAAAATTGGGTTAAGGTCACTCAGGCGTGAAAGGGCAGCGCCTGTACGAACAAAAAAATATCTCACGTTTGGTTTTGTTTTAGACAATAAATTCTAACATCAGATAGGGGGATTACTCTCCGGGATAAGACAAACTTTAAAAAATTTGTTCGATCAACACAAATAAGTATTGTCATTGATTGTAGTCCATTATGGACTAGTAATAATCGTAATCTGAGACTATTAGTGGGCTTTGAGCCGGGCAGTGTCATAGTATAGTATTCACAAACTCAAGCACCTGTCAAGATAAGACAATGTTCAGCTATGTTCCTCGTTCTTGTTAGAATTTTGTGACATAGTGGTCAATGCACAAACATGGCTGTCAACTTGCATGCCATAGAAGAAAGATCTGACCATGCAAAAATGTTACAGTTCCCGCTCCCTCACACATATCTTTTAAGTTTTCCCCCATCTCCCCCCCCCCCCCCTTCGAATCGTGAAATTAGATCGACGCCCCTGAAAGTAAGTGTTGAATCTTAATTCTTTCCGGGAAAGCGTTTCATGCAATCAAACTCGTTATACTTTATATGCATCACGTTTTGCTTTTCTGAAACTCTAAATGTAAATGTTGTGCTATAAAATCAAATGGTTGTTTGTTTGTTTTTTTGTTTGTTTTTTGTTTTTGGATCAGTTGTCTCCCTCTGTTAACATGTGTTCAGAAGAAGATCGAAACTACTAATCTTTTTTTTCTTTTTTTTCTTTTTTTACAAATATGCCGGCTAAAAAAAACAGGAACCAAGGTTGGAATCGAGTCTGTCATCTACTGCTTTTCGGGTACCGACGCTACCATCAGGCTATCCCTGGTTGCCGGTAGAGACACGATGAACGTGGAACAAAATTACTCAGGCTCCAAAGTTGAGACTTTGTAATGTATTTTCTTTCGTGGAATATTCCGAAAAATGTCAATCCCCAAAGGGCACAAAATCTATGGAGATTGAGCTAGGGAAGGATTGGAGAGAGATGGGTATTCCTCTACAGTTATGAGCTTTGTTTTTCGAAAACGTAACGTCAAAAGTCTGAAAAATTCACTTACAGTCACCAATTGCGCGTGCAAATGAACATTTGGTATTGCACCACTGTTCATTGTTCTAACCAAGTCATGCATGAACGATGAATATTAAGTTGTTCGTCAATTGAAAGAAGAAAAGTTTATCTTTCTATTGATGTATATCTCATAAAGAATTTATGCATTTCTCTGTAGGCCTATATGCAACCAATTAGTGAAATATTTCGCAAGCTTAGTTATCATTGTTAGGCGGATGATATACAACTTTATTTGTCTTTTAAACCCACTGGCCCGTATTTTACTGTAGACCAAGGTTTAAACCCATTTTAGACTCACCTATGGTTTAGCTAGACCCGATGTTTAATTCTAGCGAGGTTTAGTGAAGTCTATTTCGGGTTTAGATTAAACCCGAAATAGTCTTGGGTCAAGCCACCATGGTGCCCTCAGTGGAAGAAGAAACTCTCCCTCTCTGAGTACTTTTCGTTCCACAAATCCACTTAAATTCATTATTGGCAGTGTATCAGGCACATGGGTATGACTTTCTTGGACTGTGAATAGTTTTTACGGGTGTACTGTCGAATAAGGGCATGCTGTATTTTTGCTTGCGACGACTCGTAAAGCACTGTACCTCCCCTTGTTTGTGTACGTGTGCGGCGCACATCACAGGATACATGGTAAGTGTAGCGCTATTTATTCCTGGCTAGCTAGCTAGGCTTTGAATGCTCAGTCGCCGCCAGTAGAGCCATCGCGCCGCGCCGGCCGGCGGCACGGTTGCTGTGTGCGCTGGATTGGACATGGCTGTTTATGTCGATCGAATCGTGAATTCGGAATGGATAGGCGATTGATCAAACCTGGACCTTGATTGAGGTAGGAAATTGAATAAAAGCTTTTCTCTAAAGGCGTGCACTTAAGCATTGTCAGTTAATAAAAATGGAAACCATTCTAAAAATAAATTTAGAAATAGGCCTAACAAGTTAGGGCCTATATCAACCCTGTCTCGATGCGAAGTAGATTTTACCTACCACACAACATAACTTTATGATCTAACGTTAGTCCGGTCCTAACGTTACAATTGTAGTCTAGCTATTCGAATACTAGGTCTCAGAGGTAATACTAGGTTCTCTAGTCTATGCCTAGATCGACCTCAGGCTCTACTCTCCAGACCCCCTATTACCCTTTAAACGTTACAGAGTTTTTGGTCTAGTCTTCAGGTTATTTTCATCGTAAGGTCTAGACGAACGCTATATTAGTACAGGCAATACTACTAGGTAGTAGTATTTCTAGATATCGAATCTCTTCTAAGCGAAGAGTAGGGCTTGTCTAGCTTGCAGATACTCTTTGCTTCTAACGTTAGAAGATCTTAGAAGTGCACAAGTACACGTGAGGTGTAGGCGTATCTCGTGTGTACACGCGTGTGGCCGGCAAGCTAGCTGCTGTATCCAGCCAGCCACTCGTTTTGTGCCATTGGCATTGATCTGTGTGCTGGTACCCTTACCAGTCATCGTTAGACTCTCGAAATAAACCTCCTCCTGGGTAGGTTTAATTTAAACCCAATTTAGACCACAGCTGGACTTAGTAGAATACAAATTAAACCTGGGTTTAAACCTAGATCTAAACTGGTGGTTTAAACCCAGGTTTAAACCCCAAAAACCCACTTTAGACCCACGCGTGGGTTTAAACTCGGGTCTAAGTTTTTAGCAGAATACGGGCCACTGTGTCTTCATTGTCATCCGCGATTGCAAAACTCAAAGCATGTTTGCAAGACCTGAAAATCTGGCTTACATCCAATGGCCTTAAACTAAATGATGATAAATCTGAGTTTCTGTTATTGGGCTCAAAGCATATGTTAAGCAAAGCTGATTATCAATCATGTCATGTCAACATCGGTAGCACTTGCATTACTCCGTCGAAAACAGCCCGTAATTTAGGTTTCATATTTGATCAGGAAATGTCATTTCGAAGTCATGTAACTCATATTCAGCGGAATGTTCGATATCAGTTACGTAATTTAAGTTTCATAAGGAAATATTTGTCTAAATCTGCAGCTGAGATGCTTATTCATGCTTTGATTTCTTCTCAGTTGGATTTTTCGAATTCATTGTTGCGTAATCTTCCCAAATAAGATGTCACAAAACTTCAGCGGTTGCAAAATTCTGCTGCCCGATTGTTAACTTTTACTAATATAAGTTTGATTCCATATCACCAGTTCTCCGTTCCTTACATTGGTTACCTGTCGAAAAAAAGGATTATTTTCAAGATTCTGTTATTAGTACATCATTCAGTTCATTCTTTTTTTCAATTCAATTTTTACCCACGCCGATGAAAATCGGCAGGGGGTTATGTAAAGGGTTCCGTATGTTTGTTTGTTACCCACGCCGATGAAAATCGGCAGGGGGTTATGTAAAGGGTTCCGTATGTTTGTTTGTGTGTTTGTTTGTTTGTTTGTTTGTTTGTTTGTTTGTTTTTTTGTTTGTTTGTTTGTTTGTTTGTTTGTGTACAAGATAACAAGAGAACGGGTAAACGGATTTGCACGAAATGTTCAGGGAATGTTTGGATAATGACAGGAAAGAATCGATTAGATTTTGGTGATAATCGGTTGACCCTTGCAAATTCTGTGTGACCTTGAAGTTTTGACCCCATGGTATAGTGACCATTCCGAAAATTTCCCGTTTCTCACTTTGCGATTTTCCGCTACCATACGAAGACATAAACTCCCCAACGATCCGACTTCGCTGCTCAAATGTTCGTAAGAATTCCGAAATTTACGTTTAGGCCTATTTGAGGGACTATGTCCTTCTAGATTTATGAAAGTTCGTTCTCCGTCATCACAAACTGGCCCGTATTTTGATGATTTTTCAAATTAACATTGATTGTTTTTTTCGTTGGAGGAGCATTTTGCTCGGTCGCAGTCACACTGCACGATATGCGTGCTCAATGTCAATGCGTGTGCAAGGCCGCTGAAAATGCATCGCGCTCTACACTGTTGGTGCAAAATTGCACCGGGGACGTTGCGGCGCTCGTTGGTGGCCGAATACTGGTGCAGTAGACATTTGCATTCAACCCTTGCATTGAATAATTCCCGTAGACACTAATCATAGGGGTAATTGCCTAGGGGGTACGTAAATTTTGTTTTTCTTTTTTGCTTTTGTGGATACCATCAAAGATCGTACACTCATACGACCTTTGATATTTGATGATTTTTCAAATTAACATTGATTGTTTTTTCGTTGGAGGAGCATTTTGCTCGGTCGCAGTCACACTGCACGATATGCGTGCTCAATGTCAATGCGTGTGCAAGGCCGCTGAAAATGCATCGCGCTCTACACTGTTGGTGCAAAATTGCACCGGGGACGTTGCGGCGCTCGTTGGTGGCCGAATACTGGTGCAGTAGACATTTGCATTCAACCCTTGCATTGAATAATTCCCGTAGACACTAATCATAGGGGTAATTGCCTAAGGGGTACGTAAATTTTGTTTTTCTTTTTTGCTTTTGTGGATACCATCAAAGATCGTACACTCATACGACCTTTGATATCATCACACTCTCGGCTTGCTATAATCAAAATATCCCGCAAGAAAACGGCGTATTTCTCGATTTTTAGCGCTTTTTCCGCGACCCGTCGCGTAGACAATACTCTTAAAACTGGACTTAATTCGCGCGCGCTTGGAAAAGTTCCGATTCTGCACTTTTGACGGTGGAATTTGGGATTTTCGATGGATTTTTGGAGGAGACTTAAGGACTTTCCTGTACGTGAATGAGTGTTAATACCGTATGTGTAATTATGTGATTTGCGTGTGACATGACTGTAGAACCAAAGATCGTACACTTCAGTGTACGATCTTTGGTAGAACTCACTGGCTGGTGATAAAGCACACTGGCAATTAAGTGGCCGAATTCTGGTAGATGACCGAATGCACATTATGTTTACCCCGACTTTGTACTTAGGCGTGGGTCTGCCGCCTTTGACGGCCCCTCTCTAGTTTGTTTGTTTGTTTGTTTTTTGTTTGTTTTTTTGTTTGTTTGTTTGTTTGTTTGTGTACAAGATAACAAGAGAACGGGTAAACGGATTTGCACGAAATGTTCAGGGAATGTTTGGATAATGACAGGAAAGAATCGATTAGATTTTGGTGATAATCGGTTGACCCTTGCAAATTCTGTGTGACCTTGAAGTTTTGACCCCATGGTATAGTGACCATTCCGAAAATTTCCCGTTTCTCACTTTGCGATTTTCCGCTACCATACGAAGACATAAACTCCCCAACGATCCGACTTCGCTGCTCAAATGTTCGTAAGAATTCCGAAATTTACGTTTAGGCCTATTTGAGGGACTATGTCCTTCTAGATTTATGAAAGTTCGTTCTCCGTCATCACAAACTGGCCCGTATTTTGATGATTTTTCAAATTAACATTGATTGTTTTTTTCGTTGGAGGAGCATTTTGCTCGGTCGCAGTCACACTGCACGATATGCGTGCTCAATGTCAATGCGTGTGCAAGGCCGCTGAAAATGCATCGCGCTCTACACTGTTGGTGCAAAATTGCACCGGGGACGTTGCGGCGCTCGTTGGTGGCCGAATACTGGTGCAGTAGACATTTGCATTCAACCCTTGCATTGAATAATTCCCGTAGACACTAATCATAGGGGTAATTGCCTAGGGGGTGCGTAAATTTTGTTTTTCTTTTTTGCTTTTGTGGATACCATCAAAGATCGTACACTCATACGACCTTTGATATTTGATGATTTTTCAAATTAACATTGATTGTTTTTTTCGTTGGAGGAGCATTTTGCTCGGTCGCAGTCACACTGCACGATATGCGTGCTCAATGTCAATGCGTGTGCAAGGCCGCTGAAAATGCATCGCGCTCTACACTGTTGGTGCAAAATTGCACCGGGGACGTTGCGGCGCTCGTTGGTGGCCGAATACTGGTGCAGTAGACATTTGCATTCAACCCTTGCATTGAATAATTCCCGTAGACACTAATCATAGGGGTAATTGCCTAAGGGGTACGTAAATTTTGTTTTTCTTTTTTGCTTTTGTGGATACCATCAAAGATCGTACACTCATACGACCTTTGATATCATCACACTCTCGGCTTGCTATAATCAAAATATCCCGCAAGAAAACGGCGTATTTCTCGATTTTTAGCGCTTTTTCCGCGACCCGTCGCGTAGACAATACTCTTAAAACTGGACTTAATTCGCGCGCGCTTGGAAAAGTTCCGATTCTGCACTTTTGACGGTGGAATTTGGGATTTTCGATGGATTTTTGGAGGAGACTTAAGGACTTTCCTGTACGTGAATGAGTGTTAATACCGTATGTGTAATTATGTGATTTGCGTGTGACATGACTGTAGAACCAAAGATCGTACACTTCAGTGTACGATCTTTGGTAGAACTCACTGGCTGGTGATAAAGCACACTGGCAATTAAGTGGCCGAATTCTGGTAGATGACCGAATGCACATTATGTTTACCCCGACTTTGTACTTAGGCGTGGGTCTGCCGCCTTTGACGGCCCCTCTCTAGTTTTCAAATCAATTCATTCTGTTCAAAAATACAATCCGACACGAAGGCTACGTTCATCATCAGATACATTCTTACCCCAAACACCCAGAGTAAAACATGGATATCATTGTGATCGTGCTTTTTCCGTTATGGGACCAAAATTGTGGAATCAGTTACCTCTTCAGTTAAGGGAACTGTCATCTACAGAGTCATTCAAATCCAAACTTAAAACTTATCTGTTACTTTTATACTGAGGACTGTAATTGCTGTATGTAACTAATGTAAGATCAATATTGTATCTTAAATTGGTATATGTTGTATTCTTTATTTGGTACATATTTGTTTTTGTTTACCATTTTCTTCTTTGTTGAAATGTTTGAATATGTATGCATGTAAATATATGATATCTTTTCATTTTTGAAGCGCCATGAGCACTGAAAAGTGGACCTGTGCGCTATACAAATAGCCACTATTATCATTATTGTTATTATTATTATTATTATTATTATACATGATTTCGAATGTTAAAAAAATTGCATGGAAACCCGGTTTCGTTTTTTCTATGACACACATATACATATATGATATATATAGTGGCTCTGATGCTGATATATACATATATATATATATATATATATAATATGATATATACAGGGTGGCCCCAAAAGAACGGAACGCCTAAGATCTTTTATTTCAGCAACATCGTTGCAAATATGTCATCATGTTGCATACTATTAGAAAGACCATTCTTTTTCCAAAAGAATTACACCAAATTCTTTAATTTTGGTTCATGCATCATGGTTTTAGGACCCTTTTTGTCACCCCTTGCAATTTTCAAAATGTGATCATTTTGCACTCTCAGAGATACAGAAACCAGTGAGAATTCGGCTTACCGTAGAACCAGTAGCGTTCGCAACATGCGGAATGTTGGGCGGACAGTGTTATTGTCGTCAGGTCGTCTCATTCACAATGGCAACGGACAATGATAGCCACATTCCACACATTGTGAGCGTTACAGCTTCTATGACAAGCCGAATTCTCGCTGATTTCGGTGTCTCTGAGAGTGCAAAATGATCACAGTTTGAAAATTGCAAGGGTTGACAAAAAAGGTCCTAAAACCATGATGCATGAACCAAACTTTTGAGAATTTGGTGCTATTGTTTTGGAAAAAGAATGGCCTTTCCAATAGTATGCAAAATAATGACATATTTGCAACAATATTGCTGAAATTAAAAATCTCAGGTGTTCCGTTCTTTTTGGGCCACCCTGTATAGTGGCTCTGATGCTGATATAATATATATATATATATATATATATATATAATACATTCACAACAGTAGTTCGATATGAAAACCCCGTGAGAGACGTAGTTTTGACGAATTTTCGCCCATAGGGCTTTGTCATGTCAATAACAGATTTTATACAACGTCCAAGTAGATCCTTGTAATTTGATTGGAGGATTGTTGGTGACGTGATATTCAATAAGTACTCCATTCAACGTGGTTCTATTTTTGCGTGCAACTTGGTTCTATTTTTTCGTTCTATTCCACTGTTCGAGAAATTGTACGGTACTGCGTGCAGCTAGCACAGTGTACGTGTGCGGTACATGCATGCGCGTACGTAGGCCTACGTAGTGCTAGTGTACGTGTATGAGCGCTAGTGTAGCTGTGACCTGTATCCATACTGATTGCACAAGCCAGAAAGAGAATCGCAGTGGATCCACATGTAAGTATGGCTATATTTTTCATACATATATCGACTTCTAGGCCTACTTAGACCAAAAAGGTCTACTTGGACGTTGTATAAATCAAATAGTGTATGGCCTTTACTCGTGCAATGGAACGAGATTTCGCACTCGGTGAAAGATGAGGCGCACTATTCAACTCGGCTTCGCCTCGTTGAATAGAGCGCCTCTATCTTTCACCTCGTGCGAAATCTCGTACCATTGCACTCGTGACTATTCACTATTTGTATATTATTTTGATGCAGATATAGTTCAAAATAAAAGATGCGTCGTCAGAGGAAGCGCGTCCGTAACAAAATGCGCATTTACTCAAATAGCGCACAAGGGCGCACATACACAAGTAACGCTAAGGTAGGACGTCACAAACAAAAGTAGGTAGGTAAGGTCACAAAGAACAATGAGAAAACACGTCACAAAGCAAGGAGGTAGAAGATTGCAGATGAGGGAGAGAGAGAGAGGGGGGGGGGAGGAAACGAAGATAAAAAAGAAGGAAGGGTTATTCCCCAACGGGGTAAGAACGGAAAGAAACATTCAGTCCATTGGGTTGAAGGCAGCCAAAGCGATGGATTAGTTGTTCATCTCGTAGTTTGCGGACTTCGTCTGTGCCATCATGACAGGTCGTCATTTCACCGATCTTCAGGTGATTGACGGTGTGCCCGGGGAGGTTGAAGTGCTGGGCCACTGGAAGTCCTGGTGTATTGAGCCTTACCGATCGGAGGTGTTCGGTTGCGCGATCTGCTAGTCTCCGTTTCGTCTCTCCTATGTAGATCGTGTGGCAGGCTGTACATGTGATCGCGTAGATCACATTCTCGGCAGTACAGGAGAACCGATCGCGAACAACCCAGGTGTATTTAGGACCTTTGATGTGTGCTGCTCCATCCACATGGCTGCAGTGAATCTGATCAAGCTGACCGTGGAATAAATGACTAGGCGGATCTTGCCCAAAAGAACAGTGAATCTGATCAAGCTGACCGTGGAATAAATGACTCGGCGGATACTCAACAACCATCACGTCCTTCGTTTGAATCTCTGCAACCGAAGCGTTCTACTTGGACTCCATCAGAAGGTGAGAACCCCCAGGTGTATTTAGGACCTTTGATGTGTGCTGCTCCATCCACATGGCTGCAGTGAATCTGATCAAGCTGACCGTGGAATTAATGACTAGGCGGATCTTGCCCAAAAGAACAGTGAATCTGATCAAGCTGACCGTGGAATAAATGACTCGGCGGATCTTACCCAACAACCATCACGTCCTTCGTTTGAATCTCTGCAACCGAAGCGTTCTACTTGGACTCCATCAGAAGGTGAGAACCCCAATCTTGATCGCTTTATCAGTAAATGTAAGATGGACGTCAACAACTCACTCAGCCTGTACACAGTCTCGATATAACATCACTGAGAAAGAAGAAAAAGCGCTTAAGTCCCTGAGGAAGAACACCAACTACATAAAACCGGCTGACAAAGGAGGAGCCGTCGTCGTATGGCGACGCGACTTATACCTCGCCGAGGCTGAGCGTTAACTGAACAATCCAACTTTCTATGAAAAGGTAGACAGCGATCCAACAAGCGATCATCACCAGATCGTTAAAGACACAGTTACGGATCTTATCAGGAGTAACGCTGTCCAAAAATCGGCATCGAGCCTTTGTCAAAAGTCCCCTCGCGTTTCAACCTTCTACCTTCTTCCTAAAATCCACAAAGAGGGCAACCCCGGCAAACCAATAGTTTCTACCATAGGATGCTCGACGGAGCTGATAAGTCAGTACCTAGATGGCATACTCTCCCTTCTTGTTGCACAGCTGGATACATACGTGCAGGACTCTTCGGACGCCATCCGTATCTTTGAAACTCTGAAGCTCTCAGCACAAGGCCCCCAACATCTGTTTCCCATGGATGTTTCTTCTCTCTACACTAATATCCCTCAGGACGAGGGCCTACGGGCAATAGAGCATTTCTTGCAGAAGTTCCCGTCTCCTGACCGGCCAGATGACACCACCATCCTACGCCTTGCGGAGCTAGTGCTGGAACTTTCCACCTTTTAGTTCAGTCCATCAGAAGAAGGGAGTTGCCATGGGAACTAAAATGGACCCTTCGTACGCCTGCCTTTTCGTAGACTTCATCGAGGAAATTATAAGGAGTTTCCATGGCCCCCAACCGCTTCAACTGAATGAGCTGATCAACCACTTCAACAACTTCCATAACTCACTGAGATTCACACATGAAATTTCCGCAGACTCGATTGCATGCCTGGACATTAAACTCAGCCTAGAAGGAGATCGGATAAAGACAAGCGTACACTACAAGCCTACTGATGCGCATTGCTATCTGAACTACTCATCATCTCACCCACCCAGCTTCAAACGCTCAATACCGTTCTCCCAACTCACTAGACTCCGCCGTCTCTGCAGTGATGATGAAGACTTGCAACAGAAATCGCATGAGATGGCCGGTTTCCTTGAACGGCGTGGCTACCCTAAAAAGGTTGTCAAGAAGGCGACAAGAAAAGTTTATAGCTTGAGCTGGCAAGAAGCCCTGGAGCCCAGGAGACAACGTAACAGCGACAGAGTACCACTAGTGCTGACATAATATCACCCATCAACGGAAAAGCTCGTTTCCACCATTATGGACAACATAAACATCTTACAAGAGGATGCCTCCACCAAAGAAATCTTCAAAGATCCTCCTCTCGTAGCATACAAGAAGGACCGGAGTCTGCGGGATCTGTTGGTCCTCACGGGGTTGAAGGTCCAGGTACAGTCTGAAACAGATTTGGGATGCGGTACCCAAAAACGTGGAAGAAGGTGCAACACATGCAGCCATGTGGATGGAGCAGCACACATCAAAGGTCCTAAATACACCTGGGTTGTTCGCGATCGGTTCTCCTGTACTGTCGAGAATGTGATCTCAGCGATCACATGTACAGCATGCCACAAGATCTACATAGGAGAGACGAAAATAATGGAGACTAGCAGAGATTCCACGAAACTGATTCATGCATTCATATTCAAATCACTTCAAACTAAATTGTACACTATTCAGCTATAACTTATATCAATGAATGTTTTACCTGATGTATAGTTTTTGAGCTATCAAGCATCAAAAATAGGAAATGTTTTTTTTTTGTAACACCTAGTAGTTATTCACCATATACATAAAACTGACAAAAACTTGAACACAAACAACTCTACCAAAAAATGGGTAGTAGAAAAACTGCTTTTCCTATTCAATTTATGATCCCAAATTCAAGAAAAATGTAGAAGAATAATATCTCTTTCACAAGATATTGAAAGCTCAAAACTGACTTGGTTGACCCGTTTTACCTTTCTTGAGTCCCTACGTAAAATCATGGGGTGCGACCATTTTTGTGTGTTTTGTGATGCACGGTCACAAATACTATGTGTTACAAAAAACATTTCCCGCTTTTAATCCTTAAAAGTTCAAAAACTGTATATTAGATAACACTGGCATTGATATGAACAATAGCTGAATAGTGTACAATTTAGTTGGAGGCAATTTTGAAATGACAGCATAATTCTTTTTCATTAGATTAAACATTATTTTTTCAGTTAGGTTTCGGATTTTGCTTCATTTTCAACCCTCTGAATAACACTTTAACTTTTGCACAGAAGCCAATTGGTGTGTATCGGAGTGTGTAGTTGACACTCAAACAATGGTCCTGGACAAAGACCAGGATTTGAATTCTCTATAATTTATTCATGAGAAATTCCACTATCACAGCTAGTCTTTATTCATTCTGAAATGTGGTGTATGCAAGCACATGGAAAATGTGCTTACTTTGTTCATGTGCATGTATTCACCCTTTGCTAGGAATTCAGACTAAGGGCCTAAATCAAACACTTTTCTTTAAAAAGGACTCATGATGACAATATCCACATCTTATGTACCCTGTATCCCGACTTGCTTGAGTGAAGCTACCATTGGCTTTCCTAACCAATACGAAATCATTACTTAACCAACTGAGCGGAATAGTCAGAGTGATGAGGACTAAATCAACAATGTCACAGAAGATGATGATGACGTTGTTGATGTTATTGATGATGGAGATGCTGATTGTAATTTTGATGATGATGTCAGGATAGTGATTATGATAGTGTTGTTGATTTTAGTGATGAAGATGGTGCTAGTGATGATCACAATAATGAAGAATAGAATTATGAGCTGAAAAAGCGACGGTAAACCCTATTGAGAAGCATTCAACTGTTCAATATTTTACATGGAAGAGATTGCTGCTATGTCAGTTGGGCACGTCTGTTTTGTAATAATTCTGATAGGGTGATGAATGTGTATTAGGTTCTGGCAAATACTCTACCTTACTAAGGCATGGATGGCTACCGAATCACAACGTTGAATTTATTTTAAGTTGTTGCTATATCAGGCAAGGTTTCTTGTAGGCAAATGAAAACTTTAAGCGTAACGACTGATGAACGAAAGGTATGAACTGGACAAGAGCGGCGGCTGTCTTTTCTAAATGTCTAAATGTTTTCATCTTCGTTTCTGTCACCTATAATAATGACTCTTAAACAATACAAGAACTTCTTGAATGGAAACATAGAATTGTGTGAAATAGAAAAAAAAAACTTCCTTGAGTAGAAATTTATAGCTTAAGTAGATTAGGCCCTTTAAATAGAAATAATGGTTATATATATACGTACATGTTTTATGCTTATCTATGACCTATGATACCGCCGTTTATACATTTGATAAATGATTACCGTTTAATTGTACTTAGGAAAAAGGAAAATGAAGGCTGGATAGGAGAAATGTCGCGAAGTGATCTTACAGTCCTACCTGTTGTTTTGATTGGTCCGATCGGGATACAAGCCATATGCCTCTGTATGCCCTGGATGTGCGCTGGTGGAGTGATCTCTTGTGGGAATGTTTCTATTAGCGTCCCGTTCGGTCCAGTGATAGGGCGGCAGAGTTTACTTGCGTCTTGCATGTAGGTCTTCGTAGTAACTTTCAAAGACCCGTTGACAGTAAGTGCAGCGCTGCAAATCTTGACTGTTGCACGTACAGGTATATTGATATTTTGGTAACATTGAATTAAGGTGAACGAATAAGAAATAGATTGTGAGTCTAAGGGGGTGTTGCAAGAAAGTCGAGTTGCGATTAATTGCAAATATCTACTGCAACGTTGCAATAGATAGATCTATTGCAACTGGCAATCAATCGCGAGTTGCAGTTGCAAGAAGGGAGCTGGCAATTAATTGCAAGATGAAATTAATTGCCAGCTCCTTTGCTGTATTTTGTATATATAAAAGTGACTGGCAAGACAAGCCTAGCCAATTTGCCATTTTTCAATGCATTTTGCATGCATAACATAGGTACTCCTATAGCTCAATGTGTTGTGTCTCTCCTGCGGTGAGGTTTGTCATGCAATCGTTTGGGAATCAAAACAGGGTAATCAAAAAAAAAATGTCGATTTTGATCCAATTATTTACTCATTGTGTATTGTATCTAAAAGAGCTAGTTCCTTAGACTTACCTCTTAAAAGGATTTTCATGAAAAATGGGAAAATGTGTTTCCTATAACTAACAGAGTTGTGGCCGTCGCGAACACTCAGTGGGCACACAGAACATCAATCATAGTCCCACACCTAGCTTTTTGTGTTAGGATTTTTTTTCTTGCACTGGCAAGCTCCTTTTTTTTTTCTTTTTTTTTTTTTTGCCTGCTGCCAGGACTCTATGTCTATAGGCCAGCTCAATAAAAAAAATGATGTCAACTAGACTTTCTGGAAGTAATTGTATGAAAGTGTGAAAAGGATTTGAAAATAAAGTTCATTATCGACTGATTATCCAAATCCGCTACTTTCAAGCAGGATTAGGAGCTTATGTGTGTGTGTGTGGGGGGGGGGGGGTGTCATGCATCGGCGCATTGACCATTGCCCCATGCAGCATACTGAGTACTTACCGGTTTTGAGCCAGGCATGAGATTATGCCGCACGGGCGAACATTATAAACATAGGTCCTATATGTTAATATGTTACCTTATACAACAGTTCTACTTGTGCAGGTCTTAAAGAAAGTTCAGAGTTGACCCAAGGGTACGTGCTCCACGATTTCACTATTTTCAGTTATTTTTAGTCAATCGGTTAGAACTAATCAACCGTACCAGCGGCCCCAACATCGACGTGTCGTTAAATGCTGGTGTGCAGGGCCCCGGGGTTAGTTTAAAACCTTTTTTTTTTTTAGCAGGGAGGTGGAATAGACCTTGTTCTTTTAGGTTCTGTTCTGGAATTTGGAAGGATCAATTGAAATCTTGCAATTTAGTGTTGACTTGCTGCATCAATTAAAAGCTACGAGTTAAAATGAACAAGGGCCAAGTGCATCTGTTTGGGTAACTATACACAGCCCATGGCCCAGTCGCTGTACTTCGCACCGCATCTGGTCGGGCTACTGTTGGGGTGTGGGGGGGGGGGGATTGAACCATATCTATAGCAAGTATAGCTACAAGTAATTAATCACAGTTGTAATGATAGTATCGTAAAGTGTATCAACCAGTGCCAGTAAAACTGAAAGTTTTCTAATACAGTGTGTAAATATAGGTCTATTGTCACCAAGGCTGAAATTTCAGACAAGAAGCGTACGGATAAGATGAGCAAACTGACTGTAGGATATCTAAGCAAAAATATTTGAGTATATGAATATAAGAACGACCCAAGTCCATGGAAGACCATTTCGAGTAAACTAAAAAAAAACTTCATATCTTTTTTATTTCTCCAATAATATTCTATTTAACTGTGATGGGAAGAAAACATTGTATATACAAATGAGAACATATATTATTATGTCAAATAACATTTACGAAGAAAGTAACATCGACATACACTGTAAGGTATGGCTCAGACGTTGACAACGTCAAATAGTATAGGCCTACATGTAAACATGCTATGACGCGAGTAACTGGGGACCATCTACAAAATATGTACGAAAACAAGCAAACAAACAATAACAAAAACTATACCGCCAAAATTGAACACCCTCCATTTCCTGAATCATTCCTGAAAAAAACGACAGTGAGCGATGACTCAGTCAGGATACATCTATGGGCATACCCAGGGAAAGTCAGGGGCGTCGAATCTATCTCGGGGGAGGGGGGGGGGGGGGAGGGCAAAGGGGCATTTGCCCAGCCCCTACGGAAGTGTTTAGGCAGACAAATCATTTATCCCCGAGCAATTCCAAATAAAAAAATATATATATTGCCAGAACTATGCACCAGATCGTTGAATTGCAGTCATAAACATGCAAAAGCTCCGCTATACTGGATCCCTTTCGAAAGACTTTGTACACTTTTGAGATTGACGTATATTTCCCTAATTTATCAAAGAGTGTGCAGCAGATCTTTCACTTAACAAAAGCTCCCTCATATGCAGAGGCGTCGATGGGGGGGGGGGATGGTTCCCCCATAAAAGTGGGACAAACAAAAGCGAAAAATATAGCTACAAACGGCAGTTTTTGGAGTGTAAATGTCAAAATTTAAAAGCTCGCTCTCTCCGCTCGCACGCATTTAATCGCTATGCCATTCTCCTGATGTTGCTGCCAGTGATTGACAGCAGTTGCGCCCGGTGCGCCCCCAAAGCGAAAAATGCAGCTACAAACGGCAGTTTTGGGGCTGTAGAATGTCAAAATTTTGAAACTCGCTCGCTTCGCTCGCTCGCATTTAATCGCTATGCCCTTCTCCTGATGTTGCATGCTGCCAGTAATTGCCAGCAGTTGTGCCTGGTGCGCCCCCCCCCCTAATTTCCAAAGCGAAAAATAAAGCTTCAAACGACAGTTTGGGGACTGTAAAATGTCAAAATTTTCAAGCTCACTCGCTTCGCTCGCACGCACTTAATCGTTATGCCATTCTCCTGATGTTGCTGCCAGTAACTGACAGCAGTTGCGCCCGGTGCGCCCCCCTTAACTTCCAAAGCGAAGAATATAGCTACAAAATAAACGGCAGTTTCTGGACTGTAAAATGTCAAAATTTTCTGTGCAAAAAGATTTCACCGTGGGAGGGGGAAACCCAGGTACCATGCCCTCCCCCCCCCCCCCCCGCTTGCTTCGCTCCCTCGCATAACCGCTCCCCCTAAGATCAAATCCTGTCTACGCCGGTGTTAGGCCCCACTATTTAGTGGGCCTTCACAGTGATGTCGCACAGGCGGAGCAAGAGCTAAAATACCATGATTTATTCATTCAATAATATATTGTGAACATTTCATTTTCTTATTGTGTTTTTTTTTAAAGAAAAAAAAAACACATAAATTTCACAAAAAGTGTGCACCAGCCAGGGGGCCATTTCATGAAGCATTTTGTCCGACAAAGTTGTCGGACAAATTTGCTCTTAGTCAATCAGATGCAAGGATTTCGATAGCTTGTAACAGTTTGTCAGAAAAATATCCGACCAAAACGCTTCATGAAATGCCCCCCAGATCGCTGAGGGATACCCCCCCCCCCCCCCACACACACATACACCCTCCCCCCCCCCCGTTCGGTCGCTCCGCTCCCTCTCACAGATATTTCACACAAAAAAATGTCTTCATACTTTTAATGTCTGATTTTCCGCCGAAAGTCATCTGACAACCAAAAAAAAAAAAAAGCAACAAGAACAAAAAGTCTTCATATTTTTGCTGCCACTTTCCTCCCACTTTATATTTCATGCAAAAGAGTGGGAAATCCGATCCTTGTAAAGTGTGTGGGGGGGGGGCACCAAGCTTCTCCCCTCCCCCCCCCCCTTGTAATCGTGGTGATGGTGACTATCGCCGATCATCCCCCACCCCCCCCCCCCCACTCCTCAGTACGGATTTACGCCGTTGGGTATTATGTACACTTACCAATTTGATACCAGAATTTGCATAGTAGGGCCTACTCTACTACTTACAAGGTGTGTGCCACCCTATAGTGTAGTTGTATGTAACCCCATAGGTCTACCCAAGTCACGGTGAACTGCGGATTTGGGAGATGAGGAAAACATAGTTGAGAGTGCTTGCAATAGGCAGGACACATGAGAGCCTATAATGGATATGTGGTGTGCAATGTATATGCAGCACTAATAATATTGTACATGTCTGCATATGAATATGAGTTGGGGCTGATGGATTGATGTTCAGTCAACAGTCAACCGTGCCTAGGTCGATTTTATTTGGACTAAAGAAATAGATTCTGCTTCAAGAAAATTAGTCATATGAGGATTAATATTAAAAGAATATAAAGAAAAGAGGATGTGAAAAGACCGTAGACTTTGGTGATTATTGACTTGAATATGCAAGGTGAATGACTGTATAGAGGAATAATTTGTTACAGAAGGGAGGATATAGAAGCAGTTCAAAGAGCGTTCCAACATTATTCTAATATTGAGAAAAAAGTGCCTGCTTCTAAGCATCAATGTCCATTTCGTTCCTACACTGTTTGGTTGTAATTTTGCAAATTCTCATTGCTCTTTTGTACTTCTGCATGATGAGACAATTTTATCTGTTTTATCAACAGGCAAAGGAGGAAAATGGAGGAGAAAAAGCATGTTTCTTCATGGCCGAGACTCATACCAGCATGAGAATTCCCGCCAGTGCACACAGAAATGTGTAGAACTTTTCAGTTTGAAATGTGTATGGATTGATTTGTTTGAACCTGTCAGTATTGTTTTAGGATAAATTCTGATGTGATGTCTCATTTGAGGATACTTGTACAGTGACTTCATCCTACTGAACAAGAAAATGTACAGCATGGCATAGTAATGAGTAAAGAAGACTTCGCGGCAGTTCATACAATATTATAAGCAAAAATGATGCAATGAAATTTACATAACACAAATTTACCTATAATGAAAGGAATTTTTTGTACTGCAATGGCTTATATTATGTTTAATAAAGAGTTTAGACATTCAAATCTCTTCATCAAGCCCCCAGAAAACTGAAAATGCTCTACATGTCCTGACAGTATTATTCAGGCCTTCATGATTTAGGTACATTGTATCATTTTGGCGCATGAAGTTGCATGTAATACTCTTCATGATTTAGGTACATTGTATCATTTTGGCGCATGAAGTTGCATGTAATACTCTTCAGTATTTTACTGATTGTTTTGTGAAATTTCCCTCATTTCCAAATTCGAGTGTTGGCACCATCATACCTTTACACAAGACACCTTTTGGATGTCCACAAAATGACTTATGAGTGCAATGTTGCCATTTCTATTTCCCATTTCTTATTTCTTCAATATTTCTTGTATTATGTTTAGGTATAACTTCTGTGAATCAAGGGGAATGGCAGCTGAGGGCAGACAGGCCAAACTGTCTGTCAGGCCAGACGGTATACACTGCAAAGGATGAACAGCTTGCACGCAGCTGTCAACAACATTGAGGAAATGTGCAACCAAAACAAGGCAGTGATTTTTTAAACACATTTCATCAGGCTGAGGCCATCACTCTTAGAAAACAGGGGACACACGAAGCAAGCAGTGTTTCAGAGCTACATCAAGTGCATGGGCAGTAATAATTTTGGCTGCATCACATGCATCCAAGTGTGCTAGTTACAATAAAAGCACGATATGCTTTTCAAAGATATTGAAGAGTCCTCTGGATATTTCGCCCAATTCCACGATAAAGTGGACATGACCATCAAATTTTCAAAATAGTCAAATCTCATTGATTTTGGTATCAAATGAAAGCTTAAGGACTGAATTTTTCATATTTGACCATCTTGTTAAAAAATTACATCATTAACTTTGCTAAATACTTGCATAAAATCAGCATAATTACATTTGACATAAATATCTGAAAAATATAATGAAGTAGCATGAGAAAATGAAAAAGGAGGTAAAAACTTTACCTTTGTTTTCAGAGTTTAAGGGTTGAACTTCATTACCAAATCATCAAAGTGCAAGATTTTCTATGCGTTCAGCTTCAGCGAACATCGCAAATAAGATCATCAATAATGTCACGGTGTTACGGTAAAAAACTGATGTTTTTAGAATTGTTTAAAAATTACAAACACAAAAGAAATTATTTTGACGGTTTAAATCATGACCACATGTAGCTACCATATACAAATACTAAGATGATGGTAACTCATTTTGTTAATGAATTAAAGCTGATTAAAATGTATCACGGTGTTACAGTAACACACCAGTAACTGTAACACCGTGACTATAACACCGTGACTTGCATTGCAATAACACAGGACACATACCGGATTACACATGATAATTAACTGTTGAAGTGACCATCTGATTTCTCTGACACATTTTATACTCAAAAGATAGAGTTTTTCAAAGATTGTTCATAACAGATGGGTCAAGCAATATCCACAAAGATTATCAATTGTACTTGTTGCCAGCATCATGCAATTCTAACCCTTTCTGTGCCACAAATCTTGAACTGTGTTTACAATGCTGTGGGGTTTGATATGCCAATCAACACTCAGAGCACATGGTGGGTTAAAATGGAAGCAATCCACTCACAGTGTGCCACCTACCAGATTCACAACTATTCAGAGCAAACATTTCTGAAGGTTTTGATTTTAATTTCGGTAAAGGCAACAGTTTCAGTTTAGTTAATACCATTTGTTTAATATTTTTATCATAATTGACCATTTTATCACATGGTTTGACTCTTCTTTTGTAGACTCAAATGTGTTCCTAACATGATAAACAGTCTGAAGTCTTGCTGCAGCTTCCATGGTATCCTAAAGAATTACTTAGGGCATACTCAAGCTAGATCGATGTGTCCACCAAAAGTTAATCTCACTGGAATACTACTTTCCTGTACATGGTGCTGTGCGCAATCTTACAAGTTTCACCATTAAAAGAGCCGCACTCACTAGGATTTATGTGTATGAATGAGAATTTGCATTGTAATCATTTTTATGTACATGTTCATTTTCCAGTAGATCTTTGAAAAAGAATAGTAATTATGGTACATTTTGTACCACACAAATTGCTTGAATAATTCTTTTTATTGCTACTGAAATTGCTAAGTGTGTTCACCTTGCTTTGTGACCAAAGGTATTAAAATCAAAGTTTCAAATTTGTATGTCATCTTTAAATACACAAATTGGACTTTTAAAGAGTAGTTGTAAATCCGAAAAGTTCACTCAGAAATATTTAACAAGCTTTCAATGATGATAGAGTGAATTATGTCTCAAAACATAAAGTATTTTACTGAAAGAGCAGTGCTCCTGACTGTAACGTGTACAAACGTATATGACATGTCACGGCGTTACAGTGCAAAGTTTTTCTTTACTTTGTTGTTTTTGTTAATCTGATATGATTTCAATAATTTCTTGTTTTATCCGGAAGTGTTATACTGTGATGTCAAACATTCATCATGAATTATCATTTCATTCTACCTAATAGAGAAACACTATGAGCTGAAAGTAAGACAACAGGATTCTCCATAGGTTTTCTACACACATTTCAGAGGTCACGGCGTTACAGTCACGGTGTTACGGTGCACTTATTTAAAATCTATGTCATAGTTTTCCTGTCAATTGATTCTTTAATCAAAATTTACTTCATTATTATCAATGAGTCTCTAGTACATCCAGTGAACAGATCCACTTATCAAAATGTTCATTAACTTCACAGAGTTTGGTCAGAAAACAAAGTGCACAAAAACCCATGTCCATTTTGCGTCAAGGTGTTACAGTGGTAATTAATCATGCATAACTCATTTACCACAGCAGTTTTTCTTCCTTTCTTTTGTTTTCAAAATTGCTTATGACGATATGCATAGATACACAATGAATTTTTTTTTTCTCAAGTGTTACATTTTGATTATTATTTACATTTGATGAGTGAAATTATACTCAAAAGTGTCAAGTTGTTATCGTGGAATTGCCCCCCCCCCCTGATAAAAGTCATTTATTCTGCGATGTTTAGCACTGATAATGAGACACATCATTATCATTTCACTGAACCAGTGTTCAAGAGGTTACGTGTATCATCCAAATCCCTCCACGAAGAGATCGGCAGATAACATATTGCAAAGACCTGTTTTGTTCTTTTCCATGGGAAGAAATGTTCAGTCCATGATGCTGTTGTTGTTTTAAAGAAAGAAGATAATTATGTCCATGATGCGAGTATGTGTATAATTATGCAGGGAGACTCACCTCCCTGGTATATGTATGTCCACTATAAAACACCACAGTTTGAGTTTCTCGAGAGCTGTAGGACAATTATAACTTAAATATATATAGCAATCTGGTCATGTGCATCATGTCTTAGGACATGTTTTACTATATTTTTTTTTTCTTACCCCGGTCCATCATACACTGTAAATACAGCTACAACTGTGTTCATAATCTCCAAGGTAACAGTTCACTGGTCCTTGTTTTGTTATTCAAACAACAAAATAATTATGGTTTGTTACTCTGAAGGCTTGTAAGTCTCAGCTATATTTCATTTCAGGCTATCAATTAGGAATATTCAAAATAGCAAACAGTTGTAATAAAGGACATCATCTAGCTCAAACCTGCCAAGGTATTATTGTGAGACATGTCATGTTTCTTGGTGGTAAAAAAGTTCTTTAACTTAACTAAGTACAGGTTGAAATTATGATCTTGATCTTGTTTGTTGTGTAAGCACCACCGGGGGGGCAGATGAACCTGTGCTGTGGCAAGATGGCACTGAATTTGATTTCTCAGCAATTAAACCACTTATTTGTATCGCATTCATGGGTCCTGGGATGGTTCCCATAGGAAGGTTAGGAAGTAGTTACGAGATACAGTGTATGTAGTACACCATAATTTCCAACAAGCTGCATCTGTTTCACACTAGCACAATAGATCAGATACTGCAGTGGACCAAATTACAGATTAGATTACTAATCAGTTGTACAAAGTAATATAGTGAACACAGTGGCGAATCTTTTTTGGTTAATATGTTGTTTCCCGATTGACATTGTGATATTGTAGCATAATTGAACACATTTCTAGGGCATTTGCATACATTTTGGGCCAAAAATTAACAGTTTTGCATGTCGGAACTATTTTTCGCTGTAACATTTGGTTACCATAAACTTAATAAAGACATGTTTGTATGAGTAGATCACAGCACAAGCATACAAATGCAGATAATATGTGACCGTGCATCACAAAACGAACAAAAAGTCGCACCCCTTGATTTTATGTGAGGACTCAAAAAAGGTGAAACGGGTCAACTAAGTCAATACTGAGTTTTTCATATTTTCTGAAAGAACTACCCTTCTTCTACATTATTCTTAAGTTTGGGATCATAAAATGAATAGGAAAGTGCATTTTCAGCAGTTTTTCTACAACTCTTTTTTGTAGAGTAGTGAGATCAGGTATGTCTTAATAGAGGCCCCTTATCATTCCTTGATAACCCTTTGCACACTCTTCACTTTCAAGTCTGATATCTTTTGAAGGAATACGGCGAAAAATCCATATCTGGCGACTTTTTGTTTGTTTTGTGATGCAGGGTCACATATAAGCTAACTTTATGCGTGGTTGTATTGATATTCAGTATTGTATTAGTACATCTATGACCATGCATGCTTAAAAGATATGCATGAGTGTATGACAGTGGGGAGCACACACACGAGTAAATGTATTCAGCCATAGATGTTGGTTAATTTTCAACTCAGTTGATGGTAGGATCTGGGATAGATAGGGTTTATGCAATGGGAAGAGAAATTTGGTGTAATTCAGATGTGAATGCATGATGTTATCATGAAGATGTTCATGTCATACACTGTACATATATGCATGTGTTCAGTCGTGCTGAACTGCAGAGAAGATAAGGTATAGAATACAGATTTAGTGATAGGTCTACATGTCCTTGGAAGAGAGCATGTGAAGTAATCCTATTTATGAGGATAGCTACAATTAGTTGACTGAAGGGTTTCCAGCAGACTGTCAACCAGATTGCAATTGAGCATGTTACAAAGAACATTTAATTTATCAGTTTTAAGTGTGAATGAAGCTAATTATTGATGTAAAAAAACATAAAAACAAATAGAAAAATCACAAGCAAGGGATTAATGAAAACATTACTCTTTGTTCACTGTTTTAATGGAGTCACTCAGACAGGGAATAGGAAGCTATGTATGGAGCAACATGTAAGAAACATACGGATTATCAGCAGTAATGAATTAGTGAACCTACAGTAGTAATTATTCCAGTATACATATCATAGCAATAAAGTAACACGTTGATTTACTCACCCCTTCTCATTTTGTAGGTGTAACTAGTGTTTCATATTATGAGGAGTGTATACTACGTAATTGGCTCTTCTGTACTCAGCAAGGTGTGCATTCTCATTAACTGCCTTTTCATACTTGTCGTATGCTTTTCTTTTGCACATTAATTCTCTGTTTACTATCGTTCATTATACGAACATTTCTTTCAATATGAGAGCAACAAGGAAAGAGGTACAATGTAGGGGTCCTACATATCTGTGAAAGTGCACACTGTCTTGTTCAGAGAGACAGTGTGTCTTGTGTCTCCATCATGTCTTGGAGGGGGGTGGTTGAGGAGCAAGCTTAATTTGCAATACTGTACGCACCATATATCTAGCAAGTATTTATCAAGACTTTGAGACAATTGTGCAATTAGTTAAATTCATGATTGTGGGGTACAAGGTGGTGAATGTAGAAATACATGTACAAATGTATGCAGATGCACCCTAATGTCAGTGTCAGAGTTGATATTTTTGTGTGTCTTTGAATTCATGGATACATGTAGCAGCTGTCTTGGGAAATTCATGAAGATATATACCTTGCAGAATATTGAGCATATACAGTAGATTAATTTTAGAGTGGCATGGTGTATATTGTGTAATACATCATTTTCATACTTTACGTCATCAAAAAATGTCTTTCCAGTGTTCACAGCTGCTTTAACACAACCACTTTTCCACTGTAATATGATATTATCACACAGTAAAATCATTCCCTTTTCGACTTTGTAATGACGTTATCCCAACATAAAACCAACGACTTTTCCACTTTGTTATGACGCTATCCCAGCGGCTGCATCGACTAGTATTCCATCTTGTAATGACGTTATCCCGCCGCACAGTGGGCCAGAGAGATACCAAAGTGCGCCAAAAGTCACTTTGGGCACTTGGGATTTTTTAATTTTTGACATGCGCCCTTGAGAGGCAATACTTTGAGGAATTTATCATTGAAATATTTAAATCAGGTATGTACATTAAAGGGGTATATTTCCTACCTGAAGTAGCAACATACAATATTTTAAGAGTTTCAAAGCAAATTGTAACCTCTTTAATAAATAAGTAATGTCAACATGTAGTTTTTGAAATATCAACCTGTAATTTCTCCCACATATTTCTCAGAGTTCATTTCGTCGTGCGCATGGCAGATTGTCGTTAGCGCGCTTCCGTGCGCATGGCAGATTGTTGTTAGAGCACTTCCGTGCGCATGGCAGAATGTTGTTAACCCTACGCGCACTCCCACACCCTAACGACAATCTGCCATGCGCACTCCCACGCTGTAACGACAATCTGCCAGGCGCAGGGAAGCGCGCTAACGACAATCTGCCATGCGCACGACGATTTTACGTTATGAATGCCGTAAAAATGCAAAGAAACTTAATGTTCATGAATATTTTACGCTAAATATTCTGGAAAAGAGGCTAATTATTTGTCTTTTCAATATACCCTAATGAAAAGTTTAGATTGCCACGGATTTCCAACTAAATTCTATTACCACCACATTCGTTGATTTGCCAGATTTGCCACATTACCAGATTTGGCTGCCACCTTTTGCCACTTTTTGTGTTAGAGCCGATTTTCCGCGACACATTACGTCTATTTTGGACCTTGCAGCCGCTCAGGAATGCTGTGATATCATACGGGGCCGCATGAGGGCGGCATTTTTGTAAAATTATTTTTTTTTCTCGCACGTTAAAGGCACAGAAACATGAATAACACTGCAAAAAGAGGCAAACAGATTGTATAGGGCTAGTCTGGCACCTAAAAGACCCCTCCTCAGACGATAAAAGAGTACATAATTGTACATAGCCAAGGCCATATAGCCTATTGTTCATAATTGTCATAGCCACTACTGTAAACATAGCTATTTCCACTGCGTTACATACTGTTGTGGACACCTAAATACTTCGATTCTACTCTTGACATATGCAGATAGAACGTTATACACCAACACACAGAGATTTTATTCTCATCGGTTACTCGTTGGAGACAAAGTCTGTTGCTTTCCGGCCGCTCAGCGAAATGTATAGGATCGCAGTTTGTGAATCCGATTGCAGGTGATTGTCAGACATTGCTCGCGTGATCCTCATCGGACGATCTTGCCTCATCGGATCATGCCTGACATGTCTGACATTGACCTGATATAATAGGCGACCAATACAAGTCGGATTCATCAGACTGTGATCCCATACACTTTATGGGTTGTCGGAAGCAAAAAAAAAAAAAAAAAAAAAATTGCTTCAGACGACTGATGAGAAAAAAAAATCATTGTGGAACGTGGATGGATTAATAATTTCATATGATAGTGATTCCGATACATTTTTCATCCAAAAAAAAAAATTAGCTTTTCCAAGTAAACTTTTATACACGGCAAACTCATTCTTAGCTGCTAAATCATAACCTTTCATTTTCCTGATTACTGACTTCACAATTTGTTATTTTTCCAGTAAAATTAGACAAAATGGTTTTTGCGCTTGTAATCATGAATTGATATGGCATAGGCCTAAGGTTATAATTATGAAGTAGAGAGATAAGAACTATATCGGAGATTGATTTTATATCGCACATTCTATTTTATGTCCTGCTAGAATAAAGTGAATAAATTCACCCAAAAGTACAGCGTACATACATCATAAACTTATATTGTAACTAGTTTACACGGACAACAGTATCCTTTTGCAGTACGTGTGTAATTTGGAACTTTCAGCATAAATTCGATTCTTTTAACGAAACCCGAATGTTTACACACTTTCTGTGACATGTAAGCATCGTGTATTCAATGGTAGTATAAGCAGTGTCAGTCAATGTGAAAAGATAAATATTAATCTTTAAAGAAAAAAAAATAACAGCCTAAGATTTGCATTGCTTTATTCGTCATTTACACAGATTTTTGGTAGCCAATGAAAAAAACAGCATCACAGTGACGTCATATGAGTTTGAAATTATGTTCAATCAATTCTACGCCCCAAATTACCTCTAGACACCAAATTTGGGTAAAAAGAAACCACGGAATATAATTTTGGCGCACTTTGAGCTCATTCTGGCCCACTGTGCGCCGTTTCACCGACATTGTTCCAACCAAGTTCATACCATACTATAACATTTCCACGATATACCTGCCACTTTAGAAGTCTATCATGGTGTTAGACCAACCTTAGACCAACGTTGTATCACCCACCCCACAATGACGTTATCTCAATGTTAGACCAACGTTGTACCAACCACTTTTCCACAGTGTTATGACGTTGTGCCAACGATGTACCAACGTTGGTTCAACGTCATCCTTTTACTGTTTAGCCAACGTTGGTGCGATGACCAAAAAAAGCTTTTTAGGCCAACGACATGTTTCTGACGTTAGGCCATCGTAGTCTTGTTTCTGGCAGAAGCCGCCTGAATTAGAGTCTATTCCTATAATTCCTACAATCTACCCTATTTAGTTTATAGTTTAATCCCAGCATCAATACTTTTAAATTTAACGTTTTTCTAAATATTTTCGCCAGATTTGAATCGCAAATTCTCTCATTAATATTCATGATCTTTGTACGTCGTTATTCCAAGGTTGGGCCAACGTTGTCCCAAAAGCTTTATCACATGATTATGACTTGACAAAAACTCCAATTGTACCTTGTCAGGTACAAACACAATTAAGTGTGTCTTGCATAATTGCACCTATAGATCATTATACATACCAAATGTGAAATGAATTGTTTAAATACTGTGAAAGTAGTTCACTTCACAAGGTTTTTAGGATAAATTGTGGTTTCCATGGCAACGCTTTCTCCGACAAACACAAAAAAACATGTCTTGCACATCTACACCTCAATGTCATCATGTACACAAAATTCGAGCTCCATTGCCTCAAAACTTGAAGTAGTTTCACCCCACATGATTTTCAAAGAAAAAAATTGCCGTTGCCATCGCAACGCCTTGTCAGGTACAAACACAAATGTCATACATAACTACACCTATAGATCATTATACATACCAAATTTGAAACAAATTGCTTAAATGCTGTGGAAGAAATTCACTCCACAACGTTTTTGGAAATTTGTGGTTACCATGGCAACGCTTTCTCTGACAAACACAAAAAAACGTGTCTTGCACATCTACCCCTAAATTTCATTATGTACACTAAATTTGAGTTTAATTGCCTCAAAATTGTGGAAGAAGTTCACTCCACACGATTTTCAAGAAAATATGCTGTTACCATGGCAACGCCTTGTCGGGTATAAACACAAAGTGTTTCTTACATAACTACACCTATAGATCATTTTAGACATAAAATTTGAAATAAATTACTCAAATACTGTGGCAGTAATTCACATCACAAGTTTTTTGGAAAACTGTGGTTACCATGGCAACGATTTATCCGATAGAGACAAAAAACATCTCTTGCACGTCTTCACCTCGATGTCATCACGTAACCCAAGTTTCATCAAAATTGCTTCAAAACTGTAGATGGAATTCGCGACGCAAGATTTACAACGGATAGCCCGACCGACCACACGCTGATTCCTATACTAGTATACTGAGTAACCCCTTGTACGCTTCGTGTATGCTCAAAAAGAAAGTATCTTACACAATCACACACTACATTAAAATGACATTTATAAATACGGAATATTTCCTTCTTTTTTTGACAAGATATGAACAAATTTGGAGATTTGTCCCCCAGCATCTATATACATGTAAGCAGCCGCAATTATGACATTTGCAAACTATTGCAAAATGTGCAACTACCCCTGAAACTACTGCAAAGTTGCAATTGATTAGCAATTAATTGCAGAGATAGAATTGATTTGCAGTCATTCGTATCTTTCTTGCAACAGAGTTGATTGCAACTTGCAATTCATTGCAAATTTGCAATGAATTGCAGGATTTGCGATAGATTTTGGGGACTTGCGATTAATTGCACGTTTCTTGCAACACCCCTAAGTCGCGATGAATGAATGATCGAAGCGTGATCTTTTACGTGCGTGAGTTGTGACTCTTTTACACACACGGGATCTCCATTTAACATGTCCTTTCCGAGGGACGTTGCGATGTGACGTGTACGTGTACGTGAACGTAGGCACACTCACTTTCATAAGCTGCAGACGCAACAGTCTGCCAAAGAACATTAGTCTTTGAGCACCCGTTAGTATGATTTTTTTTCTCCTCAAAAGAAAAGGAAAGCATGCTAAAAGACAAAAATGGAATGAAGGATGCCAAGTGCTTATGATATTCACTTGGTAGTACTCCTCGCTATTTTCATTGTTTAGCACATATTTCAAAATCTTTTACTTTGGAAATGGTCAAAAAATGCGGATGAAACATGCCTACATGCAACTTTATTTCTCCTTTTAAATTCACTTCCACATTTCTAAAATTCTTAAACGCCTCTTCTATTGTGGTGTTTTTTTTTTGTTTTTTTTTTGAGGGGGGGGGGGGGCGACCATTCCAATCGCCTCTCCCTGCCATGGCTCCCTGACTGCCGCCGTTGCCAGAAGAAACGTTAAACAGTCTTTAGGCGTTTTTACATCAGCCAGATAAAAATCCAAGCTCGAGATATTTTTCGCGATCGCACATTAGCGCGCTCTTTCATTTCCTATTCACATCAGCCCGAACATTATCAAATAGCGCGCTAGTTCGCATTAAATATCCTGCTATTTCGGAGATTTCCCCAGTTGAACTCGAAAAATAATTTTCTCGATCAGAGCGATAAAATTAGAGCTCTAATTTGAATTCACATTATCAAATAGCGCGCTATTTCGTGATCGGGTTAATTTCCCAAGTCAGAAAATGGCGTGCTATTTTTAAACATGGGGCCGATGTGAAAACGCCTATTCAGTCAATTTAAAATCTGATGACGTAATTATTTTTGCATTTCAAGCAGGAATTTGATGAATTTGAATTATTTCTCGCCAGCCTTGCAGGCCCATTAAATGACATTTCCAACTGATTAGCTTTTAGAATCCGAGTTAGGATAGATTTGAAATACGCAGCGTTTTTGCACTTGTATGTGTATCGCCATTGACACAATTTCAAGTTTGATGGGTCCGTATGACGTCATATCAAGTCGGATAGAAAATTGGTTAAAACATTATCTATGAAAACAACCCTATTCCATGCAAAGAAACGAGAAATATTTTGGCTCAACGGACATGCAAAATATGCGTAAATGACGCACGCGCGGACATGCCTGCGCAAAATCTGAAAATGTTCAAAATGGTCTGAAACGTATGCAAAATGATTTCTAGTTTTTGACGCGTGCGTACGTGCTCGTACGTGCGCGTCAAGGCCTTTCTTTTTTGAATTACAATGATATTATATATCATGACTTGAATTCTGCTAATTATTATTGGAGAATGACATTTAGAAGTGGATATAACATGATTTCATAAAATGATGTCATGATGACGTCACGGTCAAGCGATCAGTATTAAATGTTTTTACATCTTGAGTACAGAATACATAAGTGCTGAAGTTTAAGAGCTAAAGCCCATTTTACACTTTCACGGATTGCTTCATGGATGACCACGGATCGTCATCCGTAGTGTTCCGGCATGCAAAATATCGATTTTCCTCTCAATGCCGATGTGAATACGATCCCAAATGGGTATCTGCACGGACAAGTACGGACAAGGCTACACGGACAAGTACGGTGCCTGCACGAACAGACAAGGAATGAATGCGGACCACAGCAGAAACAATACGGAGCTAACGCGAATATCAAGGATGGGCACGGATGCAACTAGGTCCCTTTCGCGGTCTTTACACGGATATCCCCAAACTGTTGACAGATGACATTTGCTTTTGCTTTTGATACTTAATGAGCATGTCTCCAGAGCTAAGGATTGTCACGCATTTTGGTTAAGATGTTTGATGTAAAATTATGTGAATAGCATTAGATGTTTTTCATTGCTTTCATGATTATTTTGCTCGTCTATGTAAAGGATGTCTCGCTAACGCCATTGCAAATCACTAGTTACGTTAGCCCAATCTCATTGCTTTGCATTCAGCGGGGTTCTCTCTTTGCTCATTTTCCTTTTTCATTCTGAGCTTCTCAAGTCTATTCTACACTCTCACCACTTTGACCTTGTGCTCACTTGTTCTTCTGACCTTCACATGTCCATTATGTGCCTCCCTCACTCTGACTTTGCTCTCACTTCAGAACTTTCGCTTTGTCCCTTCTCACTTTGACTTTGCTCTCACTTCACAACTTTCGCTTTGTCCCTTCTCACTTTGACTTTGCTTTGTCTTTCAAGAACTCTTGCCTTGCTCTCCTTAGTTCAACTTTGTCCTGACTTTCAGAGTCCTCGCCCTTACCCTACGCCCTTGCCTCTCACTGCCCTTCAGCCCTTTGTGCTTGCTTCTTATCTTGACTTTGTCCTGTCTTTGTATCCTCTCCTTGCCTATATGACTTTGAGCTCCTCATATATGTGCTCAAAGACGTCCTTCTCCTTTATAATACTCCGCTGCGCGATAAATTTCACTTACTTGGGAGACGGAGTGAAGAGTTTGTCAGCTAAGAGTGAAGCCCGTGTTTGAACAGTGAGAGAGTAACCAACGAAAGAGATAAAGAGTCTACCAGGCCAGAAACGGTCTCGAGTCATGTTAGCTTTTTGTATTAGTCAGTCATAAGTCTTCACCGCATCGCACCTCATTATGAAAGGTCTTCAGTGGCGAACCTTGATTTTGTATTTAGACGACGTCATCGTTATGAGCTCTACTTCAGCCGCCTCGATGAGGTTCTTGCGCGTCTTGGACAAGCAGGGCTTAAGTTAAAGCCTAGTAAGTGTCATCTGTTTCAAACTGAAGTATTTTACCTTGGACATGTTGTCAGCGCTTCCGGCATCAGGCCTGACCCAGGAAAAGTTGAACAAGTGCAGAGCTGGCCTACACCGACATCGATAGGCGATGTCCGTTCTTTCCTGGGGCTGTGCTCCTGCTATCGCCGTTTTATCCGCGGCTTTTTGACAATAGCGGCTCCCTTGAACAGACTTCTCGAAAAAAACTAGTAAATTCAAGTGGAATGACACCTACCAATCAGCTTTTGAACAATTGAAAGACGTACTGGTAAGCGACAACGTCATGGCCTACCCCGATGACCACGGCATGATCATTCTTGACGCCGACGCATCTTCTTCGGGTATAGGCGCGGTCTTTTCTCAAATCCAGTGGGATGACGACACCCAACTAGAAGTCGAGAGACCAGTCGCTTTTGCTAGCCGGGCATTGACTAAAACTTAACGCCGATATTGTACCACACGACGGGAATTGCTGGCAATTGTCTCTTTCGTTCGCCATTTTCGACATTACCTACTCGGGAGGAAATTTCTTATACGCACAGATCATTCTTCCCTCAGATGGATAATGTCATTTTGCGAACCTACAGACCAGCTTGCCCGTTGGATCGAGATTCTCAGCCAGTTCGACTTCGACATCGAACATCGTGTTGGCAGGAATCATAGAAATGCTGACGCGATGTTTCGAATACCATGTGATCCAGAATCATGTGACTGTTATGACAAAGACACTATCATTGAACAATTACTATGTGGTGGATGTACGACATGTGTGAAAAGGCATATGGCCTGGTCACACTTCTTCACACGAGGATGACGATGTTGTTCCCGTTACACCCGTGAAAATACAGCAAACAAGCTTGAAATCAGCAGAAGATAATAACAGCCGGACACCGTCATTGAAACCAGAGGACTCGAGCCATTCAAATCGGCTCTCTAATATCTTCGTCATGATGCTACTCGTGGTCGGTTTCGTTGCCAAGATGCTTGTCGACTTCCGAGGATTATTTTGGATTTTATGTCATAATCATATTGTTTTCTTAGAGCTCAGAGGATTACGTTATGTGAGAGATGTATTTTGTGCAATAATGAAAGGGAACTGGCCATCCCTATTCAGAGTTTCAGTAGCGAGAAATGTGTCGACATCGAAGAGGAAGTCGAGAACGAAACATTCAAGAGTTAATTTCGGAGCGTATGATAACCTGCCCTGCGCCTCGGACACAGGTGCCATCGCTGGAGGGATGTGGAGCCGGGAAATGTGCAAACGCCGGGAAATGTGCAAACGCCGGGAATTGTGCAAACGTCTCGCCGGGAAATGTGCAAACGCCGGGAAATGTGCAAACGTCTTGCCAGGAAATGTGCAAACGCCGGGAAATGTGCACATTTAATCAACGGGAAATGTGCAAACATGGCGCCGGGAAATGTGCAAAAGTTCAATTTTGCCGGGAAATGTGCAAAACGTCGCCGGGAAATGTGCAAATCATTTACTTTAGCGATATTGTGTATAAAGATAGTAGATAAACTCCATATCAAAACTGCCCATGAACTTCCACCATTTAGATTTTCTTAATGAAATCCTTGACAGATTTTCAACAAAATTGGCAGGTAGCACGATTATGGCAATGGGATCTCAATTTGTTTTAGTAGCCACCCCCCCCCCCCCCCGAAAAAAGGGGAGGGGGGCTCAATTAAGTCCCAGAACTACGGTATTATCGAAATTCTTCTTGTATTATATAACCAAATAAGAATGAGCTAGGATGGTTCTTTAACCCTAAAGGGGCCGGGCTTTTTTGGCTATGCTCAGACGGGGGAGGGGGGGGGGGGAATGGATTCCGCCCCCCCCCCCCCCATGAGATTTCGGCCATTGATGGTGCGATCGCGATGAAATTTCGCATGCGTGAGACCCACGTCATAATCTACAAGATTGTGTCATAAGATTTTTTGAAGCAATCAATTTCTAATTTTAATTAATTAATTATGCAAATTAAGCTCAAAATGATATTTTAGCCTAATTAAAAGCATTGACAGTCTAATTTTTGATCAGTAAATCTGTTTTTGCATATTCAACAATTGTTCATCACAAAAACTTCCAAAACTCATTTCAATTCTAATGTATTTCTTTGTTTTTAAACTTTTGTTCTTTCTTTGTTTTTTCATTGGAAATTGTCACTGACCACTCTGCTACCATAATTAGCACAAAATTGATAAATGAAAGTGATTAATTGCAAAAATAATCAGGTTTTTATGACTTTCATGACAGAACAGTGGTTTTCCATAGGATATGTACACAAAATCACAAAATTGTGCCCGTTTTGGGGCGACATTCAGTTACAAAAACGTGCGTGGCTTCGCAAAAGTATGCGCGGACGTTGCAAATTTGGTCTCAAAAGTTGCGCGAGACTAGAACAGAGAAAGTCAAGAAGCCTCGCGACGAGGCCTTCTCGCGTTACAGATTTATAGCGCGAAACGTCGGGGGGGGGGGGGGGGGCGGGGGCGGATTCCGCCCCCCCCCCCCCCCGGCTTTTAGGGTTAAAGATATTGATGACAGGAGTTTACGTTTAATGGCAGATCCAGGGCGGGGCCATAAGTGGGGAGGAGTCTTCAAATTGAAGCCTCAGAGTCCCTAAACTAGTGCTATGATGACATTAATGGCTGAAATTGCATGTTTGATTATGACGGATGCAGGGGTGTCCAGATCGCGGGGGAGGGGGTAAGGGGAGGAGAGGGATTTTCTACATTGTCAGTATCTTCTTGAAAAGTCTAGGACAGATTTTCACGAAACTTGTCAGATAGCCTGATTACGGTGATATGATCTTTATGAATTGAAGTTAGCCCCCAATCCTCCTCCCCCCCCCCCACCACCGGCCGAAAAAGGGGGGGGGGGGAGTTGAAGCCTCAGAGTGCCTAAACTCTGGATTTTAAAAAAAAAATCTGTCGAACAAAAAAAAAAGATAGAGCTAATAGTGCCTTGTATGACTGAAATTTCATGTTCGATTATGGCAGATCCAGGGGTGCCCTGATTGGGGGTGGGGGAGGGGAAGTGATGGAGAGGAGGGGGACTGTCCACACTTACTGCATCTTCTTGATAAATCCCAAGAAGGATTTTCACCAAACTTGGCAGATACCATCTTTATGGTGATATGGTCTTATATGGTAAAATGAGCTCCCCCCTCCCACCGCCAAGGGGGGGGGGGGGAGGTGGAGTTGAAGTTTTAGGCCCCTAAAATCTGGAATCTGTAATCTTCTTCTGTTGAACCGCAGAATATGGAACTACGTTAGATGAAGACACTACAGTTACTAAAATTTCAGGTTTGATTATGACGGGTCCATGAGTGCGCTGATAAAGGGTGTGAGGGGGATTTTCCACATTTTCTGCAGTCTTGTAAAATATATGACGGATTTTTACCAAACTTTGCAGATAGTATATTTATGGTGATTCGATCTTAATTCTTATAATTGAATCTCCCTCCCCCCCCCCCCCCCCCGCCGACGAGGAGGTGGGAGGGGGGGGGGGTTGAACCCTCACAGTCCCTATTCTCTTGATTTTTCTTTTACTTCAGTCGAACCGAAAAAGTTAGTGCTGTAAAGACATTAATGACCGAAATCTCATGTTTGATTATGGCGGGTCTAGGCGTGCTTTGATCGGGGGTAGGTGAGGATGAGGGGGAGGGGGTGCTGTCCGTTATTCCGAAGGTTCGCTGTTCCGAAGGTACGTTATTCCAAAGGGTCGTTATTAATCCGAAATACGCAAAGTCCCTATACCTAGAGGTTCGTTAATCCGAAAATGAAAAAGGATTCGTTAATTCGAAAATTTGTGGCGTTGTTCCGAAGGTTCGTTATTCCGAAGACTGGTTAATCCGTAAATGAAATCCGGAACAATGAACCTTCGGAATAACGAATCTTAGTAATAAAGAGCCTTCGTAATAACGAACCTTCGGAATAACGAGCTGTAACCAGGGGGAGGAGGGGGATTTTCAAAATTTTCTCCATCTTCTTGAAAAATCTATGACGAATTTTCACCAAACTTGGCCATAGCATCTTTATGGTGATAGTACTGTAAATACAGTTAATGCATGATGTAGGCTCAAGTTTACAATGACAGATGAAGGGTTGCCCAAAAAGGTGAGTGGGTAGGAAGGAGGCTTAATTTTCACATTATTTGTTTTTTTCCTGAAAACTCAAGACGCATCCCTCGGATAATATAATTATATAATTATATATCAGCTTTAGAAAAAAAAAACTTATATACAAAAATGACGGAGCTAATAGGGTGCTGGTGCCTGTTATGGTAAGTTAATTCATGAATATTAATGTTTAGTGCGGCGGAGGCAGATTTGTTAAATATTCAGCTTCTTCTTGAAACCCTTATATAATAGATATTTGCCAAGCTTGAAACGTAAAGTAGCGTATTTATCTGGTGATATGACCTCAATTTGTCTAAATGAGCACTGCCCCAACCCCTAAAGTGGGAGGAGACGGAGCCCCCCCCCCCCCTACCTCATCTCCGCCCCTCGAACTTGAGCCAAGAGAAAGATTTCTCAAGAGGATGCAGAATATGTGAAAATCCCCCTCCTCCCCCTCAACCCCCCCCCCCCGATAAAGACACCCCTCGATCCGTCACAATCAAACGTGAAATAAAATTTTAGCCATTAATGTCTTCATAGCACTAACTAAGCTCTCTTTTCCGGTTTGACAGAAGAGATTAAAATTGAGTTTAGGGACGCCGAGGCTTCAACCCCCCTTAAGCAGTGTGTGTGTGTGTGTGTGTGTGTGTGTATGGGAGGGGGACACATTTTAACAAATTAAGTGCATATCCCCGTAAAGAGGCAATCTGCCAATTTTGGTGAAAATCTGTCGTATAGATTTTTCAAGAAGATGCTGAAAATGTGGAAAATTCCTCTCTTTGCCCTGACCCCCTCGATCTGGAGACCCCTAGGTCCGCGCCATAACCAAACATGAAATTTCATTCATTAACGCTGTGTCTTCATAGCACTAACTTAGCTCTATCTTTATCGGTTTGACAGACTAAGATAAAATTCCAGAGTTTAGGGACGTTGAAGCTTCAACCCCCCACAGTCCCCCCCCCCCCCCTTCGGCGGTGGGGGAAGGGGGGGGCCCTCATTTGAACAAATTAAGATCATAATTATTACCATAATCTTGCTATCTGTCAAGTTTGGGGGAAATCCCTCATAGATATTTCAAGAAGATGCTAAAAATGTGGAATATATCCCGCCACCCATCACCCCCCCCCCCCCCCGATCTGGGCACCCCTTGATCCGCCATAATCAAACATGAAATTTCATTCATTAATCACGTTAATGTCTTCATAGCACTAACTTAGCTCTGTCTTTTTCGGTTTGACAGAAGAAGATTTTTGGGATGTTAAAAGTGAAGCTTTAATCCCCCCCCCCTTCGGCGATGGGGGGGGGGCGCATTTTAACAAATCAAGATTATATTACCATAAATATGACTGTATTTCACAAGTTGGGTGAAAATCCGTCCTAGATTTTTCAAGAATGTGCTGACAATGTGGAAAATCCCCCTCCTCCCCCTCACCCCCGATCAGGGCACCCCTGGGTCCGCCATAATCAAACATGAAATTAATTTAGTCATTAATGTCTTCATAGCACTAACTTAGCTCTTTCTTTTTCGGTTCGACAGATGAAGAAAAAAAAATCAAGCGTTTATACATGGTATAGGGACTCTGAGGCTTCAACTCCCCCCCCCCCCCCTCCTTAGGACTGGTGTGTGTGTGTGGGGGGGGGGGCTCATTTTGACAAATTACGATCATATCACCATTAAGATGTTATATCAATGCCAAATTTGGTGAAAAATCGTTGTAGGGTTTGCAAGAAATGCTTAAAATGTAATAAAAACTAGCAATGTCGCTATGGCGACTGATGCCTCCGCCATAATGCATGATTCTCCCAATAGGTGTATAGTACAATGTCTTCACAATGTGTGATGACAGTTTCACATAACTGGCAAAATATTAAAATGACAGGTTTGTCAGAAATATCTTGAATGTTCACTTTCCTTGAACTGGGTTTGCTATAATTGTCTAAGAGTGCAGGTACACACATTTAGGGAATTGAGAATTTTTACTTGACTTCTGACGGACCCTTTTATAAGTTTATGCTTTGAGTAATTACCAAGGTATGAAAAAAGAATGTAATTACAGTATAAAATACTTTTTTTTGGGGGGGGGGGGCATTGAAACCTGGCCTTTGACCCTTAACCTTTGACCTTTGACCTTCTGGCTGGAAATTTCCCGGAGAATCTCCATATGTAATGCACGTATATATTAAGTTTTAAAACTAATAATACAAGCATTGCATATTCTAGTATATGAGGGAAATAGTAAAATTTTGAGGAGTTGACCTTGACCTTTGACCCCCCTGACTATTGACCCACGACCCCTAAATTCCCTAGATAATCCCTGCCAGTCAGTACATGCGTATGCACCAAGTTCCATGAAGATACATTGAACCATTTGCGAGAAAAGTGATATTGCAACATTTTCACCTAACCTTTGACCTTTTGACCTTTGACCTTATGACATGAAACTCTCTTTGGAAAATCTTTACGCAGTAGTACATGTCTACACTAAGTTTCAAGAAAATATCTTTGGGCATTGCATAGATATGGGGAGAATAGCAACATTTTTAGCATTTGACCGTGACCTTTTGACCTTTGACCTCTTCCAATGTCACTAAAATCTACTCAACTAATTGTCCCATCATACATCATCCTTGGACCAAGTTTGGTGAAAGCTGCTTCATCCAGTTTTGAGTTATCACGTAAACAGATAAATTTTAGGATTTGACCTTGATCTTTGACCTTTGACCTCTGTCCGATTTCACTAGAAATCTTATCAAGTAATAGCCCCATCATACATCATCCTCCGACGAAGTTTGGTGAAATTTGCTCGATCCAGTCTTGAGTTATCGCGTAAACGGATACAATTTCATGATTTGACCTTCACCTTTGACCTCTGACCTTAGGTCGATTTCACCCAAAATCTTATCAAATAATTGCCCCATCATACTTTATACTTGGACCAAGTTTGGTAAAATTCCAGTCAATATTACTCAAGTTATCGCGTAAACGAAAGCGGACGGACGTACGTACGTACGGACGGACAACCCGAAAACATAATGCCTCCGGCACCACTTTGTGGCGGAGGCATAAAAAGACAGATGGTCGCTAAGACAGGTGGTAAAGATGGTAATGGTTCGTGCGCAGCTTTGATTGAGAGTTTCTCTTCCATCTCTACATAATATAGGTGAAATGAATGGTTTGCACATTTCCCGGCGTCACGTTTGCACATTTCCCGTTGATGAAATTTAGAGATTTGCACATTTCCCGGCAAGATGTTTGCACATTTCCCGGCGTTTGCACATTTCCCGGCGAGACGTTTGCACATTTCCAGGCGTTTGCACATTTCCCGGCTCCACAAGGGAACTCCAGGCAGCGGGAAATCTTGCGTAGGCTACTGACTTTGAAACTTTGTTAAAAATGCAACGTGACGACCCCGACATCGGCATCATCTATAGATGGCTTTCGGAGTTTCGTGAAAGACCCAATCGAGCTTTAGTTATTATTATTATTATTATTATTTCACACATGCATGTTCACATGCGTGTTTTTTTTTATTTTCATTTCCAATCAAACACAGGTAATACACTTTGACATGATTACATATATTGGAACATAATAATACATATCGGTTCTGAAAAGAACTTCATGGAAATGGAAATTGAGGGGCTGCTAAAAAGCGAACTTGTAGATTGCAGTCCCCTCACTTACGTTACATTACTACAATACATTAATTATATATTACTTTATAACACAATACAACGATACATGTACCGTACAAGCTAATCATTGAAAGTATACAGTTTTCATTCAATCAAATCGGATGGTTACATGAAGTACAGTGTATACGCTTTCACATGTATACACATACACATAGACATAGACATACACATACACATACACATACACACACACATACACATACACATACACACATGCACACACACGTACCCACATACACATACGCACACACACGCACGTACACACACATGTATGCATCCACATACATTGCGCACACACAGAAGAGAGTAGGGAAAGAGAGGGCGGGAGGGGGAGAGGGGGAGTAGAGAGAGCGAAGGGCAGGTCAACATTCTCGATACAGGGTGAAGAAAAAAGAACAACAATTCCAAACAGTCAAACTAATCATGGGGTACATATGAGCTAATCAAATATTTCTTTAAATTACTAGAGAATGATTTCAAACTAATGGAATCTTTTATATTTTTCTTAAGGGAATTCCAAAATTTTGGGCCACTGTAGATAAACGTGGATTTTGTAAATAGAGTTCGGGTAAGGGGCAAATGATATTCATCTGTTTGACGAGTGGGGTATTTATGAATATTTTTATTCTTATTAAACATATTTTCAAGTTCATAGTTCATGACAAGAGCCCAATTGTCAGGAATGTATGGCTCTTATGGACTCAGCTTCAACTGATTGACGGTGTCCTGTACAAACGACATGTGACTAATAATAAGCTGACTAATACCAGACAACTCGTCGTCCCTTTCGCACTGCAATCAAATCACAAGTCTGTGTTATCAGGACATCTCGGAGTAAAGAAAACTTTCAGTAGAATCCAGCAGAAATTCTACTGGTTAAAGGGATGGTACAGTATTGGTGGAGATGAGAATTGGGCTTTTAACTTATTGCGAGATACCAAGAAAACACTTGTGATAAAGTACAGAGCATACCATTTTAAGAGGAATTCAAAGTTTTTTTGATGAAAATCGGGTTTGGAATGACTGAAACATCCAAAAACAAAGTAAAACAAAGCAATCGTAATAAAGTGTGGGTCCCACACTTTATTAGAATCGCTCTTTTTTGATATCTCAGCCATTTCAAAACCAATTTTCATCAAATAAATGTTCAATTCCTCATAGAATTACATGCTCTTTCATATTTCATAAGAGGTTTCTCATTATTTCACCAAAAAATGTTAGAAACCTGAAATTAGGTCTCAACCAAAACTGTATGATCCCTTTAAACATGAAAGAGTCTGTAAAACTTTACATCGGCAGTTGTGTAACCTGTGGTGCCCGCAAGCGTCCGACATCAAAAGCAAAGGCCGCACTCGGCGAATACAACTCAGGATTCCCTGTGGATCGTCTCGCTCTCGATATCATGGGACCCTTTCCTGTCAGCAGCCAAGGCAACCGCTATGTTTTGGTAGTGGGAGATGTGTTTACCAAATGGATTGAGGCCTATGGGATTCCTGATCAAACAGCTCGCACTCACCAATGTAGTGGTCAATGAATTTATCGCTAGATGGGGTACGTACCTTTGGAAATACATTCTGACCAACGAAAGACATTTAAGTCACAACTCTTCCAACATGTGTGCCAGCTACTGGAAATAACTAAAACAAGGACTACACCATACCACCCGTCATCTAATGGTATGATAGAACGGTTTAATCAAACGTTTGTCAACATGAAATGTGCTTATGTCGACAAAAAGCAAGAGAATTGGGACTTAAATTTGTCACTCTTAACAGCAGCCTATCGGAGCACCATTCATGAGACCACTGGATTTTCACCAAACTTTCTCATGCTAGGGCGCGAGGTTAGAACGGCAATTGAGATAGCGCTTGGTGTGGACAAACCAGTCATAAATGACCAATACGCCGCCAACTTTGCATCGACGATGAAGGAAGCATACAACTTAGCTCGTGAGCACCTTGCCTCTCAAACTCAGAGACAAAAGAGAGATTATGGCTGCGTTTATCATCTTTCGCCTGTTTAAACGGCTTTCAAAAGCCATTTCCAAAGCCCTTTTCAAAGCCGTTTCCAAAGCCCTTTAGAAACGGCTTCCAAAATAGTTGCGTTTATCAACTCTTCGCGAACACGATATCTGGCCTGTCACTGCACAGCTGGATTGCGCAATTCGACCCGAGGAGAAGAGGTTATACTAGGTGTTTCAAAAAACATTTCCCACTTTTGATCACTTATTAGTGCAAAAAACTATTCATTCGATAAAACTCTCATTGAGATGAGTAATAGCTGAATAGTGTACAATTTTGTTGAAGGTAATTTGGATGTGAAAGCATGAATCAGTTTCGTGAAATCTAAGATTGATTTTGAAGTAAGGTTTCAGATTTTGGTCAAATTTTAACCCTCTGTACAAAAATGAACTGTGCACAGGAACCAATGATGTGTATGTGAGTGTGTGCTGACAATGGCCCTGAACAATGGACATGCCTGAACCACCTGTTCACTAGGCGTCGGTCTCACGCTCCCAGGCACATGAATGCTTAATCAATAATTCATGTGGATCGCCCTGGGCACTGCTAGTCTGAATTCATGCACGGTATTAAAGGGTTAAATGCAGGCACATGGAAAAAGTAAGCACATGTTTCCATGTGCTCGCAAATACATTTCATTCGAGCTGGTAATCATTTTCAAATTTTGCTTCACCATATCACAAAATCTGTGATATAAATAAGCATAAATGATCTAGAGTTCTTAATTTTGATACAAGTGTCTACTAATAATCTGACAAATTTGTCGCTTTATCGATAAAAGAGATCATTTTTGGTAAAGAGTTCAGCAGCATTTTTCATTGGGGCGATTTGTTTCACAGTAGATTTAGTGAAGGTTCCATATACACAAGTGTATACTCTATTGATTTTCTTTGCTTCCTGTCACCATGTTTACGACAGAACAGAAGGTATTCATTGTAATTTCGTTTTTCAGAAGTAGGGAGAGCACTGTTGCCACTCAACGACAGTATCGGCAGGCGTTTGACTTTACTCAGATACTGCAATAGGCTGAATAAAGACTAGTTGTGATAGTGCAATTTCTCATGAATAAATAATGAAGCATTCAAACCCTGGCCATTGTTCAGGACCATTGTCAGGGTGTTAATCACACACTCCCATACACACCCATTGACCCCTGTGCAAAGTGAAAGTTTTGTACAGAGGGTTGAAAATAGATCAAAATCTGAAACCTAACTGTGAAATTAATCATGGATTTCATGAAACTGATTTATGTTTTCATATTTAAACCACCTCCAACAAAATTGCACTATTCAGCTATCACTCATATCAATGACAGTGTTATCTGATATATATTTTATGAATCATTAAGAATCAAAAGTGGGAAATGTTTTTTGAAACACCTAGTATAAGGCGTGCATGGTTCGTACCTGCAGTACAAAGCCGTTTCAAAACAGCTTTGCGTTTATCTCGCTTCAAAAGGCTTCTAGAAACAGGTTTCCGGAAACCTGTTTAGGAAACCTGTTTCGGAAAGCACAAATTTGCGGCTTTTGAAAAGGCTGTCCGAAAAGGCTCTCAAAACAGCTTTGCGTTTATCAACTCGTAAAAATTCATTGAAAGCCGTTTGGAAAACCTGTTTCTGCCTAGAAAAAGAGTTGATAAACGCACCCTATTATGACGCCAGACTCTCGGTAAACACCTACAGTCCAGGGGACTTAGTCTATATACTATCTAGACACTACTAAACAGAAAGGACTTTCCCCAAAACTGAAATCTGCGCTCTGGGTTGGACCATGCGTGGTCAAAAGAAAACTGAGTGACTTAGTGTTTGAAATTAAAGCGCAGCAAAAGGGAAAGGTTAAAATCCTTCATGATCGTCTGAAACCGTTCAAAAGCAGCGACATTTCCCAATGGGTAAAGGAGCAATCTAAGAAAGTTCGTAATCGTGTTTCTTTCTCTAATACTCGCACTGCTGGCACTCAGACTAGCCAGAAGGACACCTTCTCCCCTCGCCGTTCTTCCTGAAAACTGACGGCGCCTAACAGGCTTTGGTACTAGATTAGCATCTAGATAACCTTCTCCATCATAAAGTTGTAGTTTCTGCCTTAGACACCAAGTAAGATATTGTGCAGGTCTACGTAGCTTATTTCTCTAAAGGGCTTTTTACACTTGTAAATTTTTGCTTAGCCCCGGACCAACGGTGGGGCTAAGGGGGGCCTTAGCCCCACCGTTGGTACGGGACTATCCTTAGCCCACTTTCTGTTTACACTCGTTTTTGCCAAAGTGGGCTAGCCCCACCGATAGTACGGTACTATCTGGCCCTGCAAAATAGCAGGGGTTAGCACCACAATTGCGGTGCTAGCACCGCAATTGCGGTGCCAAGCAAGTGAGTGTAAACAGAACGAAAAAATAATCCTGGGCTAAGCGACGGAGACGAAGTCCGACCCTCACTGACCAATCAGAAACGAGGTAATCAAGTGCTGCCGGTGCGTGCGTGTACGTGTACAGTACACAGCGTAATTATGAATATTCATGCGGTTTGGAAAGTCCGGGGCTAAGAAATACGAGTGTAAAAAGGTCAGTTTTCTCCTTAGCCCCGGACAAGAGATAGTACGGGACTAATTGGCGAGTGTAAAAAGCTGAAAAAATTGGTACGGGACTAACGATAGTCCTGGGTCAGAGAAAGTCCGGGGTTAAGAAACGCAAGTGTAAAAAGCCCTTAAGTATTCATTTGGTTTTAATTCTTTTGTTCATTAACTTATTACATTCCTGTCTATGCCCTTTTTATCCCTTTTCTACTGTCTTTCCCCCTTTTCCGTTTCTTTTATTACCCTTCTCTCCTCCTTTCTCTCTCTCCCACTCTTTCTTCCCACAGCTTGCTCTGTTCTTGTCCTCTCCTATCATTTTCTCCAAAATTTTGTGACTATGTATATAGCCGTTATGTAGAGTGTTTTTACTATTTCGGGTTCTATGTTTTTCTTCTCGATATAACACACCGGCTGATATTCATTTTTTTTTTCCAAATTGCGCGGAGTGTGCACTAATTTTAATATTTACTTTTGTCATGATGTCAGTACCGATTTATTTCTGGACATTCTTAAATATCTTAATTTTTGTCATAATGCTATGCTGCTTGTTGTCAAATTACTTTTTTTTCTTCTTCCTTCATTATTTGTAACATCCTTCTTCTGCCTTTTCTGTGCCACACCACAGCTAAAATCATTTTCTGGTATGCATTTGCTATAGTAGGATTGTATTCTGTGTTTCGGTTTATCTTTATCTCGTTATGCCTGCAACAGCTAATCTCAGTACATGTCCATGTGTTTTACACTCATTTTGATAAAGGGCTTCACCCTTTACGTGTATATGTGACCCTGCACCACAAAACACACAAAAAGTCGTCAGACATAGATTTTTAGTTAGGGGCAGATTCTGAAAGAGCAGACTATAAGCTTTACAATTATGTATAACTCAATTCAAATGGATTCTCCTAACCTATAAAAATATTGGAAAGAAAGCACACACTCAGGAAAAGTGTGAACTGAGAAAAGAGGCTCTGCAGTACAGTGTGTATTCAAGCGCTTAATCTTTACCAAACCGTGCTGGCTGTGCGATGAATGGGACAAAAAACAGGTAGTAAACCACCGGCGTAACAACAATGAAGGGATTATCAAATTGAACTGAAATTGAGCATGCCTTATTAACACACTCTGTCCTAATGGCAACATTCAAAGCAGTAGCGTCATCCTTTCAAAAGTTAGTAGAGTTGAAAGTGAAGAGTGTGTACAAGGTTTCTCAGAAATGAAAATTGGACTCTAAAGACACATCTAATCACAGTATTCTACCAAAAATGTTCGAGATAAACTATTAAAAACACACTTTCCTGACCGTTTTATGATCTCAAATTTTAACATTATTTAGAAGAAGACTTGTTCTTTCATAGAATATGAAAAAGTCAAGATCGGCTACATTGACTCATTTCATCTATTTTCAGTCCTCACGAAAATCAGTGTGTGCGACTTTTTGTTCGTTTTGTGATGCGCGGTCACATATACATTTTTTAAACTCTAAGACCTTGCTTTCCGTTTTGTTGCACTACTTTGGCGATCGAGCTTAAAGGGGATGGCTAGTAACTGACCTGTGGGAATCAGTGGGAATGCTGGGGGATGATTGTTTCAGTCCTTGTGGGATTCATTTAAGAGTACATTATATATCCATTGTTGCGTTAAGATTATTTGCTTCAAAATGGTCTCATATTCAAGTAATGAGTTTTATGTTTCCAGGTTAGCATGCCTGTACAGTGACGGGGCGATCGTGTACGATTAACTGCACATTACTTTAATATGAGACCATTCTGAAGCACATAATTTTCACACAACAACAGATGTATAATGTACTCTTAAATGAATCCCACAAGGATTAGAACATTAACTGTGCGTATACCATGCTAATCTTCGCCTTGTTTGTCAAACTTGCACTTGCTAGTTTTGTACATTCGGTGAAGCCTTTCTTGGCAAACAAGCCACCTCTCTCTCTCTCTCTCTTTCTCATCTCTTTTCTACCACCTTGTCCTCTCTTCTCTCTCCCTAGTCTCCCTATCTTTTCTTTTCCTGTAACTTGTTTATTACACTATTGTTTAAATTCATGAAATTCTTCCGTCGAGATGCTTTCATTGCAACTGATTGACAAATTACACTTTTGTTGTTTGTTATGCTTTTCCATCATTCCGTTTGTTGCTAAAGTTCGACTTTTAGAAACAATTTCTTTATTTGGTGTGTGTTGCCATTATGTACATCATTTACGTTGTATATTCATCTATACGTCTCTGTATTATTTTTCATGCTTTAACTGTTTGCTCTGCTAGCTTGATTTTCTTTTCTACCCATTTTCGCCCTTCTCTTCTTTTCTTCTTCTTCTTCTTTCTCTCTTCTCTTCATCCTCTTTTTCATCGCTGGGGACAGCGCTATTTTTCCGTAGGGGGGAGGATCGTGTCACGCATTTTGGTTCAGATATTTGATGTAACATTATGTATGTAGCATTACATGTTTTTCATTGCTTTCATGATTATTGTACAAGTCTATGTAAAGGATGTCTCGCTAGCGCTATTGCAAATCACTAATTAAGTTAGCCCAATCTCATTGCTTTGTATTCAGCGGGGTTCTCTCTTTGCTCATTTTCTTTGTCCTTCTGACCTTTACAAGTCTATTCTATACTCTCACCACTTTGACCTTGTACTCACTTGTTCTTCTGACTCCTCAGGCGACCACTATACGGACAGTATGAGGGATTGATGGCTGAACTGATGGGGGAAGGTGTGAGCCAATTTCATGGACTTTATGAGCTTATATCGGCAAACTACACGAATTTTTTATATCCCGGATGGAGCCGGTGCTAATACGGACGTTCCGATGTCTTCACGGATTATCCCGGCATTAGTACGGAGGCAACGCGGAGTAGCTGGTGCCTACAACTAGTACAAGGAAGAGTTCGTATTGATTTTCATCCGTGATGTCCGGGATGAAAAATTAAGCAAGCTTAATTTTTCCGCGGACATGCCAATTAATCAAGGATAATGCCAGATGACTTCACGGAGTCAACACGGTCATGCTGGAAATAGTACGGACGATCCCGGATCGACGATCCGTGGTCATCCGTGATGCGATCCGTGGAAGTGTAAAAGGGGCTTAAGAGCTTGAGCTTTAAGAGATACGTGATGCACAAGATTTTACAGAAAGAAGCATAAAAAACAAAGAATTCGTACAATACAGCAGGTGCGCCGTGAGCTCTCAGAACAGCGAAAAAAGGAGACACAAAGCGCACCAATAATTCTTTCTCTTACCTGCCGTAATAATTAGCAGACAAGCTGCAGTCTGTGACAACCCCCAGCACATGACTGATTTGTTGTTTCCCGAAGTTAGCCCTGTGAAAATAATGTATAGGCCCGTAATTATGATCTTGAGAGCGAGAGGGGTTCAAAATCACGATTGAATATAGGGGACATTTCTGCAAAATATACCTCTCTAATGGTCTGAGGAGTCTACTTTCAAACTTATAATTCAGTGACGTTCTTACATTTCATACGTATATTTCATACAGGCTTCCCTGTTAGGCACACTTCTCTTTATTTTGTATGTTAATGATAATCTATATTCAAAACTCATTTGGTACTCTTTCATTCGTTTGTTTTGCTGATGATACAAATAATATATGTTCTCTTCTCCTCAAAATCCTGATGCGCGTTTGTAAATGAACCCTTCAAAAAGGTTTCGAAATCTGAGTTTGATCAATCATTTCTCACCTTTCCTTAGAAATGATTCATTTGTGCTTAGTACCAAAGAAAGATTGTTTAATTCTCTCTAAAATGATACCATACTTCTTATGATTATCGTATACATGGAGGTGCAGTGCTTACAAATATGAGGTAAAGTCAGAATTGAAAAGCTGCAAAATGGCCCAATTTTTGACGTCCGTAATGCAGTTTCCTCGTGATGAGTGAGTTCCCCATTTTTTCTTTGGTGTTCATTAGTTTTACTGTAACATCAGCATTTTTATAGAGTGAAACATGTATGCGTTCAACCAAACAGATAAACACACACACACACACCACATTTTTTTAATGATATTCTTTATTTGAGTTTCATTCAATATCAACTTATTAACAATGAAATCAATATTACCAACAACAAAAACTTATGCTGCTGAATCATTTCTCAAACATACGGTACATTATATTTGTTTTTTCCAAATCATACCATGTTTTTATAAGAAAAATGACATAAAATTCTGCATAACTCTCAGAAAAAGCTATTTTGATCAGCCTAATCAAGCCAATCCAAATGTGCCTTACACACATACCCAAAAAAAAACTGTGCTACTAAATCCTTTTTTTAACATAAGTTCTTTTTTTTTGCAGAGTACACGCTATTTATTATACATAAACATATCAGATGAAGTATAACTCCTAAAAGTGAAAAAATATCTTGATCAACTTGATCAGATTACTCAATATCCGCTTCATTACAAAAATTATCTCACTCTCTCTTGAGAATACAGCATTTCCCAAAAGCATTTCCCAAAACATACACAGCATTACACACACATACACACACACACACACACACCAACACACACACACACACACATACGATCATGACTCAAACCATTTCATCTCACAGAACCTCGCCATATTAACCGCAACAAAGACATAAAGAGGTGAAATGGCATGGTCTTGATTTTATTGGAATTTCATCTTTATTTTGTCTTCATTTTGACGTTATTTTGTGTTTACTTTATGTTTACTTTACCTTTTAGTCAATGAACATGATCGGGGCTCAGCGTCTGGTGGACGAGCCAAGTGCTTGCACCACCGCCTGGCACCGTGTCCTAATGCTGTTGGCGTCAACAAGTATCTGACGGAGTCCTGCCTTTATGTTGTTGCATTTGTGACCCTCTTCCCCACAGCTCGCCCAAGTTGATCCCAAAAATGTTCTATGGGGTTGAGGTCAGGGCTACATGCAGGCCAGTCCATTTCTAATGATGCCCTCTCTCTCTCTCTCTCTCTCTCGAAAGTTGCGCACATGTCTCGCTCTATGTGGTTTTGCGTTGTCATCTTTTTGAAGCATCTCAGCTTAAATTTGCCCTATGGCGCGGGGTTTTTGAACATACTTCAGTCGCCTGCTTTGCTTACAAGTGGCATAATGTACAACAATAAAACTTGATGAGCTATCAAAATTGCCTGGCATGCCACCACTTTAAAACATGAATGTGAAGTTAAGATGTCTATTGAAATTTGCCTTCATGGCTGACCAGTTGAGAAAAAAAGACATATTTTACGCAAAAGAACATGTTCTTTATGTACTCTTCACGACCATTCTCATTCATAAGGACAGTCTTGCTCGTTTTGCAACTTTTCAATGCAGACCTTATCAGCCACTTTTGAGTACAGTTCTTTACTTGATAGCATGATCATAATGAGTAGGATGTCATTTTAAAGAAAATTTAATACTCTTTCCATTGATATCAAGCATGTATTGTATAGTGCTTACAAACTGGAGAAATTTACAACTGAAGTCAGATTTCCAAACTTTTTTGAAGGGTTTATAACAAATGAAGAACTTGTCTCTGTTCAATTTTGGATTTACGCAAACACGTTTTTCTTAAACATTGACAAAACTCATTATGGTGTTTAGTAATTCCCCACCTGCATTTCCTATTTCTGTCAAGATAAACAACATTGATCTCATCTGTCACAGGTTAGCAATAATTTTTTTTTTCTTTGGGGAGGGGGGGGGGTCTTTATATCGATAGTGATTTATCTTGGAGAACCCATGTTAACCGTGTGAGTAGAATTATTGCTAAATACAGGCTTTACGAACAGCTTACAAATGTCTTATGAACCCTATGAGCCCTTCGTATGAACGCCTAACGAATATCCGTAAGACTTTCTTACGAACGCCGTACAAGATTCCTCTGTTAACAATCTAGAGCGTTCTTACAATCATTCTCAAGAATATGAGGCTTATAGAATTGTCCCATACTAGGTCTGGATGCTGGTTTCGTACGCTCTTCTCAAGAAGATTTTACAAAATGTAAAATGGTTATGAATAAATGTTTCATTACGAAATGGAAATGAAATTAAAAAAAAATGAAATGAAATGGTCTAAAAAAAAGTTCTCACGGCGTTCATCCCAGTTAGTAATGACATTTGTGACTAAGCATTACACGTAGACATATCATTGCTCACGAATTATACTTTCTACAACGAGATATACTCTGCTCACAATTTCATATTGCCCCAACTTCCCGCTTCAACTAGGTTCGATCATTATCATAACCAAGTACGAATGCTAGATATTAGAGTACGTCTTGTGTATAATAGTAGACCGGGGCCCAGAAGATTTATTCAGCTGAAAAGGGTCACACTTTTTAATGGTCTCATCGTATAAGGATGTGGCCAAGGGTCAATAAAATGAATTGCTGGCAAGTCACATCCTGTACCGTAAGCCTGGGGACCACAAAAAGGGACCCCGAAAAATGGATTTATTCAGCCGAAGGGGGTCACGGACAAAAGTTGGTGGATATTGTTCCTTTGGGTGTACTTATTATGAAAACAGCAATGCCAGCTATTTTATCCTGTACGGGGCCCCAGACAGTAGACCCAAAGGGCCCCACAAATATGGTGTTATTCAGCTGAAAAGGGTCACGGCTAATTTCTTTTGCAATGGAAGTAGTTCCCATCAGAGATATCCAAAAAACCGATGCCAGCTATTTTATCCTGTACGGGGTCCCAGACAGTAGCCCCAAAGGGCCCAACCCCCATAGGCCCTACGTACAAACACACACAAACATTGATTTTATTCAGTTGAAAAGAGTCACGGCTAATTTCTTTTGCAATGGAAGTAGTTCCCATCAGAGATATCCAAAACACCAATGCCAGCTATTTTATCCTGTACGGGGCCCCAGACAGTAGCCCCAAAGGGCCCAACCCCCATAGGCCATACGTACAAACACACAAAAACATTGATTTTATTCGTGCAGCTGAGAAGAGTCACGGCTAATTTCTTTTGCAATGGAAGGAGTACCTATCAGAGATATCCAAAACACCAAAGCCAGCTATTTTATCCAGTACGGGGCCCCGGACAGTAGCCCCAAAGGAGCCCCCCCCCCCCCCCCCGGCACACACACACACACATTAGTTTCATTCAGCTAACAAGGGTCACGGCTAATTTCTTTTGCAATGGAAGTACACTGTAGTACCCATCAGAGATATCCAAAATACCAAAGCCAGTTAGTTTATCTTGTACGGGGCCCCAGACAGTAGCCCCAAAGTGCCCCCCCCCCCTCTCCACATACACACACATACACACACACACACACACACACACACACACACACACACACACATTGGTTTCATTCAGCTGAAAAGGGTCACGGCTAATTTCTTTTGCAATAGAAGTAGTACCCATCAGAGATATCCAAAATACCAAAACCAGTTATTTTATCCTGTACGGGGCCCCAGACAGTATAGCCCCAAACACGGGTAATTTCTTTTGCACTGGAAGAAGTACCTATCAGAGATATTAAACACACCAAGGCCAGTTATTTTATCCTGTACAGAGCCCCAGACAGTAGCTCCATAGTGTCCCATCCATTATACATGTACTGTGAATCAGCTGAAAATGGTCTTACAAATTCTTTTGTAACGTAAATATCAGGGCCTACTGAGCAGAGATATCACAAACACGAAAGCAAGTCATCTTATCCTGTATACGGGGTCCTATAGGTTACAGTAGCAAAACACCCAAGAAATTTGCAAAGGAAGCATCCTTCTGTATAGTGCACAACCGAGATGACCATATTACGAAAACATTTCATCCTGTACTGGGCCCAGTACAGTAGCCATAAAGTGCCCCTCCCCCACATAATTGTGACCCTGCACCTCAAAACAAACAAAAAGTCGCCAGACATGAATTTTTAGTTAAGAACATATTCTGAAAGAGCAGACCTTGAGCTTTCAAAGGATGTATAACTCAAATCAAATGGACTCTCCTAACCTATCTAAATATTGGAAAGAAAGCACAAACTCAGGAAAAGTGTGAACTGAGAAAAGAGGCTCTGAAGTACAGTGTCTATTCAAGCACTTAATCCTTACCAAACCGTACTGGCTGAGCGATGAATAGGACAAAAAACAGGAAGTAAACCACCAGAGTAACAACAATGAAGGGATTATCAGATTGAAATGAAATTAAATATGCCTCATTAACACATTCTGTCCATAATCAATGCCAACTTTCAAAGCAGTAGCACTATCCTTTCAAAAGTTATTAGAGTTGAAAGTGAAGAGTGTGGACAAGGTTTTTCAGAAATGAAAAAGGGAACTCTAAAAACACACCTAATCTCACTATTCTACCAAAAATGTTCGAGATAAACTGCTAAAAAAACACACTTTCCTGCTCGTTTTATGATACCAAATTTTAGCATAATGTAAAAGAATACCCGCTCTTTCAGAAAATATGAAAAAGTCAAGTTCGGCTAGGGTGACCCATGTCACTTATTTTCAGTCCTCACGCAAAGTCAATGTGTGCGACTTTATGTTCGTTTTGAGGTGCACGGTCACAATTATTATGACATCATTTAGCTGAAAAGAGTCTAGTTGCTTTTCTTTTATACAATCGAAGTATGCCTTAGTTTACATCACCCAAAACATCAAAGCCATTTAAGTTTTCCCAACCAATCATTTCGCACTTTTGTCGGTTCATTTGATAGAAGGTTCGAATTCGTAAACTGGGTATTCAAATTGGCTGGTACACTACGTTCATTTAAATTCGCCTTGAATTGCCGAAAAGGGTATTTCAGTCACTAAAATTCGCGAAAGACAGTCAAATTCCAAACGTGTTCATTCAAATTCAAATCATGCTATTTCTTTGTTTCAGATCATTAAATTTTTAACGTGTCTTTCTATGTGTGTTTTCGTTTCATCTATAAAATGCTGTTATAAAGCAGTATGAATCATATTTCTTATCTAGTATAACTGGATTTGGTTGTTCTGTAACGGTCCTTCTCTTTCATATACATGTCATTATAGGCCTATACGTGTACCAGTAATGCAGATTAACTTCATTTTTTATAGTCATGACAGCACAACAGATACAGACGTATATCTCTAGAAGACATAGAAAGAATTATATTTTTTAAAAAATTGAGGATCATAACCTTGACTTCCTGGAACTGGCCGACCGCTCGTAATAAAGCGCTCATAACGGCCAGATAATTTGTGGCTTCTTACTTCTTCGGATTCAAAAAGCACGTTTAAAAAAAACCTGGTGTCAAAGTCTCTTAAACGAATACGAAAACATGAAATGTTGTGATGCTTACAAAACAATAACTACAATGAAAGAAAATAAGGAATGAGGTCAAGCATGAACATATCTGCTTAATTGACTGCAGAACATGTTAAATTAGATGGCCAGAAATCAATTTGAATGAACGAGCGCAGCATGTGATCACGTGACTATATCATTATGAATTTATGAATGAACGGATAGTGGAATGGTGCTTGTCTTATATATGGATTTCAGTTGAAAAAGTGTTGTTTAGAATAAGGTTAGAGGTAATGTGAATGTTTCAAAATGAATTTGAATGAAGAAATTATGACATTGAACTACCATGTCATCTAGGCTAAATTTAATTCAACATTAAAGAATTCGATTAAAAGAGGTGCGAAATTGGCCCGGATGCAGGGCCCTTGACAGGTATAGCCCCACGGTATTCCCACCCCATATGAATTAAGTGTTTTTAGGTGAAAAGAGTCATGTATATATGCCTATTTTCCTTGGGAGTGGAATTAACAGCTGAGATACGTAAAACACAAACCCATCCAGTTATTTTTATTCTTTAAGGGGCCCCCAGCCAGTAGCTGGAAAGTGTTCCCGTATTATTTTATTCTAAGTGAAAAGAATCACTGCTATAATTTCTTTTGCAATGGAAGTAGTAGTCAACGAGGTATCAAAAACACCGAAACCAGTTATATAGCTGTACGGGGCCCCACGGAGTGTTCCTAAAGTGTCCCCACATGTAATTCCACTCTCAAGATCTGCATCCCGATCTATTCAATCTGTCAGATCAGGAGAGAGCGGCAAAAGTGTATGGGGACCGTGAGCATCGTAGCAGCAGCGTTTGGGTGATGGGGTTGGATCTGGCAATTTTACAGATCGGGAAGAAATTTTGAACTGGTTCAAAATTTCTTCCCCATCTCCCCATCAAGATTGACCTATTTTGAATCTTAGCTCAAACGGGGAGAGAGCAGTGACAGTGTAAATACCGCGGGATGAGCGTAACAATTCCAGGTTTTTCTGACCGTAGTAACAGCGGCACAAGAGCGGGAAGTAGTCTAAACTAGACACCGACGACATGGTCCCGCTGCTGCTCCGCTTTCTTGATCATAGCACGACCTTCCCGCTTTAACGACGCTCTCACTAAGTTCTCTACTCTCGTATAAAATCAAGGCCTGTTCCTACGACGCTTCATTCCTGCTTCGATAACGCTGTTGGCCGCTTTAGCTACGCTGTTCCTACGCTTTCCCAGACTCAATTACGCATGTCTTCCGCTCTCGCCGCTCTAAAATCGAACGTAGCCGATGCGCTGGAAAATGTTTGCCAGAACAGAAAAATTGATGATGATGAGGAGGACGTTGTCATTGTCGCGAAAATGAAGACGAAGGAGCGCATATTTAAGAAAAAGAAGAGATGCAAACAATAACGAGAATAAAGCAAAACACTTTGGAGCTACTGTCTGGGGCCCCGTGCAGGATAAAATATCTGACTTTGGTATTTTGGATATCCGATGGGTACTACTTCCATTGCAAAAGAAATTAGGCGTGACCCTTTTCGGCTGAATGAAACCAATATGTGTGTGTGTGTGTGTGTGTGTGTGTGTATGTGTGTGTGTGTGTGTGTGTGTGTGTGTGTGTGTGTGTGTAGGGGGCACTTTGGTGCTACTGTTTGGGGCCCCGTACAGGATAAAATAACTGGCTTTAGTGCTTTGGATATCTCTGATGAGTACTACTTCCGATTGCAAAAGAAAGTAGCCGTGACCCTTTTCAGCTGAATAAAATCAATGAGTGTGTGTGTGTGGGGGGGGGGGAGGGGGAGGGGGGGGGGGGGGGTAAGGGGGCAATTTGGGGCTACTGTCTGGGGCCCCGTGCAGGATAAAATAACTGGCTTCGGTATTTTGGATTTCTCTGATGGGTACTACTTCCATTGCAAAAGAAATTAGGCGTGACCCTTTTCAGCTGAATGAAACTATTGTGTGAGTATGTGTGTAGGGGGGGGGGGGGGGGGCACTTTGGGGCTACTGTCTGGGGCCCCGTACAGAATAAGACAGCTGGCTTTGGTGTTTTGTATATCACTGATGGGTACTACTTCCATTGCAAATGAAATTAACCGTTACTCTTATCAGCTGAAAAAAGTCAATGTGTGTGTGTGTGTGTGTGTGTGTGTGTGCGTTTGTACGTAGGGCTTATAGGGGGTGGGGCACTTTGGGACTACTGTCTGGGGCCCCGTGCAGGATAAAATACCTGGCTTTGGTGTTTTGGATATCTCTGATTGGTAGGCCTACTCCTTCCATTGCAAAAGAAATTAGCCGTGACTCTTTTCAACTGAATAAAATCAATGTTTGCGTGTGTTTGTACGTGGAAAAATCCAATGTTCATTTTATGTCGATGGTGGTAAGATGGTGGTAATTGACAGGCTTATCAATCGCGTCATTCGATGACACCAAAGAAAAAGGCTGTATCTCCACCAAACTTTAAGAAATAGCTACTGATAAATGTATTTCTTGCTCTCGAGGGCCTTATTCCCCCTTTAAATTTTGCATTCATTCATGGAATTTTTATAAGATACAAACATATATTCTATGATTAAACGAACATGGGTTTTCTTCAAATTTTCAGACCACTCAGTATGTATCAACCCAAACAGATAATACTTGCATACACACACATATATACACATGTGACGCACACACACACAAACACATTATGCACTTAACATTACCACATGCATGCTCACAACCACTTAAAGGCACTCAGTCGTTGCGAGTGGTTTGCGCGGCACGGAGACGAACGCAACACGCTGCCTCCCCCATTCTGTATCAAATGTAGTGACCCCGAACGAGAATAGCGCTGGCTCAATCGGTCAGCGAACAAAACGCGTAGGTCACGACAGCGCTCTCTGTGCTTATCTCTTAACCCAAAATGGCTGTCCGAGCGAGCCACGTGAGCTTCCGAATGGACGCACACAACACTCAGTGCGCATGCGCATGAAGAGAGGCCAAAAGAGCCACGCGTTTTCTGGCCTCTCTCCTCCAATCACCGCAGCTCGCGGTGACAATATTTGTGTATGATGCGTACACACACATGCACACACACATACACACACGTCTTCTGGCCTCTCTCCTCCAATCACCGCAGCTCGCGGTGACAATGTTTGTGTATGATGCGTACACACACATGCACACACACACACGTGTCTCAGTGGCAGCATTGTCCCACACGTTTATGGATATACAGTTGTAGCACCGAGAGTCTGGCATTGCGCAATTGCATGCACAAACTTCGGTCGTTCGGAGTTTGCGTACCATTAGGGATGGCGATCGGCTGCCTTTAATACACATAAATAGAGGTACAAGTATTCATACCACCACTCATATCTATTCAAAACGTTCTAATTGATTTCTGGAAATAATAAAAGCACACTTCATAGCACTTGATTCACTGCTCTGCACATGTTGCTTTTCCTTATAATTGTCTTTTCCTTTCTTTTTCCCCACTGGTGTTCCCTTGCGGACGCCACAAAGCTAGCACGAAACATTTCTACGGGAAATTAATGGGAAACAAGCCAGTTCGTAAATAGCTCATGTACACATTGCTACAAATGACCTTTCTTTTTTCTCAGTTGGTTAGCACTTCACTCCTTTTCAAAGCGGCATAATGCATCAGCTTTGCCCGACGTAGCAATTTATGGATTCACGTTCAATGAATGAGCTTGCGTTTAGAGCAGGTGATCAGAAAATTCCATCAGTTGACAACAGGCATGTTTTGTATTGAACGCAATAACAGCCCTATTCCTTTTACATATCGCGAAATACCATTCTTGCTGTCAGGTGGTTGTGTTGGCGAGCTAAATAGATAAGAATCACATGAATAATCATCGCATTACAGATGCTTATCTCAGTGAATTTACAAACCAGAATTGCTTGTTGGTACAGATGACCTTTTTCTGCTCATGCGCAAAGTGGAATTACGAACTGGTCTATTGCCATTTTTGTGTATGCTTTATCATGTTTCTTATTTCCTTTTTGAGATTCTGAGGCTGCCATCACTATTAAGCACGTGCTTAAAAACGGCAGGCTCCTGTACTTTTTTTCTTTTCCCTCTTTTTTTTTCGGAAACAAGTGTATCGTCGATTTCTGTGATCTCGTTGTTATGTTTATATCTTAAAGATTGTGATTATTATGCTATGGATGTAGTATTGATTTTTGCTATTCTGTTGTCAGATGATTTCCTTGAACAAAAATGCAGAATAAAATCGAACTGATCTGAATTAAACTGAACAGATAAATGTGCTCTAGAAACTCTGGAAGCTTCCACCACGTGGGCTCGCTCAACGAACCATGCATCAACTTGCACAGATTTATATTATCTATGACAATACTCATAGTCATGCTGTTATCAAATAAGCACCCCAAGATTATGTGAAGATCCAGAATGGAAACGGACTATCAAACAAAATTTAGACCTACATCACCGTCAAATCAGAGGTAGACCTATACATAAAGCGTATTCAGAAGAATTATTGCTACATAGACCCATCTTATTATGCGAAGTTATAATACATGTTATGCATACTCATTTCATGTTATTTCATGTTCTCGAACAGTGACAAGGGGCCGGAGTAATCATAAAACAATAATATGTTCGTGAGTGGATTGTCCTTACCTTCCTCTTAACACCGCTGGTCAGTTTCTTCTTTCCTGGAGAATTACTCGTATCTTTCACCGTTGTTGATTTCTCACCTTCTCTTCCTTCGCTCATCAAATACCACCGAGAGTGCAGAAAATATATAAACAAACGTTATAGTAACTTGCTGTCAAAAACTGCGCGAAAAGAAGAACAGCGAAACTTTATCTTATCGGCTGAATGTAATGCGATTGAAGAATGCCAAACACATCGTATCCACAATTACTTCTCTTTTGCTAATGAAAATTCAGGTAATTGTGTTTTGTACATAGATGAGCGCAGGCAAATGTGGCTGTGAGACCTCTTCTCCACTTTCACCCAATTAGGCCTAAGCTACTGAGATCTTTCCACTCGGGGAAACATTTTTATCGAAATACTCCGATATGCTGGTGATGATACTAATTGTTTATTTCATCGTGTATTTTGTTTGGCTGTAGCCTAATCAACCAATCAATGCAGAATAACTCTCTACGTGCGCGCGCACACCTACACACACACACACACACACACACACACACACACACACATCTTGTGTCATTTTCACTCAACGAGCTACTTGTAATTTTGAGACCATTTTGTCTCTGAATTAAAAAACACACACACACATCTATTACTCTTCCTTGCATCCTAAATGACAGGGAAAGATGGCCTTCGTTGTCATAGCGCTTTTAAAGAGATGGTATAGCTTTGGTTGAGCTGGGGCTTCAGGTTTCCAATTTGTGCGAGATATGAACAAAAGAAAGAGATAAGTTTAAAGCCAAAGTTCATAAGGCCATAATTGATTGTATAAATGAAATGGATGGGATAATAACAAAGAAGATACAAGTTTATTATGATAATTCATGGTGTGAATAAGACAAATAAGAAACGCTGTAACGTTGAAAATCAGAAAGGCAAAGAGAAATTTTTGTGACAAGTTATCTGCCTCAGAAAGTTCTTACGTGCTGCTATCCTTGAAGAGCTGCTTTGCCTCAGGACCGCTCTTCAAGGATAGCAGCATGTTGAGATTGAAATGTTGAAATTCATTTCCATATTCTAAAAATCCATCTTGAACGGTGGTCACACGAGATCTGAATGCAGTGGAAGGTTGTACGTTCGTTTTATGGGTCTGACTATACATAATCGCCTGGTACTTTTCCAGGTCCAAAAACATTCGCAAATTGTCGCAAGGGATTGGCAAACAGTTGCTAATATTTGCAAAACTGTCGCTAACATTTGCTAACAGTCGCTAATAATCGCCACCTGTGTTTTGCAAACACTTTCGCAAGCATTTGTTCAAGTGTTGCTAATTGTCGCTAAACATCGCTAAAAATTGTTAACTCTAAGTTGATCGCCAAAGTTCACGAACCACGCTGTGCACACTGGAGCGGTTTGCCGCGCGTAATCTGCAAATTAGATTGTTGCCCTTGGGCACCTGCAGTTTAGTAGTAATCAGTTACATAATTATCATGCACATGTATACCGCGAATACATTCCCCATGGATCTGAGAATTTACAAAATCACTTTTCCAAAACGAAACAAACAATAAAGGAAATCAAGGATGCGTAACATGCAAGAAGACTATTGGACAATCAGTACTGGAATCTCAGCTTTTCAACTTTTTGCTTAAAAAAAACAAAGAACACTTTCAGCACAGACTGTTCAATGAAACTGCAAAATATTCCTTGTGTTACTGATATTGGTATGCACGCAGAAATTATTGCATCGGACCACTGCCATATATACTGAGAAGGCGGTACATAAAATGTGTACATCCAACACCTCAATATCTCAAATATGATCTGCGAATGTCACATTATCCTTGTTCTTGTTTTACTTTTATTTTTTGGGGGTTTTTTTCCACAAAATTAGTCAGCATCCAAAGTAATGATATCTTATCTTGTTTCATGTTAATAAGAAAATGACTAGTACATCCAACACCTCAATATATCAAATATGATCTGCGAATGTCACATTATCCTTGTTCTTGTTTTATTTTTGTTTTATTTTTACAAAATTAGTCAGCATCCAAAGTAATGATATCTTATCTTGTTTCATGTTAATGAGAAAATGACTAGTATTTTTTTTTTCTGGTGTCGGTAAAGTAGTCAACTGTATGAAAGATGAGCTCTTAAAAAAATAGAAAAACCAGCAACATACTTCTTTACTTGTTATTCCAATCTTTTACCATAGAATAGTATACCGGTATTATGATATAGACATTTTTTTTAGATCATCATGATTGTGTCATTCATTTTCATGTGCATGTTTGTGTAATGATTTTTGTACATCATAACTCACTTTTCCTACTGCGCCTTGAGCACGTTAGTCATGTGGAATTGGCACATTAAATGTATACTGTATTATTATTATCATTATTACCGATGAACTCTATATGGATGAAATGTTAATGTTTGATTTGATTTCTGTCACAGTTCATGCTCTTTTTGGAAGTGTAGTTACAAAGGTGAGGGGATGTTTTAGAGAATATGCCTACCATTCACTCTCCTACTCAAACCTACTAGATCTACGTATGTAGAGTATAATGTAATCCACAAACGGCCCATAATAAACTCACCCACATACTGTACTCCCAGCTATGGAAAAACAAGAGTAGCATTTTCACTCTCCACAACATGTGTTTTATATCATGCATGGGGAAGAAATTAATGGCAGTTTTGCATCCTCTTAGAAAAAACAAACAAACAAACAAAAACAAAAACTACACAAACAAAAACAAAAACTACACACACACACACACACACACACACACACACACACACGATGTCAGTTTGGATTTCAAATTCATACATCTGCATTACACCATCAAATCTACGCTTTCAGAAATCTGGATAGCATTTTAACAGACAGTCGATTTCCAAGTGAACCACACAACTGTTGGGTAAAGTGATTACCAAAAGCCAACTGAGGTCGGTTTTACCTTAAGCAAGTTTAGTGGAATTGCACTAAATCTTTTCTTCGAAATTTAACCACCGAATGAAAACATTAGTTAACAGGAATTTTAACCAACTTATGTCGGTAAATGACAAACATCACTCGAAATACACATCAAACAATGTACATACACTAATACAAACCACACATGTCAAATTTAGCACTTGAGACACTAATTCAGGACAATTGTTCCAACATACAATCTCATTTGATGTGATCTAATTTGGCAGTCTGTTGCACAAAGTACAGTGGTATACTGTTAACATTTGCGAAGGGAAGTAATATAGCACATTCACATGTAAAATGAAAATTCACAAGATCTGACACTGTATGAGCAACTTTGTAAATCTGAATGGATAGACACGAGTTGTCAAAACAATACAGTAATGGTAATATGGTACTGGATTTACGAATGATTGAAGTACATGTATGATAATTAACACCAATGTAATTTGTATCTTGGACCAATTTTCTATAAGCATATTATTCTCATCTCCTACATCTGAAAAAAAAGAAGAATTAATTTAGTGCAAATTCATAGCAGAAATGCATACTTTACAACATGAAACAAATCAGTTGTTTACATTTCACTTTCAAACCTCATAAGGACCAATCTCTGTAAGTAATTAGAAACAAAAAGTACTTGTATTACATGTACATGGGTCTAGGGCAATTACCCCCTGGGCAATTACCCCGGACCCTTCCCCTGGTTCTAATCCTAATCCTGAACCTAATCCTAACCCTAACCCAAACTCCTAACCCTTGACCTAATCCTAACCCTAATCTTTACTCTTGCCTTACCACTAACCAGTATTTAGCCAGGGGGTAATTGCCCTCTGGGGCAATTGCTGGGATACGCGTGTACATACATGTAGGACAGGAAAAATATAGGAGAGAACAGGATTGAGAGAAAAGAGCAGTACAGAGTTCATCAAATTAAGTGAGCAAGAAAGAGCGAATACATAGGTGTGGATGAGGCTTGAGATTTACAATGATATGGACATGTATTGAAGTTACAAACACAAACACAAGAAAATCAGGATAAGCAAAGGAATATACAACAAAAATGGGCACCTAGGTGCTTACATGGTTCAATTTAGCTAGTCAGATAACAAAATCAAGTAGCAAACAGAATAGCAACATATTACGCATATAATGCAATGACCCGTTATGAGTTATATGACATCAAATACTAATTTAATGCAAGGAAAGTACAAACTGAGTGTTCAAAATTGTACATGTAATGAAAATAATATTCAATGCCATGTCAACTTTATAGATTTGGGTTTCCAAGATAAACTTGAAGCTTTCAAAAATCTGTAGTAACATGCTTCAGGTACACTATAAAGTGCTTGTTCTGCTGCTAATTATTTTACTCATTGCAATGCAGCATGATACAATATTGCATCCATACTCCAAAATCAAATACACACATGTGACAGGTACTATGTAGGTGCATAGTGAAAAGGTGGAATTTCATCACATTTTTGAATATGTAGTATGTTGGCTACTGGCCTACCTGGGAGCAATGCACAGAATTCTTGTGTTGTGGGCCTGTACATGTATATGCTATCACATTTCTCCTGAGTCGAGTTCTAACTGCGAAGTGATACACAACAGCCTGCCTTGTATGATAATCATGAAGAATTTGATCACTTCTTATGAGCATAGATGAAATTGCTTGGGGTACATCTTCACTACTCAAGTGATACATGAAGGATGCCAGTTGAAGACAATTATATCTTGTGTTTTCAAATTACCATTCACATTATAAAGATTGAAAGTAGTTTGATCCACAATATTTTGGTTAAATTTTCTATAGATTTTTTTTCATTACCATGGAAACACATTAATTACATACCACATTACCTGTAATAGTGGCCACATATGCCAAGTTCTAGGTCAACTCCTAAAAAAGCAAGAGAGTTGTTGTAACTTGGGTTGGAACCAGGTGCAAGCATGGTTAGCAACAATAGTGTTGACATATATTTGGGCCAGGTGAGGTCATTTAGAACTAGTTTCCATGGCGATGTCACAGTTTGGTGCTCTATACATCCCTTGTCAACTTGTACACACTATGTGTGGGCGTGGTGTGTAATAATGGTATTAGCAGCTTTTCACATATTCCATACTTGTCTACATTATCATAAGTAAAACTAACTCCTTGAAAAGTGAATACATGTTTCAAAGAAGCATTGACCACTAATAGTATCAATATAGATGTACATTATCATTCATACATGGTACAGGTGTATAGTCAAAATACAACAATATCCATCATATGGCAAATGGCTTGTAAAATAACATGGCCACTGTTATGAGGAGACCACAATTAAAGGTCAGTGCCTATTTCCCTATAACATTGTACTTCTCAAGCAAATGCTGTTTATTATGCAGACTTGATACAGGAAGGGTGGAGATGATAAATAAATGGTTGCATTATGGTTGACTCAGCAAATTTAGAAAATAAGGGATGGATGCCAAAGTTTCAAATCCTCCTTGTTTGTACAGGAGTCCCTTTTAAAATGGTCTCACTGCCATGCAATGTGGCCAGCGGTTGCGATTTAGAACGAAGATCAACTTGAAGACAAGATCAGCTGCACTCACAATGCCTTTAGGACTGTCCCCTGTGCTCCACAACTGCAGATACATGTACCTGAAGAGGGTATAATTTGCTTTCTCCAATAAGGAGGATGAAGGGCTGTGACTGCGGATGTTCTGTGTCGACCACATATGAGCAGTTAAAACAGTCCTTCCTGGAAGAATGAAAAAGGCAAGCATATATGGAAACAGCGTGTAAACATTTTGAAGACATATTGATGTGCACTATTTTCTTATGCCCTTTATACACATGATATTTCCAGTAATTTTGTATCATATATTTACTAGCAACTCCAGCAAACTAGAAGCAAGAGTGACCAAGATCAGAAGGTCATTCTTCAAAGCTGAAGATTTACTATGCTCATACAGGAGTGAGTCAAACATGATATCTGGAAACAGGGGGCAAAATTGTATCAGAAGGGAATGGGGAGGTAGTACAGGCCTGTAAGAAAGCTACAGATCACAACAGAACAATTCACATAATTCTGGCCTTCATGGTGCTATCTGTTTGTTTGTTTGTTTTTTCCCCATGTCTAGCTAAATCACAAACCAGAACTATCTTTGCAAAGAAGTGTAACTTTGTCTAAAGTCAATTTTTTTGACCAACCCCCCCCCCCCAAAAAAAATAAATAAATAAATAAATAAATAAAAGTGACACACAATTCTACATTCAAAGTTACATTTGACTTGCATTTTCATGTCCTCCGAAACTGATTAAATTGGTACCAGTACGGGCCAATTACTAGACCTAGGCACCTATGGTACACTATTGAAATGATTGATTGGTCCACGCTGCATATTGTGATACCTGTCAAATGTATGGGATGTTGCCATATACATTATAAAGAAAGAGAAGAATCTACATACATGTACAATTCCTTGGAATGAAGGGGCAGGGTAAAGATTATAAGATGTGCCTTCACAGAAATTTCACTCTTAAGTTAAGTTCACTCTTTAATTCTAGGTGACATACAAAATATGTACCTGTGTTGTCATTAGAATTATCTGGTACGGTACAATACATGTACCATCACTTCCAAAAAAAAAAGTTGTTTTTTTTTCCTCCCACAGGAGTAAGATCAAGTTCTGAACAATGGTTATGGTATAAATGTACCTAGAATGTCAATCTTTTGAATAATGCACTTTCAGTAAATCCTGAAAGCTGAAACTCACAGCTTTCCAGTCAATGAGTGAGCTTGCATCAAAGCCTGGTCAGAGATGCAGCCTCCTTTGCATGGTCTTTCCGCATTCGCTGAATAGGAGGGAAGCAGATTCAATAACTGTTTACCTGAGGGTAAATAATATTCATACAAGTGAGGTGTTATACAAATGATGTGTTATACAATGCATTATTACAAAAGTACGTTATTTCCTTATATGAATAGGGGGAACTTTTTACTCAGCACAAAGAAAATGTAATATAAATGGGTCTCTTTTAAAAAGCACCTTAGCCCTTCACTCCAATAACCAACACCACATGCAGGAATTGATTGCCTGAACTTTTGGTATCTGATTTTTGCTCTTAAATTGCTCATTTTGCAGTACAGTGTAAGTGCTACTAAAATGCCAAGTGCTTATATCAATGAAACTATTCATGAAAATATACATTTGGTATTGCTACCAACATGAATTAACGCACTGAATTACCTGCAGAACACAATACAGAGGTTCATCTTTCCTACCGAGGAACACAAAGGACTGGCACAGCCTCCTAGAAGAAGTAGTGGCTGCTTCAACCCTTGATACAATATGTCAAGGGTCAGCAATTAACCAACCACTGCATCACTGGGCATTTTTGTGATTGAGGGTACCACCTATCGGCACCCTATGAATTTGCAGCTCGTTTATTCCAAAAGTATAAAACAAATTTGCCTAAGTTTTTCCTCAAATAAGCTGTAAATACTGCAGTTTCAAATCTCATGACTGTTCTGTTGATTCTGAATTTCCGTTGTAAAATTATGCAATTTTTCTTCGCGTGGCTGAAAAAGGGTACCTCACGATCTGCACCCCTTCCCTCCATAGGTAATACATGTGAATTTCATAGTCTGCGTTGTTACTGAGTGGATATGTAATTGAAACATGTTTAGTTTGTTTTGTTGGCTTGATTTTCGTTTCTTTGTTACTGTTTTCATAGCTATAAAATGGCACTTAATCCCACGCGTACCTTTTTGTTCTATACGCAAACAGCCATGATACGCAGGGTGTTGATGTACCCTGCCGATAGCTGGTACCCTTACCACACATTGAAGAAACCGTCCAAATCTATTGATTGTGGGAAATGTGGGCATCTTTGGAAAGGCAAGACAAGATAATGCACATGCTTACCAGCTAAAGTACAGTTACAGTTAAAGTGATTTTAAAACATTACCATTAACTTGGTCAGACTCAGCCTGAGAGGATTTGATTCACTTTCTAACAAGACAAATCAGTCCTACTTCACTGCCTGTCTGATGATGCGAGACTGAACGCGAGTAAATTCAAGTAGATCGGCTTTGTCATGCCAATGTCAATGGACAAAGTTGTGGTTATGTGTACGCATTTATACCAGTGCGGTTACAGTATGGCAGTACCAAAAAAACAAAGACTACGTAGTACGTGACCTAGATCTAGGCCTGTATAGAGGCAGAGTCAATACCCAGAACATACCTTATAGGGCCTAACGCGCGTTAGGTCTAGAAACTCGAGACTAGAGTCTAGAACTACAGACTGTATGTCTAACGTTAACAGTCAGAGTATCAGGCCTACTACTAGAGGCTAGGTGTTTCTGTTGTTGTTTTTATTTGAATCTATTTGCCGTTTACCATTGATCGTTTTTTCCCTGTATTAATTTACGCCAAAATTTTACTTCTGAATTACTTTAGAAACTTCTTCTAATTCCAAAATTTTCCCTAGGCAGGGCCTGCATTATTTTAATCTTATTAGAAATAATTCAAAAATACCAGGCAGTACTCTATGATATCAAATATATCTAACGTTAGAGTGTCTATGTCTAGTCTACTAAGAAGCACATTATAAATAGGTTGTACACGTCTACGTAACCTTTTTTTTTTTTTTTTTTCTAATGAGGATGTTAGGCCCTACCGCCTGCCTACCGCTATACAATCGACCATAATAATTGTGGTCCATTTATCATATGAGAAGTCCTCCCCATTTATGGACCCATACATTACTGGTCATTAGTAGGTGTGGGACTATTTTTAGTCGGACAGTAGGAGTGCTCCTACTGGACCTAGTAGTTCTAGATCTACTCTAGAGTAGACTTCAAGGCTTCAGCACCACGTTGGCAGAATACTATATCAGACTACATAGATAGGCGTATATGGGACTGTGATATTGATAGACTGCTTTCTTTCGCTGGCGAGTCTGCGTCTATGGCAAAATACGTGCAAGAGAGTGACCGCTGTCAAGGGTCGAAACAAATGGCAAAACCTCGAGAAAACCAAACGAGCAACTTACCATTTAGCCCGACATCACCAGTGGTCTCCAATTCGATATTTTCCTCAGGAGTGTTTTTGTGAACATAATTGAGTTTATTGTACAAAAGTTGTCTTTTCTGGACGTCTTCGTTCCGCACCTTTTGGTCGGGAAAAGAGAGGATCGTATTTTTTTTGATCAGAGTGAAATGGTTTTATCAGAGTGAAATGGTTTTATCAGAGTGAAATGGTTTTCTGCAGTGAAATGGTTTCGTCAGAGTGATATGGTACGCCAAAGTGAAATGATTTTTTTAAAAGGGCATTGTACCGGTTTTTTATTAGGTGATCCGAGAATCCTCTCGGATCACCTATTGTATCTGTACGGATTCTTTCTTTCTTTCTTTCTTTAGGTGATCCGAGTATCCTCTCGGATCACCTTCTGTATCTGTACTGAATCTTTCTTCTTTCTTTGTTTCTTTCTTTATTTCTCCTCAAAAGTTGTGCAGAGGTTAGCTCAGAAAGTGCATTGCCTCTCAATGTCAAACTTACACCATATATGTATCATGTCGCAAAGACGACAGCGCAAGTAAAATCATAGTGATCAGTCGACCGTGACGTCACTATGACGTCATTATATGAAAACACATTTTCATTCATATCTCATTAATGGAATGGACATTTTCAATGAAATTTACGTCACATATATTTCAAGTCAAGCACATTTTACTCATATTATCAAAATTCATATTTATTATTAAAACGTGCGCGTACGCGCGCGTTGAAATATTTGTATGCTCCAATCGAGCTCAAAATCTTTTTGCACACGTTTCAGACCATTTAGAGCATTTTTTGAAAAATTGAAAAAATTGGACGGACGCGTACGCGCGCGCACATATACGCACGCACAGGTCATATGGAATAGAAATTTCCCGTTTTTTCACATTTATCATATGCCTGAAATGTCAAGGAATATTTCTTCCAAGTTTCAAGTCAATCCGACTCAATATGACGTCATACGGGCCCGTCAAAGTTGAAATTCCGTGCGCGCGTCAATGGCGATATACAATGCAACAATGCCAAAAAACCGCCAATTTTAAATCCGATTTTACTCGTCAGGATGGACGGTGACCTCCCATTTTCTTTACATATTTTGAAAGCTGATGAGTTTTACATATCATTTCATGGGTTGGCGATACTGAAAAAATGATTAAAAGATATCAAATTTCTTAATAAAGTAAAAAAAGTAAATTTTCAAAATGACGTCATCAAATTTCAAGTTCACTCGAGCGTATCTCGCTTATCCTTTGCCAATTTTCACCCAGTTTTCAGTATGTTGTAGCTTATTAAATGTACTTTCATATTTATAACTACAAAAATTTGATTGGATGACGTCATCACCTCGTAAAAATGGATTGAAAGCATCCTTGTAAAATTTGACCAGTTTACGTGTTATCTCTATGGGAGAGCAGTTTTTCTGGAAGTGAAAATTGACATGACTATCTTTTTCGAGCACTAGCTCACTTATGCTTCGGTGAATTTCTCCCAGATTTCGATATGTTGTAGCTGAGACTTTGGGCTATCGTAAATGTGCCCTTCATTTTTTCATACGGTGTCGGAATCACGTCCAAAAACTTGGTTGAAATTAAAGCTTATCTTCGATGTATTTTCATATTAATTTCCTTTTGCAACTTTCTTTGCAATAACTCAAGAAAAACAAGCCCTATCTATCCAATATTTCGCACATGTTTAGTTCATGTTACGTACATCATTTCATAAAGTAACAATTACTTGATCGGACACAATCTTCGGTATGTAAATTAGGGTCAAAGGTCATAAATGGTTCATCCTGTATCTAAGTGAATACATGTCCTATCTCTCCAATATTTTGCACACGCAAAGATCATGTTACAAGAATCATTTCACAAAATAACCACTCTTTGCTCAGATGTCATCTTGTCTGTGCAAAGTGGGGTCAAAAGGTCATATGTACTTCTTTCTGTTTCTTCGTTATGACGTGTTATCTCTATGGGAGGGAATTTTTCTAGATGTGAAAATTGACATGATTGTCTTTATCGCGCACTAGCTCAATTACCCTTCGGTGAATTTTTCTCAGATTTTAGTATGTTGTAACTTAGACTTTGCGCTATCGTTACGTGCCCTTTGTTTTTTCATATGATGTCGGGATCATGTTAAAATACTTGGTTGAAATTAAGCTTATCTTCGATGTATTGAGATATTTCTATGTTTCTGCAACTTTCTTTGCAATAACTCAAGAAAAACAGCCCCTATCACCCCCATATTTTGCACATGTTTAGCTCATGTCACGTACATTATTTCGTAAAATGGCAGTTATAGAAATATAAGACAGAATAATTCAAGAAATGAATGATGGTAAAGAAGTTTTGGCAATATTCATGGATCTTTCTAAAGCATTTGATTGTCTTTCTCATGAAATTTTACTTCAAAAATTGCAATATTATGGTGTTCGTGGTGTCTGTCTTAAGTGGTTCAGATCTTATTTATGTGGGCGGAAACAATTCACTGTTTATGATTCTTTCCATTCGTCTTTTAGAAATATCAATACGGGTGTGCCTCAGGGATCCATTCTTGGACCTTTACTGTTTTTGATTTATATAAACGATATTGTCAATTCTTGCCATGAATCTCATTTTATTTTATATGCAGACGACACCTCACTTCTTGCCTCTCATAATGATATCAATGTGTTGATTGAACTTTTAAACAAAAATCTTTATCAAGTACATAATTGGTTTAAGTGCAATATGCTCACTTTGAATATAAGTAAAACACAATGTGTACTTTTTAAACGCGGAGGTGTGCAGTATAATACTGATGATATGATTTTAAAAATTGGTGATATACGTTTGAAATTTTATGAATCTGTAAATTTTTTAGGTGTTGTATTAAACAGTAAGTTGAGTTGGAGCGATCATATTGACTTTGTCTGTACAAAAATTTCTCGTTTTATTGGAATTTTGAATCGACTGAAATATGATTTGCCAAGTTACATTTTGTTCGCTCTTTATAATGCTTATATTTTATCTGTTTTATCTTATTGCAATTCTATTTGGGGAAACACGTATTCTTGCCATACTCAAAGACTTTTTATACTACAAAAGAAAGCAATTCGAATTTGTACAAAGTCAGATTATAGAGCTTCAACATCTAAACTTTTTAAATCATTACACACTCTTAAATTGCAAGATTTGAATAAAATTCAAATATGTTCCTTTATGCAACGTTTCCATGCTAAAACTCTTTCACCTTATTTACAAAATATGTTTTCTGTGAACTCTGATGTACATAATTATTATACAAGATCGTCAAATCATCTTCATCGATGGCGTTTTTTAACCGATAAATCTAAATATTCGTTACGTCATACTGGTCCTGTTTTATGGAATACGTTAGAATTGAGCAAATTCAATACACAGTTTAATAATATGTTCAAAAGGCAGTACAAGAAGTTATTGATTAGTAAGTATTGATTGGATTATTATGTATGGATGCATTGGTCTTTCTTCTATTTGTATGATGGTGTTTAATGTTTTTCTCTTTTTTGTTATGATTAATTTGATTTTTTTTTAAAGTAATTTTCAAATGATTATAACGCGGAGTATGTGCAACATAACAAGCCTATTCTGGCTTTCTACGCGCATACCATTTTCCGGTCAACCAAACACATAATGTTAATGAGTTTCTGTTTTCTATGTACCTGTGATATCTGTTTTCCCGATGTGTTTTTAGGTGATCCGAGTATCCTCTCGGATCACCTATTGTATCTGTACGGATTCTTTCTTCTTCTTCTTCTTTCTTTATTTCTCCCCAAAAGTTGTGCAGAGGTTAGCTCAGAAAGTACTATGCCTATCAAGTTCAAACTTATACCATGTATGTATCGTGTCCCAAAGACGGCAATCGAACTAAAATCAAAGTGATCAGTCGACCGTGACGTCACTATGACGTCATTATATGAAAACACATTCTCAATCATATCTCATTAATGGAATGAAGTTTTTCAATGAAATTTACGTCACATATATTTCAAGTTATGCGCATTCTACTCATATTCTCAAAATTCACATTTTCTCTTGGTACGTGCGCGTACGCGCGCGTTGAAATATTTGTATGCTCAAATCGAGCTCAAATTTTTTTTGCACACGTTTCAGACCATTTGGAGCATTTTTTGAAAAATTGAAAAAATTGGACGGACGCGTACGCGCGCGCTCATATACGCACGCACAGCTCATATGCAATATAAATTTCCCGTTTGTTCACACTTATCGGCTGCCTGAAATGTCAAGGAATATTTCTACCAAGTTTCAAGTCAATCCGACTCAATATGAGGTCATACGGGCCCGTCAAAGTTGAAATTCCGCGCGCGCGTCAATGGCGATATACAGTACAATTATGCCGAAAAACTGCCAATTTTAAATCCGATTTTACTCGTCAGGATGGACGGTGACCCTCCATTTTCTGTACATATTTTGAAAGCTGATGAGTTGTACATGTCATTTCATGGGGTGGCAATGCTGACAAAATGATTAAAAGATATCAAATTTCTTAATAAAGTAAAAAAAGTAAATTTTCAAAATGACGTCATCAAATTTCAAGTTTATTCGAGCGTATCTCACTAGTCCTTTGTCAATTTTCACCCAGATTTCAGTATGATGTAGCTTATTTAATGTTCCTTCAAACATAAAATTACAATATTTTGATTGGATAACGGTATCACCTCGTAAAAATGGATTAAAAGTAATCTTGTCAAATTTGACCAGTTTACGTGTTATCTCTACGGGAGTGCAGTTTTTCTGGAAATGAAAATTGACATGACTATCTTTATCGAGGACTAGCTCACTTAAGCTTCGGTAAATTTCTCCCAGATTTTAATATGTTGTAGCTGAGACTTTAGGCTACCGTAAGTGTGCCCTTTGTTTTTTCATACGATGTCGGAATCACGTCAAAAAATTGGGTTGAAATTCAGGCTTATCTTCGATGTATTGAGATATTTCTTTCTTTCTGCAACTTTCTTTGCAATAACTCAAGAAAAACGGCCTCTATCACTTCTATATTTTGCACATGTTTAGTTCATGTCACGTACATTATTACATAAAATAACAACTACTTGATCGGACACCATCTTGGGTATGTAAAGTAGGGTCAAAGGTTATAAGTGTTTCACCCTGTATCTTAGTGAATACATGTCCTATCTTTCCCATATTTTGCACACGCAAAGACCATGTTACAAGGATCATTTCACAAAATAATCACTTTTTACTCAGATGCCATCTTGTCGTTGCAAATTGAGGTCAAAGGTCATATGTACTACTTTTTGTATCTTCGTTATGACGTGTTATCTCTATGGGAGGGAATTTTCTTTAATGTGAAAATTGACATGATTGTCTTTATCGAGCACTAGCTCACTTACCCTTCGGTGAATTTCTCCCAGATTTTAATATGTTGTAGCTGAGACTTTGCGCTATCGTTTCATTTCCTTTGTTTTTTCATACAATGTCGGGATTACGATAAAAAATTGGTTGAAATTAAAGCTTATCTTCTATGTATTGAGATATTTCTTTCTTTCTGCAACTCTCTTTGCAATAACTCAAGAAAAACACGCCCTATCACCCCCATATTTTGCACATGTTTAGTTCATGTCTCGTACATTATTTCATAAAATAACAACTACTAGATCAGACAACATCTTGGGTATGTAAATTAGGGTCAAAGGTCATAAATGTTTCATCTTGTATCTTAGTGAATACCTGTCCTATCTTTCCCATATTTTCCACACGTATAGACGATGTCGCGAGAATCATTTCACAAAATAACCACTATTTCATCAGATGCAATCTTGGGAGTGCAAAGGTGGGTCAAAGGTCATATGTATTCATTGCTGTATCTTCGTTATTCAGTGTATACAGAATTTGGTACCAAAGATGGCAGATATGACTCTCTTTTCTAAATGAGAATGCAAACATCACACGGCCAATGTCTCTAAACACAGATGAAACTTGTATGATCATGCCTATTGCGATCAGGACTCGAATCATTGATAAAAAAAAATCGGATCACCTTAATTTGTCAGTGATGACAAATTACAATCTCTAGTTTTTTTTGTTCTTTTGTCTTTATCATAATCTCGCTTTGTTTTGTTGTCGTTTCCATTGTTTTTAAACTCACTTTTTGTACAATTTGCTCATATTCACATATATTTTGTATATTATATATTGAATCGGAAATAAAGATTGAATTGATTGATTGATAAAATAACAACTACTTGATCGGACAATATCTTGGGTATGTAAATTAGGGTCAAAGGTCACATATGTTTCATCCTGTATCTTGGTGAATACATGTCTTATCTTTCCCATATTTTGCACACGTAAAGATCATGTTACAAGAATCATTTCACAAAATAACCATTCTTTGCTCAGATGCCATCTAGGTTGTGCAAAGTGGGGTCAAAGGTTATATGTACTTGTTGCTGTATCTTCGTTATAGTGTATACAGATTTGGTACCAAAGATGGCAGATATGACGACCTTTTCTAAATGAGAATCCAAACATCACACGGCCAATGTCTCTGAACACAGATGAAACCTGTCATGGTCATGCCTATTGCGATCAGGACTTGAATCATTGATTAAAAAAAAATCGGATCACCTTAATTTGTCAGTGATGACAAATTACAATCTCTAGTTAGGTGATCCGAGTATCCTCTCGGATCACCTTCTGTATCTGTACGGAATCTTTCTTTCTTTGTTTCTGGACAAAATTTGTGCAGAGGTTAGCTCAGAAAGTGCATTGCCTTTCAATGTCAAACTTATACCATATATGTATCGTCTCCCAAAGACGGCAATCGAACTAAAATCATGGTGATCAGTCGACCGTGACGTCACTATGACGTCATTATATGAAAACACATTCTCAATCATATCTCATTAATGGAATGGATTTTTTCAATGAAATTTACGTCACATATATTTCAGGTCAGGTGCATTCTACTCATATTCTCAAAATTCATCTATACCTTAAAACGTGCGCGTACGCGCGCGTTGAAATATTTGTATGCTCAAATCGAGCTCAAATTTTTTTTGCACACGTTTCAGACCATTTGGAGCATTTTTTGAAAAATTGAAAAATTTGGACGGACGCGTACGCGCGCGCTCATATACGCACGCACAGCTCATATGCAATAGAAATTTCCCGTTTTTTCACACTTATCGGCTGCCTGAAATGTCAAGGAATATGTCTACCAAGTTTCAAGTCAATCCGACTCAATATGACGTCATACGGGGCCGTCAAAGTTGAAATTCCGCGCGCGCGTCAATGGCGATATACAGTGCAACTATGCCAAAAAAATGACAATCTTAAATCCGATTTTACTCGTCAGGATGGACGGTGACCCCCCATTTTCTGTACATATTTTGAAAGCTGATGAGTTGTACATGTCATTTCATGGGGTGGCAATGCTGACAAAATGATTAAAAGATATCAAATTTCTTAATAAAGTAAAAAAAGTAAATTTTCAAAATGACGTCATCAAATTTCAAGTTCATTCGAGCGTATCTCACTAGTCCTTTGTCAATTTTCACCCAGATTTCAGTATGAGGTAGCTTATTTAATGTTCTTTGAAACATGAAATTACAATAATTTGATTGGATAACGGTATCACCTCGTAAAAATGGATTGAAAGTAATCTTGTCAAATTTGACCAGTTTACGTGTTATCTCTATGGGAGTGCAGTTTTTCTGGAAATGAAAATTGACATGACTATCTTTATCGAGCACTAGCTCACTTAAGCTTCGGTAAATTTCTCCCAGATTTTAATATGTTGTAGCTGAGACTTTACGCTACCGTAAGTGTGCCCTTTGTTTTTTCATACGATGTCAGAATCACGTCAAAAAATTGGGTTGAAATTCAGGCTTATCTTCGATGTATTGAGATATTTCTTTCTTTCTGCAACTTTCTTTGCAATAACTCAAGAAAAACAGCCTCTATCACTTCTATATTTTGCACATGTTTAGTTCATGTCACGTGAATTATTTCATAAAATAACAACTACTTGATCAGACACCATCTTGGGTATGTAAATTAGGGTCAAAGGTCATAAGTGTTTCATCCTGTATCTTAGTAAATACATGTCCTATCTGTCCCATATTTTGCACATGCAAAGACCATGTTACAAGGATCATTTCACAAAATAACTACTTTTTACTCAGATGCCATCTTGTCTGTGCAAATTGAGGTCAAAGGTTATATGTACTTCTTTTTGTATCTTCGTGATGACGTGTTATCTCTATGGGAGGGAATTTTCTTTAATATGAAAATTGACATGATTGTCTTTATCGAGCACTAGCTCACTTACCCTTCCGTGAATTTCTCCCAGATTTTAATATGTTGTAGCTGAGACTTTGCGCTATCGTTTTGTTGCCTTCGTTTTTTCATACGATGTCGGGATTACGATAAAAAATTGGTTGAATTTAAAGCTTATCTTCTATGTATTGAGATATTTCTTTCTTTCTGCAACTTTCTTTGCAATAACTCAAGAAAAACACGCCCTATCACCCCCATATTTTGCACATGTTTAGTTCATGTCTCGTACATTATTTCATAAAATAACAACTACTAGATCGGACAACATCTTGGGTATGTAAATTAGGGTCAAAGGTCATAAATGTTTCATCTTGTATCTGAGTGAATACCTGTCCTATCTTTCCCTTATTTTTCACACGTATAGACGATGTCGCGAGAATCATTTCACAAAATAACCACTATTTCATCAGATGCAATCTGGGAGTGCAAAGGTGGGTCAAAGGTCATATGTATTCATTGCTGTATCTTCGTTATTCAGTGTATACAGAATTTGGTACCAAAGATGGCAGATATGACTCCCTTTTCTAAATGAGAATGCAAACATCACACGACCAATGTCTCTAAACACAGATGAAACTTGTATGGTCATGCCTATTGCGATCAGGACTCGAATCATTGATAAAAAAAAATCGGATCACCTTAATTTGTCAGTGATGACAAATTACAATCTCTAGTTAGGTGATCCGAGTATCCTCTCGGATCACCTTCTGTATCTGTACGGAATCTTTCTTTCTTTGTTTCTGGACAAAATTTGTGCAGAGGTTAGCTCAGAAAGTGCATTGCCTTTCAATGTCAAACTTATACCATATATGTATCGTCTCCCAAAGACGGCAATCGAACTAAAATCATGGTGATCAGTCGACCGTGACGTCACTATGACGTCATTATATGAAAACACATTCTCAATCATATCTCATTAATGGAATGGATTTTTTCAATGAAATTTACGTCACATATATTTCAGGTCAGGTGCATTCTACTCATATTCTCAAAATTCATCTATACCTTAAAACGTGCGCGTACGCGCGCGTTGAAATATTTGTATGCTCAAATCGAGCTCAAATTTTTTTTGCACACGTTTCAGACCATTTGGAGCATTTTTTGAAAAATTGAAAAATTTGGACGGACGCGTACGCGCGCGCTCATATACGCACGCACAGCTCATATGCAATAGAAATTTCCCGTTTTTTCACACTTATCGGCTGCCTGAAATGTCAAGGAATATGTCTACCAAGTTTCAAGTCAATCCGACTCAATATGACGTCATACGGGGCCGTCAAAGTTGAAATTCCGCGCGCGCGTCAATGGCGATATACAGTGCAACTATGCCAAAAAAATGACAATCTTAAATCCGATTTTACTCGTCAGGATGGACGGTGACCCCCCATTTTCTGTACATATTTTGAAAGCTGATGAGTTGTACATGTCATTTCATGGGGTGGCAATGCTGACAAAATGATTAAAAGATATCAAATTTCTTAATAAAGTAAAAAAAGTAAATTTTCAAAATGACGTCATCAAATTTCAAGTTCATTCGAGCGTATCTCACTAGTCCTTTGTCAATTTTCACCCAGATTTCAGTATGAGGTAGCTTATTTAATGTTCTTTGAAACATGAAATTACAATAATTTGATTGGATAACGGTATCACCTCGTAAAAATGGATTGAAAGTAATCTTGTCAAATTTGACCAGTTTACGTGTTATCTCTATGGGAGTGCAGTTTTTCTGGAAATGAAAATTGACATGACTATCTTTATCGAGCACTAGCTCACTTAAGCTTCGGTAAATTTCTCCCAGATTTTAATATGTTGTAGCTGAGACTTTACGCTACCGTAAGTGTGCCCTTTGTTTTTTCATACGATGTCAGAATCACGTCAAAAAATTGGGTTGAAATTCAGGCTTATCTTCGATGTATTGAGATATTTCTTTCTTTCTGCAACTTTCTTTGCAATAACTCAAGAAAAACAGCCTCTATCACTTCTATATTTTGCACATGTTTAGTTCATGTCACGTGAATTATTTCATAAAATAACAACTACTTGATCAGACACCATCTTGGGTATGTAAATTAGGGTCAAAGGTCATAAGTGTTTCATCCTGTATCTTAGTAAATACATGTCCTATCTGTCCCATATTTTGCACATGCAAAGACCATGTTACAAGGATCATTTCACAAAATAACTACTTTTTACTCAGATGCCATCTTGTCTGTGCAAATTGAGGTCAAAGGTTATATGTACTTCTTTTTGTATCTTCGTGATGACGTGTTATCTCTATGGGAGGGAATTTTCTTTAATATGAAAATTGACATGATTGTCTTTATCGAGCACTAGCTCACTTACCCTTCCGTGAATTTCTCCCAGATTTTAATATGTTGTAGCTGAGACTTTGCGCTATCGTTTTGTTGCCTTCGTTTTTTCATACGATGTCGGGATTACGATAAAAAATTGGTTGAATTTAAAGCTTATCTTCTATGTATTGAGATATTTCTTTCTTTCTGCAACTTTCTTTGCAATAACTCAAGAAAAACACGCCCTATCACCCCCATATTTTGCACATGTTTAGTTCATGTCTCGTACATTATTTCATAAAATAACAACTACTAGATCGGACAACATCTTGGGTATGTAAATTAGGGTCAAAGGTCATAAATGTTTCATCTTGTATCTGAGTGAATACCTGTCCTATCTTTCCCTTATTTTTCACACGTATAGACGATGTCGCGAGAATCATTTCACAAAATAACCACTATTTCATCAGATGCAATCTGGGAGTGCAAAGGTGGGTCAAAGGTCATATGTATTTGTTGCTGTATCTTCGTTATCTAGTGTATACAGAATTTGGTACCAAAGATGGCAGATATGACTCCCTTTTCTAAATGAGACTCCAAACATCACACGGCCAACGTCTGTAAACAGAGTTGAAACCTGTATGGTCATGCTTATTGCGATCAGGACTCGAATCATTGATTTAAAAAAATCGGATCACCTTAATTTGTCAGTAATGACAAATTACAATCTCTAGTTAGGTGATCCGAGTATCCTCTCGGATCACCTATTGTATCTGTACGGATTCTTTCTTCTTCTTCTTCTTTATTTCTTTCTCCTCAAATCTTGTGCAGAGGTTAACTCAAAAAGTCCCCTACCTATCACTTTCAAACTTACACCATATATGTATCATGTCCTAAGGACGACAGATCTAGTGTATCAATGTGATCAGTTAACCGTGACGTCATTATGACGTCATTATCTAAAATCACGTTTGCATCAATATCTCATTAATGGAACGGAATTTTCGAATGAAATTAAGATATCATATAGTTCAAGTCAAGGTCTATTTATATAATTCATAAAATTTAGTCACGTTCATAGTAAACGAGCGCGTACGCGCGCGTTGAAATTTTAACATGCTCTAATCAACCTCAAAATTGTTTTGCACACGTTTCAGGTCATTTACAGCATTTCAAAAAAAATCGACGGACGCGTACGCTCGCGTGCACATACGCACGCACAGCTCATATGCAATAGAAATTTCCCATTTTATCGCACGGATCGAATGTCTGAAATGTCAAGGAATATTTCTACCAAGTTTCAAGTCGATCCGACTCAATATGACGTCATACGGGCCCGTCAAAGTTGAAATTCCGCGCGCGCGTCAATGGCGATATACAGTGCAACTATGCCAAAAAATTGCCAATTTTAAATCCGATTTTACTCGTCAGGATGGACGATGACCCCCCATTTTCTTTACATATTCTAAAAGCTGATGAGTTGTACATGTCATTTCATGGGTTGGCGATGCTGAAAAAATGATTAAAAGATATCAAATTTCTTAATAAAGTAAAAAAAGTAAATTTTCAAAATGACGTCATCAAATTTCAAGTTCACTCAAGCGTATCTCACTTATTCTTCAATTGATTTTCGTCCAAATTTCAATATGTTGTAGCTTATTAAATGGTCTTTCAGTCATATAATAACAACATTTTGATTAGATGACAGCATCATCTCGTAAAAAGGGATTGAAAGTAATCTTGTCAAATTTGACCAGTTTACGTGTTATCTCTATGGGAGTGCAGTTTTTCTGGAAATGAAAACTGACATGACTATTTTTATCGAGCACTAGCTCACTTATGCTTCGGTGAATTTCTCCGATATTTTAGTATGTTGTAGCTGAGACTTTGGGCTATCGTGAGTGTGCCCTTCGTTTTTTCATAAGGAGTCGGCATCACGTCCAAAAACTTGGTTGAAATTAAAGCTTATCTTCGATGTATTGAAATATTTCTTTCTTTCTGCAACTTTCTTTGCAATAACTCAGGAAAAACAGCCCCTATCACCACCATATTTTGTACATGTTTAGTTCATGTCACGTACATTATTTCCCAAAATAACAACTACTTGATCAGACGCCATCTTGGGTATGTAAATTAGGGTCAAAGGTCATAAATGTTTCATCCTGTATCTTGGTGAATACATGTCCTATCTTTCCCATATTTTGCACACGTAAAGACCATGTTACAAGGATCATTTCACAAAACAATCATTTTTGGCTCAGAGGCCATCTTGTCTGTGCAAAGTGGGGTCAAAGGTCATATGTACTTCCTCCTGTATCTTCGTTATGACGTGTTATCTCTATGGGGGAATTTTTCTAGATGTGAAAATTGACATGATTGTCTTTATCGACGACTAGCTCACTTACCCTTGGGTGAATTTCTTCCAGATTTTAGTATGTTGTAGCCAATTTAATACTCTTTAAGATTTGTTCAATCAAAGTTTTAATCGGATTATGTCTTCACCTCGTGAAAATGGATATAATGTAACCTTGTCAAATTTAACCAGTTTACGCGTTATCTCTATGGGAGGGAATTTTTCTGGAAATGAAAATTGACATGACGGTCTTTATCGAGTACTAGCTCACTTATTCTTCGGTGAATTTCTCCCAGATTTTAATATGTTGTAGCTGAGACTTTGGGCTATTGCCAATATTCTCTCCATTTTTTCATACGAGGCCGAGATCACGTCCAAAAACTTGGTTGAAATCAAACTTATCTTCGATGTATTGAGATATTTCTTTCTTTCTGCAACTTTCTTTGCAATAACTCAAGAAAAGCAGCCCCTATCATCCCCATATTTTGCACATGTTTAGTTCATGTCACGTACATTATTTCATAAAATAACAACTACTTGATCAAACACCATCTTGGGTATGTAAATCAGGGTCAAAGGTCATAAATGTTTCATCCTGTATCTTAGTGAACACATGTCCTATCTCTCCCATATTTTGCACACGCAAAGACCATATTACAAGAATCATTTCACAAAATAACTACTTTTTACTCAGATGCCATCATGTCTGTGCAAAGTGGGGTCAAAGGTCATATGTACTTCTTTCTGTATCTTCGTTATGACGTTTTATCTCTATGGGAGGGAATTCTTTTATATGTGAAAATTGACATGATTGTCTTTATCGAGCACTAGCTCACCCTTTAGTCAATTTCTCCCAGGTTTTAATATGTTGTAGCTGAGACTGTGCGCTATCGAATGTGTGCCTTCGTTTCTTCATACAATGTCGGGATCATGTTAAAAAACTAGGTTGAAATTAAAACTTTTCTTCGATGTATTGAGATATTTCTTTCCTTCTGCAACTTTCTTTGCAATAACTCAAGAAAAACAGCCCATATCACCCTCATACTTAGCAGATGTTTAGTTCATGTCACGTCCATTATTTCATAGAATTACAACGACTTGATCGGACAACATCTTGGGTATGTAAATTAGGGTCAAAGGTCATAACTGTTTCATCCTGTTTCTTGGTGAATACCTGTCCTATCTTTCCCATATTTTGCACACGTATAGACGATGTCGCAAGAATCATTTCACAAAATAACCACTTTTTGCTCAGATGCCATCTTGGGAGTGTAAAGGTGGGTCAAAGGTCATATGTATTTGTTGCTGTATCTTCGTTATCTAGTGTATACAGAATTTAGTACCAAGGATGGCAGATATGACTCCCTTTTCTAAATGAGAATCCAAACATCACACGGCCAATCTCTCTGAATACAGATGAAACCTGTATGGTCATGCGTATTGCGATCAGGACTCGAATCATTGATAAAAAAAAAAAATCGGATCACCTTAATTTGTCAGTGATGACAAATTACAATCTCTAGTTATCATTGTGAACGTTATAGGCCCTAATAATCCATATTGCTTCTCATTATTTTTGTTGAATCATTAGCATAAGTAGTGTTAACATTATGTACAGTAAATATCATTCTTACTGCAGTCATTGTTATTGCATAATTAGGTGATCCGAGAATCCTCTCGGATCACCTATTGTATCTGTACGGATTCTTTCTTTCTTTCTTTCTTTCTTTCTTTTTAGGTGATCCGAGTATCCTCTCGGATCACCTTCTGTATCTGTACGGAATCTTTCTTTCTTTGTTTCTGGACAAAATTTGTGCAGAGGTTAGCTCAGAAAGTGCATTGCCTTTCAATGTCAAACTTATACCATATATGTATCGTCTCCCAAAGACGGCAATCGAACTAAAATCATGGTGATCAGTCGACCGTGACGTCACTATGACGTCATTATATGAAAACACATTCTCAATCATATCTCATTAATGGAATGGATTTTTTCAATGAAATTTACGTCACATATATTTCAGGTCAGGTGCATTCTACTCATATTCTCAAAATTCATCTATACCTTAAAACGTGCGCGTACGCGCGCGTTGAAATATTTGTATGCTCAAATCGAGCTCAAATTTTTTTTGCACACGTTTCAGACCATTTGGAGCATTTTTTGAAAAATTGAAAAATTTGGACGGACGCGTACGCGCGCGCTCATATACGCACGCACAGCTCATATGCAATAGAAATTTCCCGTTTTTTCACACTTATCGGCTGCCTGAAATGTCAAGGAATATGTCTACCAAGTTTCAAGTCAATCCGACTCAATATGACGTCATACGGGGCCGTCAAAGTTGAAATTCCGCGCGCGCGTCAATGGCGATATACAGTGCAACTATGCCAAAAAAATGACAATCTTAAATCCGATTTTACTCGTCAGGATGGACGGTGACCCCCCATTTTCTGTACATATTTTGAAAGCTGATGAGTTGTACATGTCATTTCATGGGGTGGCAATGCTGACAAAATGATTAAAAGATATCAAATTTCTTAATAAAGTAAAAAAAGTAAATTTTCAAAATGACGTCATCAAATTTCAAGTTCATTCGAGCGTATCTCACTAGTCCTTTGTCAATTTTCACCCAGATTTCAGTATGAGGTAGCTTATTTAATGTTCTTTGAAACATGAAATTACAATAATTTGATTGGATAACGGTATCACCTCGTAAAAATGGATTGAAAGTAATCTTGTCAAATTTGACCAGTTTACGTGTTATCTCTATGGGAGTGCAGTTTTTCTGGAAATGAAAATTGACATGACTATCTTTATCGAGCACTAGCTCACTTAAGCTTCGGTAAATTTCTCCCAGATTTTAATATGTTGTAGCTGAGACTTTACGCTACCGTAAGTGTGCCCTTTGTTTTTTCATACGATGTCAGAATCACGTCAAAAAATTGGGTTGAAATTCAGGCTTATCTTCGATGTATTGAGATATTTCTTTCTTTCTGCAACTTTCTTTGCAATAACTCAAGAAAAACAGCCTCTATCACTTCTATATTTTGCACATGTTTAGTTCATGTCACGTGAATTATTTCATAAAATAACAACTACTTGATCAGACACCATCTTGGGTATGTAAATTAGGGTCAAAGGTCATAAGTGTTTCATCCTGTATCTTAGTAAATACATGTCCTATCTGTCCCATATTTTGCACATGCAAAGACCATGTTACAAGGATCATTTCACAAAATAACTACTTTTTACTCAGATGCCATCTTGTCTGTGCAAATTGAGGTCAAAGGTTATATGTACTTCTTTTTGTATCTTCGTGATGACGTGTTATCTCTATGGGAGGGAATTTTCTTTAATATGAAAATTGACATGATTGTCTTTATCGAGCACTAGCTCACTTACCCTTCCGTGAATTTCTCCCAGATTTTAATATGTTGTAGCTGAGACTTTGCGCTATCGTTTTGTTGCCTTCGTTTTTTCATACGATGTCGGGATTACGATAAAAAATTGGTTGAATTTAAAGCTTATCTTCTATGTATTGAGATATTTCTTTCTTTCTGCAACTTTCTTTGCAATAACTCAAGAAAAACACGCCCTATCACCCCCATATTTTGCACATGTTTAGTTCATGTCTCGTACATTATTTCATAAAATAACAACTACTAGATCGGACAACATCTTGGGTATGTAAATTAGGGTCAAAGGTCATAAATGTTTCATCTTGTATCTGAGTGAATACCTGTCCTATCTTTCCCTTATTTTTCACACGTATAGACGATGTCGCGAGAATCATTTCACAAAATAACCACTATTTCATCAGATGCAATCTGGGAGTGCAAAGGTGGGTCAAAGGTCATATGTATTCATTGCTGTATCTTCGTTATTCAGTGTATACAGAATTTGGTACCAAAGATGGCAGATATGACTCCCTTTTCTAAATGAGAATGCAAACATCACACGACCAATGTCTCTAAACACAGATGAAACTTGTATGGTCATGCCTATTGCGATCAGGACTCGAATCATTGATAAAAAAAAATCGGATCACCTTAATTTGTCAGTGATGACAAATTACAATCTCTAGTTCTTTCTTTCTTTCTTTATTTCTGGACAAAAGTTGTGCAGAGGTTAGCTCAGAAAGTGCATTGCCTTTCAATGTCAAACTCATACCATATATGTATCATGTCCCAAAGACGGCAGATCAAGTAATATCATAGTGATCAGTCGACCGTGACGTCACTATGACGTCATTATATGAAAACACATTTTCATTCATATCTCATTAATGGAATGGAATTTTGCAATGAAATTTACGTCACATACATTTCAAGTTATGCGCATTCTACTCACATTCTCAAAATTCATCTATATCTTAAAACGTGCGCGTACGCGCGCGTTGAAATATTTGTATGCTCAAATCGAGCTCAAATTTTTTTTGCACACGTTTCAGACCATTTGGAGCATTTTTTGAAAAATTGACAAAATTGGACGGACGCGTACGCGCGCGCTCATATACGCACGCACAGCTCATATGCAATAGAAATTTCCCGTTTTTTCACACTTATCGGCTGCCTGAAATGTCAAGAAATATTTCTACCAAGTTTCAAGTCAATCCGACTCAATATGACGTCATACGGGCCCGTCAAAGTTGAAATTCCGCGCGCGCGTCAATGGCGATATACAGTGCAACGATGCCAAAAAAACGCCAATTTTAAATCCGATTTTACTCGTCAGGATGGACGGTGACCCTCCATTTTCTGTACATATTTTGAAAGCTGATGAGTTGTACATGTCATTTCATGGGGTGGCAATGCTGACAAAATGATTAAAAGATATCAAATTTCTTAATAAAGTAAAAAAAGTTAATTTTCAAAATGACGTCATCAAATTTCAAGTTCACTCGAGCGTATCTCACTTATCCTTTGCCAATTTACACCCAAATTTCAGTATGTTGTAGCTTATTAAATGATCTTTCATTAATATAATGACAACATTTTGATTGGAGGACAGTATCACCTCGTAAAAATGGATTGAAAGTAATATTGTCAAATTTGACCAGTTTACGTGTTATCTCTATGGGAGAGCAGTTTTTCTGGCAGTGAAAATTGACATGACTCTCTTTTTCGAGCACTAGCTCACTTATGCTTCGGTGAATTTCTCCCAGATTTTAGTATGTTGTAGCTGAGACTTTGGGCTATCGTAAGTGTGCCCTCCATTTTTTCATACGATGTCGGCATCACGTCGAAAAACTTGGTTGAAAATGGCACGAGGCTTCGATGCAGCGTCATTTTGCTTAATACACAGGGCCTATGGAGAATGAAATAGGTCATTGCGTAGCGCATCCGACTCGTAATCCTAAGGTCCCTGGTTCGAGGCTCACTCCTGCCAATATTTTTTTTTAATTTTTTTAAACACTTTTTTTTCTTCTTTTTCTTTAGTTAATCTTAATCTCCCTTTCCTTACTTTATCTTTTTCTGATTTTTTATGCTTCTCCTTCAAATTTCTATAAAATAACATATTTTTCTTTATTTTTCTTTCTTTCTACTACTTTCTGTGCAATAGATGAACAACAACAATGGCTATCAATCCCATATTTTGCACATGTTTAGTTCATGTCACGTGAATTATTTCATAAAATAACAACTACTTGATCGGACACCATCTTGGGTATGTAAAGTAGGGTCAAAGGTCATAAGTGTTTCACCCTGTATCTTAGTGAATACATGTCCTATCTTTCCCATATTTTGCACACGCAAAGACCATGATACAAGGATTATTTCACAAAATAACCACTTTTTACTCAGATGCCATCTTGTCGTTGCAAATTGAGTTCAAAGGTCATATGTACTTCTTTTTGTATCTTCGTTATGACGTGTTATCTCTATGGGAGGGAATTTTCTTTAATGTGAAAATTGACATGATTGTCTTTATCGAGCACTAGCTCACTTACCCTTCGGTGAATTTCTCCCAGATTTTAATATGTTGTAGCTGAGACTTTGCGCTATCGTTTTGTTTCCTTTGTTTTTTCATACGATGTCGGGATTACGATAAAAAATTGGTTGAAATTAAAGCTTATCTTCTATGTATTGAGATATTTCTTTCTTTCTGCAACTCTCTTTGCAATAACTCAAGAAAAACACGCCCTATCACCCCCATATTTTGCACATGTTTAGTTCATGTCTCGTACATTATTTCATAAAATAACAACTACTAGATCAGACAACATCTTGGGTATGTAAATTAGGGTCAAAGGTCATAAATGTTTCATCTTGTATCTTAGTGAATACCTGTCCTATCTTTCCCATATTTTTCACACGTATAGACGATGTCGCGAGAATCATTTCACAAAATAACCACTATTTCATCAGATGCAATCTTGGGAGTGCAAAGGTGGGTCAAAGGTCATATGTATTCATTGCTGTATCTTCGTTATTCAGTGTATACAGAATTTGGTACCAAAGATGGCAGATATGACTCGCTTTTCTAAATGAGAATGCAAACATCACACGGCCAATGTCTCTAAACACAGATGAAACTTGTATGGTCATGCCTATTGCGATCAGGACTCGAATCATTGATAAAAAAAAATCGGATCACCTTAATTTGTCAGTGATGACAAATTACAATCTCTAGGTTCTTCTTTTTCTTCTTCTTTATTTCTCCTCAAAAGTTGTGCAGAGGTTAGCTCAGAAAGTGCATTGCCTCTCAATGTCAGACTTATACCATATATGTATCATGTCGCAAAGACGACAGCGCAAGTAAAATCATAGTGATCAGTCGACCGTGACGTCACTATGACGTCATTATATGAAAACACATTTTCATGCATATCTCATTAATGGAATGGAATATTTCAATGAAATTTACGTCACATATATTTCAAGTCAAGCGCATTCTACTCATATTCTCAAAATTCATTTTTATCTCAAAACGCGCGCGTACGCGCGCGTTGAAATATTTGTATGCTCAAATCCAGCTCAAATTTTTTTTTGCACACGTTTCAGACCATTTGGAGCATTTTTTGAAAAATTGAAAAAATTGGACGGACGCGTACGCGCGCGCACATATACGCACGCACAGCTAATATGAAATAGAAATTTTAAATTTTTTCACACGGATCGGATGTCCGAAATTTCAAGGAATATTTCTACCAAGTTTCAAGTCGATCCGATTCAATATGACGTCATACGGGCCCGTCAAATTCAAAATTCCGCGCGTGCGTCAATGGGGATACACAGTGCAACTATGCCAAAAAACCGCCAATTTTAAATCGGATTTTACTCGTCAGGATGGACGGTGACCCCCCATTTTCTTTACATATTCTGAAAGGTGATGAGTTGTACATGTCATTTCATGGGCTGGCTATGCTGATAAAATGATTAAAAGATATCAAATTTCTTAATAAAGTAAAAAAAGTAGATTTTCAAAATGACGTCATCAAATTTCAAGTTTACTCGAGCGTATCTCACTAATCCTTTGCCAATTTTCACCCAAATTTCAATATGTTTTAGCTTATGAAATGTTCTTTCATAAATGTAATTAAACAATTTTGATTTGATGACGACATCACCTCGAAAAAATGGATTGAAGGTAACCTTGTCAAATTTGACCAGTTTACGTGTAATCTCTATGGGAGTGCAATTTTTATGGAAATGAAAATTGACATGACTATCTTTATCGAGCACTAGCTCACTTATGCTTCGGTGAATTTCTCTAAGATTTTAATATGTTGTAGCTGAGATGTAGGGCTATCGTAAGTGTGCCCTTCGTTTTTTCATACGTTGTCGGGATCACGTGAAAAAACTTGGTTGAAATTAAAATTTATCTTCGATGTATTGAAATATTTCTTTCTTTTTGCAACTTTCTTTGCAATAACTCAAGAAAAACAGCCCCTATCACCTTCATATTTTGCACATGTTTAGTTCATGTCACGAAAATTATTTCATAAAATTACAACTACTTGATCAGACGCCATCTTGGGTATGTAAATTAGGGTCAAAGGTCATAGATGTTTCATCCTGTATCTTGGTGAATACATGTTCTATCTTTCCCATATTTTGCACACGTAAAGACCATGTTACAGGGATCATTTCATAAAATAACCACTTTTTGCTCAGATGCCATCTTGTCTGTGCAAAGTGGGGTCAAAGGTCATATGTACTTCTTTTTCTATCTTTGCTATGACGTGTTATCTCTATGGGAGGGAATTTTCTAGATGTGAAAATTGACATGACTCTCTTTATCGAGCACTATCTTACTTATGCTTCGGTGAATTTCTCTCAGATTTTAATATGTTGTAGCTGAGACTTTGCATTATCAGGACTCGAATCATTGATTAAAAAAAAAGATCGGATCACCTTAATTTGTCAGTGATGACAAATTACAATCTCTAGTTTCTTTATATGTTGTTCTTTTAATTCTAAAGGACCCAGCGGTGCAAACAGAATCAAAATTTCATAACGATTTAGTCCGTAATTTCATGTTGAAAATGGAAATTTTGGGGCGAGAATTATGCTAATGAGCTGACGAGCCCGGATGTCGTGATGTCACAGGTGCCAAATGTTTCACTGATTACAAGCCCTCGCATACGCGTGCGTTAAATCGTGCCGAGTAGCAGACGACGCTTAGGCCCAATTTAGCTAGCAGGCGGCACTTGTGTACTGTCCTATCCATGCAGCTGTCTCAAATTTCGCTGAACCAAATCGCACCAAAATTACAGGATATACTTCTAAGCATATTTCAAAATACCGTATTATATTTGAACGAAATCGGTAATCGAGAAGTATCAATATTGACGCCGAATTTCAAGTTGTCACTAAAAAAAAACCCTCACTCTTCGCGAGAGATCTTGGTAAACGCGATATGCACAATCTAGAATTGAAGCTAGCCGACTAGTGCCGTGCGAACGGGGAATTTACGCGGGAACTAAATTTAAAAATGTCATGATTTTAGCTATTTGTGTGATTTACGAACTTTATTTTTCATTGAATTTAGCTCAAATAATTTATAAATTGATTTTTTGCTCCCGATTACTTGAAAGATTTGTCTCATGATATTACTAGATGGCTAACTTCAGTCTGTGCGTGCGCAGGCAAGTAGGGCTACTACGCCGCGATCACTCTTGTTTAGTCGTACAGAGCAGATTGTTTTTAGCGACGACAGGAAAGTCGACAACTTCACTTACGCTTCTCAACTTGCGATTTGGTTCCAATTAGCGTGAGCAAGTGGACATGAGTCATAAAATACTTCTTGTGATTTTGGTGCAATTTGGTCGGGTGAATTTTGAGATATCTACATGGATACGGAAGTACCCTAGCACTATGCCTACACCAGCGCTTGGATCGCGAAGCGGTGGCACTGTTTGTATCTACGTGGTCGGGCCACTCTTCCGAGGTATGGGTCCTACTAAAACTAGATCTAAGTTAGTCCTTGGTGTTAATACGACCACCATGAGATTTATCTCGACCACAAAAACATTGAAAATCCATAAAGCAGATACCTTACCTGCAAAATTCAGCACAGAAACAACAGGGCCTGCAGCACAAGGGCCTCTAGCGGCAACGCTAGACCTTGGAGTCTGGACTTTCGTCTGGACTTCCGTCAAGTTCTGGCAGCAGGGGTATGTATTGCATACTAAACGTTTACGCTGTGCCTAGCGCTGTGCACGTACAACTGTCGACGGAGCGGCGAGTAGAATCTTCTCGGTCCTTGACTGCTCACTAGTCCTAGTTCTAGTCTAGAGTCTATATGTACTGAGTGCCGTTTTCTTCTAACTAGGCGTAAACCGTGATTGCCGTTGACTATTTTTTGGATTTAGATTTTAAGAATCACTCAGTCCTCATCTTCGTTAGATAGTTTGAACTGTGATGTCGAACCATTATCGCTCATCATCATCAATGCATAGTTTAATAGTGCAACGTTACTTACACACAGTTTTCTACGGGCAGCACGTTCGGACAATGATGCCAATTTCATTTTGCATATCTGGAATATTCCCCACAAATTTGATCTAAATAAAAAGCTTTTGAAGAGATTCCTTTCAAAAATTAATAAATATTGTTTAACTCTTTATGTGCCATGGTGAAAACCCCCTGTGTGCCACGTTATTCTGAGACACGAAGGTAGTCATGTTTTGAGAAAGAATTCTGTTTTTCCAATTTGTATAGCTTCTACAAATTTCTGTTAAGCTGGACATAATAGTGAGCAAAGTTAAAGAGGAATGTCAAACTTTGCTTCTATATACAATGTATAACAATTCTATTTTCAATTTTTCTTTTGAATAACCAGTTGCTACATTACTGTAAAGGCATGACTTTTGACATAAGATGACATAAAATAGTGACAGAAACTTAGAATGTACACGCAAATCTAGTTGGGAACACCGCCTGATGGTCAATCACCACATAGAATGCAAGCCGTATGTGAGAGGAACAAAAGCGCGAGAAACGCTTTGGTTGTACCGCGGGATTAGCGATTTATCGATCGGTTTTGGCGGCTTTGTTTGTTGAGCAGAATATGCGAAGTTGGCACGCCGTCGACTGAGCCGGACGTGCGAACGTGGCACATAAAGAGTTAACATGTTTATTTCAGCTCCATATTGCAATTTTACTAAATAACAGTTTTTGCAGTACTTCGTGTGAGATTTCATCAGTAAATTGACATGTGTAGAACCTTTCTAGTTCGTTTTGCTAAAGTCGGAGGTTGGCACCTGTGACGTATGCCAAATTGTGGATCGTTCCTTGGCTTGCTCGTTTTCATTTTTTTTCAAAAAATCATTACAGGCTTATCCTGGGTTTTAGAATCCTCTCTTTCCAGTTGTAGGCATCAAAAAATGTAGATTAGAATTATCAGACAAGTAGAAAATGTCAGTACAGGTTTCTTTTAAAAAGTATCTCCAGGAACAAAGAGTCGACAAAAGTGCTGAAATAAGCGTTCTATAGTGAACCTTGTTATTTGATGTTTTAAAGGAAGTTCAGCAATACATCTGCACAGTTTATATAGAACACCATCATGTTCATTACTCTTATTAATTTGCAGATATTTGTCCAAGACTAAGAGATGACACGAACTACTGATTATGAGAATGAATGGATATCATTTCTGAAACCCATTTCTTCTTTTTTCATGTTATGCAGTTTATTCTGATTTGGAATTTATTACAATCAAATAAAGGAAATACTGGCATTAAAAAAAAAAATGTTGTTATCCTTGCAATTTTTCATACATAAAAGGTGATATCCATTTGCCAAAACCTCAAAAAGTTATTTTTTTTTTTTGAGGTTTTCAAAAAAATCATGTAAGGATGGAGACTTGGTTTTTGCATTTTGAACGCAAAATCATGAGAAAAAAAAAAGTACTCCAAGCTATATCCGACTGTTGATGACACAAACTTTATAAAAGTTATATTGAACACTGTTGATGATTATGGTTTACTTCAATGTGCTATACAACTGGTGCTTCTGTGGTTGGTCTGAAACTGAAGTCTCTACTCACAACAAAGGGTTCATATCAGCATTTCTAAAACGCTATGGTGTCTCATGAGGTAAATGCATAATAAAGGATAAGTAGACTTCACACAAATTCTAAATTCTTTTAAGTGTTTCTGCTTAAATGCCCATTGATAGCATCCACGTAAAACATTCAAAAAGTATGAATTTCTTTATAGGTCTGACATTTATTATACATGTACAAGGTATCATGGCTGTAGAGACTTATGAGACGTGTTTTGTGTAAAGGTATGTTAGGTACATGAAGGAATATGTGAACGTATGTGCGTGTGTGTGTGTGTGTGTGTATGTATGTGTGTGTGTATGTGTTTTATTGTGTCTGGTCAATTTGTGCCTGCAAACTACCCTGGGTCCCAGGATATACCGGATAGTTTGCAGGTTCAAACCCTTATTGGGAGTAAAGGGTCTGCGCCAAGACTACTACATGCACTAATCTAGCACTGTCCCTCGGACTGTTGGGAGACGCTATAATGCAGGGCCGATGGGAAAGTGTAGTCTTGGCGCAGACTAATTCACGACCAACAAGGGTTTGTGCATGCAAACTAGCGGTTTAGCAACCCCTTTCCCAACCAGATATTTTGTCAGTTTTTATATTTTTATGATGTACACCCATAGGACATTCTTTTAGAACAAGTTTGGTCCGTGGGCTCCATGGGGTAAATTACACCCGCCAAGGGCCCTATTTAGGGGGTCCCTGGGGGCCGAACCCGCCCTCAGGGATCAAGCTGACGCGCATTTTGTTGATGAGGAGGGTGGTCCCAACAACTCTGAGGGGTCAAACCTTTTGGGCTTGATGGGGTAAATTGACTGGTCGCTAGCTCTCTGACTACCTACTCTGGATCGTGCTCTATTGGCTTGCCCTCTGATCTCTGGCCGCTATGTCTCCGTTGATGATAACTCCAATATTGTGTGATTTCAGCTCTCGCAACCCAGTTTCCCAGGTCATGGAAAAGGGCAAAAATCACTCCAATCCATAAAAGTGGGCATAAAGATTATTCTTCAAATTATCGACCTATTTCAATTTTGTCGTGTGTTTCAAAAATTCTCGAACAAGTTGTTCAAAGACAGATATTAGCTCACTTGCACAAAAACAATATTCTGACGTCTGTGCAATCTGGTTTTAGACCACAACACTCAACTATTACTACCCTTATGAAAGTCACGGATGACTGGCTCCGTGCAATTGACAGAAATGAACATACTGGAGCTGTTTGCTTCGACCTCAAAAAAGCTTTCGACACAGTGAACTGTGATATACTAATGAAGAACCATTGATGGTACTCCCGGTGCTTGGCTGAGAAGTTATATGAAGGACAGAGTCTGCCAAACAGTGGTCAACTCCAAACTTTCCTCCGAGTCGAATATAACTGCTCTTTATAATTTATATCAACGATTTGGTACAACATGTCAAAGTATGTAAAGTGCAACTATGTGCTGATGATACCGTTTTATATTTTTCTCATTCTCCAGTATCCAACATTGAACTTGCTCTTAATTTGGATTTAGAAAATGTGTATAACTGGATGTGTCCAAATAAGTTAAGTGTGAACTGTCAGAAAACTGTCTGCATGCTAATTGGAAGCAACCACATGATGTCCAAACAAAATGTTTTACGAGCCTTTTTACACAACACCCCTCTGAATCAAGTACGTGTTATTAAATACATATGTCTGTGGTGTGACGAAAATTTAAATTGGAAAAATCATATCTAATTGAAAGTATGTTAATAAGCATTGGAAAGATGGTAGGTTTTCTCGGTAGACTAAGACACTCTGAAAGAGAATCGATTTTGAAATTAATTCATAAGTCATTGATTCTTCCTCATCTTGATTATGGAGACATTATATATGGGTCATCGTTTAAGAAACACCTGGATAAATTACAAAAAATTACAGAATAGGGCCGGCCGTATTTTATCAAGATTACAACCTGATTCTCATGTTTCTGTTCTCGAAATGCATAACGCATTAAACTGGCAACTCCTTGATCAAAGAAGATATCATCACTCCCTTACCTTTATATATAAGATATTGAATAATTTAACCCCTTTTTATTTAAAAGATGAATTTGAAATTGTAACTCATTCCTATCCCTCCCGTTTTGGACAAAAATTAAGAATTCCCAAACTTAGAACTGAATATTTGAAGTAATCATTTAGATATGAATATGCTAACAAATATAATGACCTTCCCATGGATATCAAAATGTCCCCCAGTGTTCGTATATTTAAATCTAAAATAAGTATGTGCAAGGTCACTGCCCCGTTGATTTAATTTTTTTTCTTTTTGTTGATGAAAAAGAGTTATTACTGAATTATTTGAATTAGTGCAGGCTATTATAAGTTACTATTTATCATTTTTCCCCTTCCCTTTCCTTTGTATCCTTTTCTTCTTTTTTTTTTTTTTTGCTATTTGCTTGTATCAACTGTAATATGTTGTTGTTGTTTTTTCTTTCTCTCCACTTATGTATTTCAAATATCTCCATGTTTACAAGTTATGTATTTCACAATTTCACATTGTATTTGTATAACTTTCATGTTCTGGACCCCATGGAAGACCAGCGATGCCATGTTGGCATCGCTGAATATGGGCCATCCAGCCGTTGATGTCTTTTTATACGGAAAATAAAATCAATCAAATTCTCCTCACCAGCCTCGTTCGCGTCTTTGTGTTTGGTCCCTTTTTAATACCCTTTCAGGGTTTCGTCCATGGATCACTCTGCAGACAACGATGATCGTCGGAGAATGTGGACTGTAGTCTGGTCATTATCAACCTCGTTCGCAATCTAACATTATTTGTACAATTATCAGTTTCTCTCTTCTCAATATAAAATCTCTACCAACCATGAATGCGCCTTCTGTATAGATATTCAAATGATTATTTCATGAGTTTTTATGGAGGCAGTGTGCTTCGAGAGCGGGTGTCCAGCACTGGCAGGGGCGGGCTCTCAGCTCGGGCGGGGGAGGGGGGAGGGGGGAGGGGGGCAGCATGCTCTGGTCATATTGAATGATCATTTGGGAGACTAGATGGGTAGACGGATAATAGATAGATAGATAGATAGGTAGATAGATAGATAGATAGAGGTAGATATGGACAGAAACAGATGATTGCCGGTACAATGAGGACTTTATGTTGAATAACAAAGATAAACACTTCTTTTTTGTTTTTGTTTTTGTGTATTTCTTTTTTTGTTCTCCACATACAATAGGAAATGGGATAGAAAGCATACAGAACATCAATTCTGTAACAAAACCGTCCCTATAATAAAACATTAAAAAAAACTTATCGGGCAGTGTATATTGCAATCATACAACTGTACGTAATCAAAGGCGGAAACATGATTATAAACAGAGGTTGACTTGGGTGGGGCCCCATCTTCCCCGTCATCCCCAATATTACTTCACCGATACATCACTAGTAGGCCCTACACGTTAAAACTGTTATACTGTACATAGATAAATCAGTCCTAGTAAGAGGCAATGACAAATTGTGGGATAATATTTTTTTGTTTGCGTGTGTATGCAGCAGCTGTGGTGTGTTTTCAGTTTAGTGCGATTCACTAAATTCGCTATATTATCATCGACTTCATGTGAGAGTACGTGGTGCAAGTGTGACATCGTGTAAAATCTGACATTTACATGTCTTTTCGTGAAGTTTGCTCCTGTGTGGGTTTGACAGTAACCATATTTCCCTTCAAAATCATGATTAAGTAGGAGAAGAAAAAGGAGATCTGTATATAGCCCCCCCCCTTAACACACACACACACACACACACACACACACATACATACAAGAACACACACGCAGACAAAATTACATACACATACACATACTTTTTTTCTTGATATTTTCGCTTAACAAAAGTGGTTTGTAATATCTCCATCAATTTGATGAATTAAAAAAGTTGTCATTGTTTGCTCATTGAGTGTTTCATCATAGGAAAAGACGGTCTTGTGATGGTGTTTTACTTTACAATCGTAGTTCACTATTTTCCCCCTTTATCATAATTATTCCAGGCCCTCAAGCGTGGATAGAACATACTCTGGGTAAATTGAATGCTCGCTTGCCAGCCTGTCTAAAACAATTAATTGCATTCGTTTTTTTCTTTCCTGTCATATCCTATTATTACGCCTTGCAATGTTAACCTTCTCTGCACCATATCAATTTCCTGTCCATAGGTGTGTGGAGTTTCTACACATTTGTCTCGTTGGCATTGAAAAGCATCAATGTGCATTGAACTTGTGATTTTGTAGAAATCACCCTTTTCCCCTATCCTTTTCTTCGACTTTCTTATTTTCTTTTTTAAGTTTCCTCGAAATTCTTGTTTCTTTTTCTTCGCATCCTAGTACAAGCCCATACCTGGCTTACTCATTCAGATTTGGATAAAGGATGATAGCCATCATGCCATATTCAAGCTAAGAAAAAGGGGGTTATCTCTTGAGAAAAGAAGTTTGTTCGTATAATGTTGTATTGAGCTGCTTTGTGTGTCAAGCGTTTGTTTGTTTGTGTCTGTTTGTTTTTCGTGTGTGTCTGCTTTGTAGAATATCCATGTGTCTTTTGTCATTATGTGTCTGATCTTGTTTTTGTAGATGATGCATGGAATCAATGAATAGAAAAATGGATGAAAGTGTTTAATAGTCAACAATTATACTACATCCATTACACTATAACCAAGAAAATGATAGACAAAAGGCTAGATGAAGAGATAGGCAATGATCAATGGTAGTTTAGCTTGGTTTTAGTTCCGTATTTCTTATTTTCACTAAGAAGAATGGAATGGCATCGAATTGCACAACAAATTACAGTCGCTGATTATGATCATGATAAATTGTGAAATTCCGTAACAGCGCTGTCTCCAAGTGCAGCAGAGTGTCTTTCAAAGTAGAGGGGCTGCGGGCCCGGGGATTGCCAAGGATCACTGATAGACAAGTTTAGGTCTATAAAGTCGTGTTGGGTCCAAAACAGTTTTACGGCACAGGAAGTGACAGTCAATCGAATGGGGAGATTGATATGTGTGAATATTCCAAATAACGTGAAGGATCCCAGATAAAGCTGGGGGAAATTGATATTTGTATTTTTGTTCTCATAAATATGTCTCTTGGTGTGAATACCATAGAAACTTCAGTTCTTTAAGCGGAGAATAATTGCTCGACCTGCATAGAGCCCTGAAATAAAACCTCCAATTACCCCACATCTAAAGTTGAGTTTATCACAAAACTACTGAGACTGAAAAGTCACACATTTTGCGGTGTCTGCCTATAGTCTGTGCAATGGAACAGAGTTTGACTTCGTACTCCATACGAAAACAACAGCAAACATTTACATGTATGAATAAATGTGTCATCCACAAAAGAATTGAGGCTTTTGCTATAGAGCCATGCAAATACATAATATGATTACATGTTTTGTTTTTTTTTTAGCAAAGCTTGTTTGGTAGGCACATGGATGATAGCTCACTTGAACAGGAATTCCGTAAAGAGGGGCGCCTTTACAAAATTAAACGGGGGGGGGGGGGCGGCATTTTTTCTTCTTTTTATTTCTGTCAATTCAACAAAAAAATAAAGGGGGACGCCCCCGTTGCGCCCCCTCCTGGATCCGCCACTGCAGAGTGATGGTTTATGAAAGAAAGAAACCGATGTAGCCTTTGAATCGAAATTTCTTAATGAACTGAGCCATCACCGCCCCTACCACCAATATCCGGCCGGGTAATCACTTATCACCTATGATATAATTATCAATCAACACAAGTGGTGTCGTGGATCAGGATCGCCGGAAAGAGGATACATTTATTCAGGGACAGCTGGCAGCCATTCTTTCTTGCCCCCCCCCCCCCCCCTTTTTTTAAACAAAGAAGACGTTTTTTTTTTATTTATTCTTTTTTTCTACGTAATGAGATAGGAGCATGCAGAACTTAAAAGTTTAAGATTAAGTCATTCTGTGAATTGTCAATTCTCAAACAACACTGTCTTTATCACAAAATACAGTAAAGTGCATTACTTTAAAAAAAAACATATATATATATATATGTATACATACATATAATTATAATCATACGTAATCAAAGGTGAGGTTGACTTGAGAGGGGCTCATCATGTTACTGCAGAGATACATATTAGGCCCTACGTACACACTGTTGCACCGTACATTCATGAACCAATCCTAATATAAAGAGACGGTGCAAATTGTGGGATGGCATTTCTTATTTGTGTGTGTATGCAGCAATTGAGTTGTTCTTTCAGTTCAGTTTGACATACTAAATTTTCTATATACAGCATTATGTCATGTATGTTATCATCGACTTCATGAGAAAGTGTAAAATGTGCAAGATTTTGACATATCATGTCATTGTAAAATCTAATATTTGCATGTTGTTTTTTTTGTGAAGTTTGCTCCTGTGTGGATTTGAGAGTAAACATTTTCTCTTTCAAAATTATGATTAGGATGGAGAAGGAAAAAAAAGAGGTCCGTAATTATACCCTCACACTCTCACACACACACACACACACACACACACACACACACACACGCACACCTAGTACAAACACATACAGAACACACACTCCTGATATTTTTGCTTGTTTGTAATATCTGCATCCATTTGATGAATTAAAAAGTTGTCACTGTTTGTTCATTGCGTTTTTCATCATAGGAAAAGACGGCCTTGTGATAATGTTTTGCTTTATAATTGTAGTTTGCCATTTTCACCTTTATCATAATTACCCCAGGCCATTTAAGCGTGGATAGAGCATGCTTTGGGTAAATTAAATGATTGCTTGCGAAACTGTCTAAAACGATTGCATGCATTTTACTTTCCTGTCATATCTCATATGCCTCGCAATGTTAACCCACTCTGAACCACATTCATTTCATTTTGCTGTGTGAAATTTCTGGACATCTTATTTTGACAAGGGTTAATGTGCATTGACCTTTTGCTTTACTCGAAATCACCCCTTTCCTGTTTCATTTTCTTACATTTCTTCCTTTCTGTTTATGTTTACTCTCGTGTCTAGTTTCTTTATATTTCCTTATTATTATTTTTTTCTTATTCTCGATTTTTCACCGCAATAGTGGAAAGGTCGTTCATCTACGACCGCGTCGTAGTACAAGCCTGTACCAATAAGGGATGACAGGTGTTATTGAAAACATGGCAAATTGACTTTTAGAAAAGGAGGGGGCTACCTCTTGAGAAGATAAGTTAGTTCGTAATGTTGCATTGGGCTGCTTTGTGTGTCAAGTTTTTTATTTCTTTATGTTTTTATCTACTTTGTAGAACATACCTTGTCTTTTGTCTTTATGTGCCTAATGAAAGATCGGTAAGGTTTGTTAGGTTCGTATTTCAGTAGTTCCTTTTTTCGACATGTTTATTGAATTACGGGTCAGCAAATTTCATTTGCAGAGGGAGACAAATTGAAGAAAATTTACAGTTTGACCTTCACCCCTCTGATCAATATTTTCTTGCTTTCAATGTTCGGTTTACTTCAAAAGGGTACTCAAAAGACCTAGATCAGTATACTTGTACAAGCAAGAGATATTCCTCTTTTCACGATTACTAATTTTGTTAAACCGATTTTTCAAGTATTTTCCACCAACCTCTTCTTCAAATTTGTATAGAAGACTAAGTAAGGTGTTGATGGGAGTTGGGGAAGACTTTTCTTCCGTTGTGATATAGTGAGGGCATAATTTAAGTCTAATCCATGCAATGTTAACTAATTTAGCGATTTTATTCTCTTCAGTTCCATTTTATTTCTGTTTCTCATTGTTCTTGTATACAGCACTCATAGTAATGACATTCTCTCTCTCCCCTCTCTAGTTACAGTTCAGCCAGCTCGGGTGACGTAGTTCGAAAATGAGCGTGTGCGACAATTTCAGTGTGTTTTATGAGCTTCATGTGTCGAGCGTGTGTTTTATTATTTATCGTCAAAACGAGGCATGTGTGAGTTGGTATATTTGTATGCAACTCTTTAAATTAAGATTCAAGACCTTTGCATTTCCAGACATGTCTCTTTTTTTTCTGTTCAGTTCTGTATTTCCTCTCTCCTATTTTACAGTGTCCCAATTTAAGAGTACAAAGAGAGTTCATTGTCAATCTGTCACCTCTCAATTCTTTTTCCCCCTCCAGACATAACTTTGTATTTTGCCAGTATGCATGTATGGTTTTTATTTGTAAACCATTATCTACCATGTAAAGTCGAATGCATGCCTATATTATTCTCTTCTGATTAATTTCGTGTTATGTTTGCTGAAAAACAGAAGGAATGAAATAAACAAAATGAATGAATGAATGAATGAATGAATTAAATTGTATAGTCAGATGGTAGTATGCTTCTTTTGAATGTTCTGTCTAGCTTGGAATAAAAGTCCAAATTTCGGTCGTTTGCCAGATTGCCACATCGCCAGTTACAGTTTGTCATAATCTATTAATACACTCGTAAGCACTGTTCACGTCTGACACGATCATTCCCTAACACCGGTGCATAGAATCAATCTCAAGAATCGGGACCAAGATGTTGTATTTGCCACTTAAGAAGCTTGATATGCAGGTACGTACTCGAGCAAAAAAAAAAAAAGTCTTGTTCTTTCAGAAAATATGAATAACTCGGGATTGGTTGTGTTAACCCATTTCACCTATTTTGCACGGCCACATAAACCCCTAAGGAGGGATGGGGGAAACAGAGTGGGAATGTATGTATATATATTATATATATATATATATATATATATATAGAGAGAGAGAGAGAGAGAGAGAGAGAGAGAGAGAGGGAGAGGGAGAGAGAGAGGGAGAGAGACTGCGAGAAGGGGTCTCGGCCATTTACAGCACCAGTGTAGCTCCTTCATTATTCATATTCAGTGCGAGAAGAAGAGCAATCGTGTTTATTGCCGAGCTTTCGGTCTCGTTAGGACCTTCATCACGGCTGTAACGATACAAAAATGACTCACTCGTATGAATATACACTGATATAAATCTAACTGGCTTGAATCTATAATTTGATTTGATTTGATTTGATTTGATTTGATTTTATTGGTTCCTGCATTATATCATTGCTCATGCAGATACATGCACATATATATCATATACATTGATGGTACCATACATATAAATGGATATACATAAACATTAGTTGCTAACAAAGTAAGTTTCTTCATTACCTATACAGCAATACAGTTTCTTCATTGCTTTTACAATGTACAAAAGAACATATCAGCGATGCAATGAATAACGCAGAAGGGCTACAGCTTAAGCAATGCTTGATTTGCATGCAGCCCTCGTACATAATACATACTATATAGGAAAATAGGGGAGGGATGACTTGCATAGAGATAGGATAGGAGAAAGGAGAGGGGAGAGGTCTGTCTGCTTTCGCAAATACACAAAATTAGATCACCTGGATTACTGAATAGTAAAGTATTTTCTTACCGAGGTACAGGTGAACAGTTACAGGTCATGGTCGGTTACATAACATTACGCAAGAAATTCAGAACGGCGATAATTCCACGAGGGAATTTCATATACAATACAATTGCAATGACATTATAAGATCACTGATATCCAGAAAGCAGCATTGTCTATACAGCTTTCTTGAAAGAATACATAGACTTTAAAGTTCGAATTTCTGAAGAAAGAGAGTTCCAAATATCAGGTCCAGTGTGTCTGATAGATTTCAGAGCCATAACCGTTTTTGGATTTTGTAGATGAAATTTATCAGATTGCCTTGTGGGATAAGAATGTATATCCTTGTTTAAATGAAATAATGAGAAAAAAGAAGATGGCAACTGACCGTTATACAAACGAAACATAAAAAGTGAATTTTGCAAAAAGTTAATATCATTTACCTTTAGTGTTTTTAATTCTACAAACAAAGGATCTGAATGGTCCCGATGACCTGAATTGGTACATATACGTATAGCTTTCTTTTGTAGAAGCAATATACTGTCAATGTGACTTTTTGCAGTTGCCCAAACAATGTTACAATATGAGATGTTCGATAATATCAATGAATTATAAAGCATAAATAAAATATTCTTTGGGACATAATACTTAAGCTTACAGAGTATACCAACGTTACGAGATACTTTATCTGAGATGTATTGCACATGAGCATTCCATTTCATATTTTCACTGATATATATTCCAAGGAATTTGACACTTTCTTTTTGTTCCAATAATATACCATCCACCATGATATTCAAATGGTGCATTTCATTGTTATGCTTCTTATTATGAATGATGATAATAATGATTCTTATAATGACTATGTAATCAATCAATCCGTAATTATATAACAGAATACAATAATAATATACATAATTAATTGCATATTATCGAATACATTTCATATCAACTCGTGATATTAATTGACATGAAGGTATATAACAAAAACACCAATTCAATATCTTCATATTGTGTGTTGTATAACATAAGACTATAATAGTATCAAACTAGACATTTATTAGTATACTAATGATGCACAGGATAGAGTGTGTTAGTGAAGGTGCGGCGCGCTCGAGAGTATTGACAATGGTGCGACATGCACGAGGCGCAGCCGAGTGCATGTTTGCAACCGTTGTCAATACTCGAGAGTGAGCTGCACCTTCACTAACGCCACGAAATAATCCTGTGCATCATTTGTTTTATAAAATGGGTCGAAAACTAACAGCATTATTCACGTACCTTTGTGGGTCAATACCAGTCAGCTACATGTAGCACTCGCTCAAAAGTCAAGATGTCCGAAGATGTTCGTCCCAAACATTTACGCACGTCGCACTCGGAAATCCCGCACATAAGTACTGTACGTACGTATAAGAGTATACGTACGCCACGTACTGTTATGCACAAGAAAGGCCGCCGGCTGTTGTGGCAGCCCGCGGCCCGAACTAGAAGTTGTTTACAGGATTGACAGCGCGTATAGTAGCGCGTGACGCACTTGTAACAACTGATTGAGTGCGCACTGCTAGTGTAAAACATTGTGACGTACGTCAGGCCAGGGAGGTGGAAGAGAGACTCTTCTTAGTGCATACCTGAAGAAAATAATGCACGCACATGTGACTCATTTCAGCGCTTCCAATTGGCTACATTCTTGAACCCATTTTATAACTATGGATATCGAATCACAAGAAGGGTGAAATGGGCAGATTGTTGTTTTTCTCTTTTTTTCAAAGCAAAGGTTGCATTAGCTTTGAACATATGAAATCACTGTAACTGGTATGATATTTATAAAGCTGCCGTTATTTTTCAGACATTTGAGAGACAAATGTAACGGGTTCTAAGAATAAAGGAAACCTGTTTTGCTTTGACATATGAAGATAGATCATGAAAATTCGAAACATTCATCTTTTTGACTTAAGGGCTAATTAGCATAGTAATCACTACAAGTGAAAACACGTCGGCTTGCTGCCTTCTTACGTAAATTCATCACCATTTAAACTGAGTAAAATTGCTTCAAACCGCTACACATTGTATAAGATAGGGTAATACAGGATAAGAGAATTATACAAGATGATGAAAGCACGTAATTGTAGATAATAGTCTACGTTATGCAATGTATTACCTCTCCTATTTTCATATTATTATATACTTATATATTTTTTGTTCCATTGCTAGAAATAATCAATGAAACAAGAACATAACGAGCTTGACTCTGTCTAATATTATTATAAAGTATGAATCAATTGCAATTTTAACGTTTTCGAATTAATGATAAACGCTACTAGATTCATCGGAAAACAAAAACAAAATTGTCTTTATTTAGATGACTTAATGAACAATCAACTTCTTGCTTTTGACTCATGTGCTTATTATATCTAGTTCAAACTTAATATCATTGATTACATTTACTGTACCAGGTTGGGTGTAATATAAAGTGATATCGTCAGCTTATTATAATGATGTATATCGGTTATTATGTATAAAAGATGAATAAAAAAATGGGGGCCTACCCTATACAAAAGGCCCTTGAGGGAAACAAAGTATACAGTGTTCGGAATCGCATGGTTTGATAAGAAAATATTGGACTATTCATATAAAGTGGCTGTCTAAAATGGCTTAATCAAATTTCAAACGCAGATGGAGCTGTTCACATCACACCTTCATCAAAGCAATGGATGTGTTAGTACGGAGAATGTTTGATTTAAAAAACAAATACCAAGTAGAATGTAAGTACATGTGGTATCGGTTTGAACAGAATTTTTAGCAATATCAAATTTCGGATATCATTAAAATCAACCGCGAAACAAAACATCTTTTCTGTACCTTTCCACAATTGTAAAATTCATAAAGGGCAACCCATGACTGAATAAGTAATTCAAACATTTATTTCACGGCATCAATTTGACTGAAGAGAGTGCAAGCAGATACGTATCCCTTCCAGCAAATAGAGCATATACACTTCCTTTCGTTGGAAAGTTTTCTTTGTAGTATAGCGACATCTTTTTACTTTTTATAAAAAGCTCACAGAATAGGAGCGACTCATAGAACAAACAGAAAACTAAAAAATGTTAGAAAATAGAAAAAAATGGTAAGTGCTTGCACTAATTGATAACATTGCAATAAAGTTTAGAAACATTGGAAAAGTGAATCACGGCATACTGTCAATTTCCACCCGGAGACAGAATATATTCCATTTAAAAAACATTTTGATATGCATTTGATCATTCAAACAAGAGGGAATGGTTGCTCTAAATACTCTGATTCTTCATTGAAAGTCAGCTAGGTGAGTTATATTTGCCAGATGATTAATCTACATCGTCACCTCTTTTAAGAAACATGATTATGCTATGTCAGTTTCGCGAAAACATTTGGAAACATCCAGCTATGAAATTTTTAACGTTTCGTCAGACCTAAATAACTTTCTACACGAGTGTCTTCACTTTGCTTGTTAAATGCCTACTTTACTATGGATTGATTGATATGTCGATAAAACTTCTCGAAATATTAACAATCCGCCACTATTTTCAACTATAAAGCTTTAAAGATATCGCTATTTTTAAGAGTAGCTTTTAACGATGAATGCGTTGATTATCTTGGAGACTTACACAGAACAAGTGACCACCTCGAGTAGTATACTACTAATAATTGCACGTCTATTAATTCTGTAATCATTAGACGCATTAATATACTTAGTATGTGCATCATACGTGTATACATTTCTTCCTTTTTTTCCTAGTACTAATACATGGAAACCTCATTTGAAATGAGAACCAAAAACAATGACAATAACCTCAAACCGGATATATCACTATGTTAGGGTTCAACCACAAAGAAATAAAGAGTCAGGATTTGCAGAACACAGCTTATATCTAATCTCTTCACTATACGAGAACCCACTGCTTGTATACGGGATCGAACTACACATCGACCTATACACTTAAGCAGAGCTTCCGTACAGTTCTATGCGAAAGACGGTGTTCTCTTGGGGGTTCCAAGAAACCGGTACGATGCGGATGAATCGGCAAGTCACTGGGTCGGGGAGACGATTAAACACTACCGTTTGACTGTCCCAGTTGGCTGTGAAGATCTGAAAGAAGGTACGAGAAGAGGGAAGAGCTTATAACATTTTATAATATGATGGAGCAGATCCTAATCAAATGATTGGTTGAAAGCATACACGTGAACAGGCATTCATAGGGTTGATTTTGCTTGTTACTGGTCACTGGCAAAGTATAAATAGTGAGCAACCATAAGCATTTTCAAGTCGCGATGAATAGTCGTAATCCACCGTTTCTTTTACTCGCAAAAATTGCTTGCGCAATCTTATGAAAAGCAAGTATCTGCTTTTTTTTTTTTTATTCAATAAAGCAATATATACACGTTAAAAAAAAATATCATTGCTTTATCAAATCAACACCGGTAAATGATAGTAATTACTTGTAGGACTACATGACAAAGTAGAACTCAAAGTAGTATGTAAAGTAAACTTTGTGGACACTGAACAACAGAGAAGTGGTTGGTCCAGCTTTTTGGAAGCGTCGAGGAGCAAATCTCTTAAAATTCCATGCTTCTGTTACTAAAGTGCAAAACATGATGTCATTCGTGCTTAAATAATATCAGAATAATGATCTGTTAGGACATACTACTAAGGATTTGAGACTGGGGCATAATGTTTTTTAATGAAAAACTGGAAATGTCTAAATCTTATGCAAACCTGAAAACTAAATCATACTGCAAGTTGTGAAGGTATAGAAATCATTATCTCACTATCTTGCATATTGATGGTTCAAGAATTGTTTCCTGAAGAATTGAAAAAAAAATGAAAATTGAAATTTTCATTGTTGTGCTAAGACCATTTTACCCGTCCTTTCCAGATAAATTTTCAACTACACTGGAATTCCCTTTTAAAAGTCTTCCGCAGCATCCTTGTCCTTATGGAGAGCCCAAAATGAGCCACTTTCCTTGGCGTCCTTTGTATCAACAAGCTCACGCTCTATCAGCAGGTCACAGCTTTGTTTGCCTTCAAGTCCTCGAGAACGCATGCCGCATGCGAGTTAAAAAGTCGCCTTCTTGCATCCGGGTCTTTAACAAAGCGTCATTTCGTGTTTCAAAACGTCATCTTCTCTACGTCAATTTGGCTTCAGGAGTACATACACTGTATACCAGACTACCAGAAACTACCAAAAAAACCAAAGCAAAACAAAACAAAACAAATGTTTTGAGAAGGCAAGCCTCTCGTTTTCCCGCTTGCTCCTGCATTCCTCCCCAACCCCTCCCTTGGAAGCAAGAGATAAGTTTAGCCTCAAAGTTCTGAGTCAGTTATTGTTGGTTTTTGTAATGTGATGGAAGACATCAAGTCCTTCCTTACCATGTCTCCACAGGAATCCTGTACGAAATTGAAATTTACTCCATCCCTCCCGTAGGATACTTTGTAGGATGTCACCCATGATCCAATGTCAGGCTTACTTCCCTGCGTGGCTATTCCGACGACTTTCGCCACGGTCTGCAGATCCACCTGTTGGCAGGGTTGAGAGTAGTCAACTTTAAGCAAAGCTGATCTTTAAAGGAACTGTTCTTCACCATTCAAAGCAGTAATTTAAAATGTTTCAAGTTATTACATTTGAACCATATGTGTAGGTTAGTTGCATCACAAAACATCTTACTATATAAAGATAAAAAAGATATATCATTGTACTAGTATACACAAAACTGAAGACGGGTTGAAAATTTGGTGAATAAAAACCTTCTTGTTGGATCTGCAGATGGAGTATTTGCCTCTTGCAATGAAAACATTCGAAGTCCAACACATAAAAAATTTCAAGATAAACATATGTATATATATATATATATATATATATATATATATATCGGATAATGTTACCAATATATCGCCTATGCCATTTTGTATACGTGGTTGCGATGACCTTATAATGGCTCATGAAAACAAGATAAACAGGTGTCATGAATTGCTTACGTTTCACAGACTGTATGTATAGATTTGTGTATAATGTGACGTCAAATGCACAAACTGATATGATATGTAAAGAACTTGCTTCCAAAAGGCGCTAAACAAGGTTAGAGTAAAGATTAGAATTAGGGTTAGCCTTAGGGTTAGAGTTTGGGTTAAGTCAGGGGAGGGGTCCGGGGTAATTTTCCAGAGGGTAATCGCCCTAAAACCGTTTATTATTATATGCACACTCAGCAAACGAAGAAAAGAGCACTAATCAAAGTTGTTAATTCTCATAGAATATTTGGTTGAATAGTAATGTTTGATAAACCATGTTAAAGGTAATTGCATTGACTACCTATGATCTCTTTAATGTCTTTATACCCTAAAGATGATGAAAGGCTAGAAAATAATATAGGAAAATGATGAATCTTCTGTAAAATCCGATTTAATTGACAACAGAGAAAAAGCAATTGCCAAGAAATACAAATTTGAATGTTATTTGAAATTTACAAAATTGAAAACAAAATTTTGTGCTTGAATTTGTCTCACGAAATCTTACATTCCTAAAAAGAAGAATGAAAGTACCTATGATTTTTATATGGTAGAGCTGGAGAATATATTCGTGGGCTTTGTGTGTGTGTGTGTGTGTGTGTGTGTGTGTGTGTGTGTATGTGTGTGTGTGTGTGCAATTAAATCATTATTACAATTCCCATGGAAAATAAGAGAGAACTTTCAATGACTCTCTTGGATGTGCGAAATACACGAATTGCGTACATGGGGGGGGGGGGGGGAGGGGGCGGGGAGGCGGCGGGGATGGCCTCAGACTTTGCATTCTTATGTGGTTTACATGTTGTATTTATACCTGAATCCACTCGCATCCGCTTGGAACCGCACCTGGAAAGCTGGGTTTCTTGTTGAGGCGCCATAGATCGCTAAGACCTAGGCTGGCGCAGCCAGATACACCGAGACTGGAGTCTGGTATATCCTCACTCTCCATCCCTAAGGGCACGACGTCGTTCGGAACTCCTAGAGTCATAGTAGAGAAAGACAGTCATCACATTCCACGTCGGAAATGTGAGAGATGTTCGTTATTCCGAAGGTTCTGTATTTTAAATCCGCAAACGAAATACCGAGCGTTTTTCTGTAGTGTTTCGAGAGTTCGAAAATGAAGTAAGTACGTATATATACAAAAAAAAAAGTAATATTATGTTCACTTTCACGTCCCACGGGACAAACTGCATTATTGAATATTCCATTTAATTTAACGTTACATGGGGGAGATCTAAAGAGGAAGTCGTAGATTTGTTATGCTTTTATATTTTCATGGCATCCAAATTCTGAGGCTGGAGCAATCTGCATACCCTCCAAAGCAAAGTCATCAGATTTTTATCATTTGAATTGTCTCGAGAACACTCATCTCAGTTGTGAAATCTCTATTGAGTCAATTTGGGAGAGATCGGCTATTATCATTCATAGGGCTTGGAAATATATACCGACCTCTATACAGAGTAGCTTTCCTTATAATTGATTGTAAATAACTATCATTTCCGTTTAATATTATTGAATCGGCCGTTTTGTTTTCAAGATGTAATTTTATTTAAAAAAAAGAATTTGATTATTCATCCAAAGGGTTACACGTACAGTGTATGTTGAAACTTAATCACAATATTGATATGTTGATGTCGTTTTGTACACGAACAATTAGCATAGAATACTGTAATAGGTGCCACCTGACCATGTGCATTCTATCATTGACTGGATACCAGAGCCATGTATTGCGTAATCATTGTATATAATCATCCATATGAGCGATAAAATGTTGCTACATCACGAAGCCTAAGGCTTGCTCCCACATACTCGTGGATAACGTCAAAAACTGACCTGGGGTTTGCTCGTACACTTCCAGTCGCAGACAAATATGTTGATGGTATGCGAGCCCAGCAAGTCTCACCGATTGGCAGTTTTGTGGGCGTGGCAGGGCGTTGTAGACTACCGTGTTGCGATCCATGTTACCTTGGAATATCTTTTGGAGACGCGGTTAAATGTTAAAATGTATGAGAAGCTATATAGGCCACAAAATGACTAAAACTAAATAAGACATCTTGTCTACTGTGACAACGTAACGTGGGGACTTTCTTGTTTCTTGCCAGGGTGAATTGTTCAGTTTGTTCTTCTTGTTCAGGGTGGCATCTGCCAACGGGTGCCGACAGTATCAGCCGAGTATTGTATTCTTCTCCACTCACGCAGTGGACCGGCTGCACAGTTTAATACAATTTATTACAACATACTATGTCAATTTGTAACTTGTTCGAATTTGGTGTGTGCTTTGTTCGCTATAGAGTTGCCCTTGGCAACCGTGTACTTGCCCTACATGTTCTTTTTGTCCAGGATGGCATCTGCGAACGGGTGCCATCAGAACTGACAGTATCAGCCGAGTATTGTATTCTTCTCCACTCACGCAGTGGACCTGCTGCACAGTTTAATACAGTTTATTACAATATATTATGTCAACTTGTAACTTGCTCGAATTTGGTGTGTGCCTTGTTCGCTACAGAGTTGCCCTTGGCAACCATGTATTTGCCCTATATAATATACTGGCCGTCGGCGGTCCCAGCGTGTTGGTCTTTTGGGGGCATAGGGATGGGTGATCTGCAGTTATGGGAGAGGAGGAATCCGTATAGAATTAATGATAAAAACGGTTATTTTTTTTTCATTTCTTGTAAAATTGATTCTTCGGGTAAGGATTTCCTTCCTAGAGTTGCCCTTGGCAACCTAGTATTTGCCCTATATACTGGCGGTTGGCTTTCCCTATGAGACTTGAGATGTCTTCTCTTCTGTCATAACACAATACGTATTACATACATGTGTTCCTTCTATTGATCGGATAAAGAACAATTACCGGAGTTTTATTATAGCTTATTTTGAATATTAGTATTCATGCTTATGACAAACTGTTCTCTTTATGTTTGTGCCTACTTAGATCGTATTAATGTTATGTATAGGACGATCCAATTTTCCTTTGTAGACAACGTTATATTAAGAGACAACGATAAAATGTGTAACCGCAATATTGCAACAATCTCCACAGTCAAATCTTATTGTTCTCTACTGCCCTCTACAGGTGCCCTCGTGGACTCAAGCAACGGACAACACGCTCACCCTTTAATACGCAATTCTATAGACACAGCATTCAATTCAATTAATGATGATGACTTTTTTGATTTGGCAGGACCTTCTTTTGAACAAAACGAATCAAATATCAATCAAAATGACAATTTTTTTTGATAATTATGTTTCTGACAGTTTTAATTCATCGCCGCAAGAATTAGATTATGATTTTGACACAGAGAACCAATTGCAAAGTCCGTCTTCTGAATATCTTACTCAATCCCAATTTACCAATGTTGTCAAGGAATATGATAGTACTACTTTTTCTCTTTTACATTTTAATATTAGAAGTATTAATAAGCATTTTGAAGAATTGAGGTTATTTTTAAATAGTCCCATCATGCATAATATCTCGGCGGTAGGTTTAACCGAAACCTGGCTCTCTCATGACTCCAGTCTTCCCTTCGCTCTCGACGGGTATGATTAAGTGGTTAATAACAGACAAAATAGGGTAGGTGGAGGCGTTGCCATATATGTTAAACAAAATTATGATTATGTAGTCCGCGATGAGTTCACCAGTATTACTGATTTTTTTGAGTCTTTATTTATTGAAATCACAGTTCCAGGCAGCAAAAATATAATCATAGGTGTAGTATATAGACCACCAAACGCGAATACTAAATTATTTTTAGATTATTTTTCGGATCTGGTTAAAAACCCATTTTTTATCAATAAAAATTGTTTTATAATGGGTGATTTCAATATAGATTTACTAAAACAGAATAATATGTCGCAAGATTTTTTGGAAATATTTTTGTCTGCCTCTTTTTTACCCTTAATATCTAAACCCAAACGTATAGTTAATGAATCTGTTTCTTTAATTGATAACATTTTTTGTAACATTCTTCCTCCTCCTGATTCTTTTGTAGTACTCTCAGATATCACCGATCATTTCCCCATCTCGACTGTTTTTTTCTTTAAATGAAACAGTTAATAATAAAAACAACAATATATTTAAACGAAGAATTACTCATGAAAGTATAGCTAGGCTAGGTGCTAGCTTAGACACCGCAGACTGGTCCTGTATCTTTGATACAGATGATGTTAATTTGTATTATGAATATTTTATGAAGAGTTTTATCCAACATTTGGACATTTTTATTCCAAAACGTAGAGAAAAATCAGCTAATTACAAAAAAAAAATACCCAGGCTCCCATGGATTTCAAAATCGCTCCTGCGTTCAATAAATAGAAAGAATAATTTATATTACAGATTTAAAATGAAACGTACTGAGCAATCAAAGTTGAAATACACTAGTTACAAAAATACTTTGACGAAAATTATACGAATAGAAAAGAAAAAATATTATACTAATCAGTTACAATTTTATAGGCATGATATGCAAAATACATGGAAAGTTTTAAAGCAAGCCATGAATATATCAAATGTTAAGTCAAATACGGTGTATTACAAAAATTAGATTTGATGGTAAAATTTTTGAAGATTCTCAACAAATTTGTGATTTTTTGAATAACCATTTTTCTTTAATTGGGGAAAGCCTGGCAAGTAATATTCCTCCCTCCACAAAACATTTTTCCGAATTTTTGGGTCCCCCAAATTCTAGTTCAATATTTTTTAATCCAACATACACTCAGGAGATAATTAATATTGTCTCTGATTTCAGTTCCAAAAAAAGTGCTGGACACGATGACATCAGCAATTTTCTTTTAAAGGGGGTAATATTGTCAATTGCGGATCCCTTAGCTCATATATTTAATGTATCCCTTTTTAATGGCACCTTCCCCGAAAGTATGAAAATAGCAAAAGTCATCCCCTTGTTTAAAAAAGGTGACAAATTAGATGTAAATAATTACCGACCAATTTCTTTGTTAAGTGCTTTGTCAAAAATTCTTGAAAAAATTATTTATAAAAGAACTATTAATTTCTTTAAATTTAATAATATATTTACGAATTCTCAGTTTGGATTCAGAGAGAAACATAGCACCACACATGCATTATTGAGTTTTATAGAAAAAGTGGCACATGCTATCGATAAATCTTCTCATTTGATAGGTTTGTTCCTGGACTTCTCCAAGGCCTTCGACACCATCAATCATGATATTTTACTTAACAAATTACACCATTATGGAGTGCGTGGGAAGGCCTTGGAGTGGTTCAGGAGCTACCTCATGAACAGGAAACAATATGTTTCTTTAAATGGTTGTAATTCACAAATATTAAATATTAAATGTGGGGTGCCACAGGAAAGTTTATTAGGTCCACTGTTGTTTACTGTTTACATAAATGATTTTTGTAGATCATCAGATGTTCTTTCTTTTATTCTTTTTGCAGACGACTCAAATCTATTTTTTTCACACAAAAATCTTTTTACCCTTGTTAATACAATAAATTTAGAATTAGAAAATGTTGCCCAGTGGATAAAAGCAAATAAGCTATCTCTTAATCTTCAAAAAACAAAATATATGCTCTTTAGTAATTCTACTGAGGCATTACCTGTTGATATTGTTTTAGATGGTACTCCACTCGAAAATGTTTCCCATATAAAATTTCTTGGAGTAACAGTTGACAATAAGCTGTCCTGGAAATTTCATATTGACAGTATATGTAAAATTATTTCACGTAATATTGGTATAATTAATAAGCTTAAGTTTTGTTTTCCTTTGTCGTCCCTGCTCGTATTATATTTATCCTTAATATTGCCATATTTAAGTTACGGTATTCTCGCGTGGGGAAATACATATAAAACATTCTTAGATAAATTACTTTTATTGCAAAAGAAATCACTCCGTGTTATATGTCATACTGCATTTTTGTCCCATACTGACCCACTATTTTATGAGCATAAAATATTGAAAATTAATGATTTGTATTTGTTTAATCTAGGACAATTTATGTATAATTATAATAACAATAATCTCCCAAATATATTTGAAACAATGTTTCAAAGAAATCAATATATTCATAATTATCCAACACGGCTATCAAATGATTTCCATTTGCCATTTCTGAGAACTTTGTTGGCTCAAAACACATTCATTTACGACGGGCCAAAGTACTGGAATTCACTTCCCAGTAACATTACTACAGCTCAATCTCTGAATTCCTTTAAGAATAAATTGAAATCATTTTTATTGAAACTTTACAATATCCAACAGAGTTAGTTTCCCTTTATCATCTCAGTCAAGTCATCATTCTTTTTTACATAAGTCCTCCTATTAAAGTATGTCCCTGTCTGTGTTCTAAATATAACGATGTGTGTTTTTTTTCTTCTGCATTCTTACCAACATAACTACGTATAAAAATGTTTTGCATTACATTTAATCCAGCTTGTATTTTATCACTTATTTTACATTATGAAATCCAGATTGCTTGCGTCCACGATGGCACATGCTGTAGTTCCCTCTTTTTTCTCCTTTTTTTCCTCTCTTTTTTTCCTCTTTTTTTTCCTTTCCTTTTCTCTCTTTTTCCTCTTCCCAATCATTTTGATGTCAGTTGTCATCGGTTCGTTTATTGTGTTTTATATTGATGTTTTGTCTATTTTTCTGAGGGTCCCATATCGTACAAGCTTTGCTTCTTAGTGGGACCCTCCACTTCCATCCTCATCCTTAGTTGACTTGTATTATACGCTTTATGTATTTAACAAAGATGTAATCACATCTACTTTTCATTTTCATAATTTTCTTATGTACCTTTTCAAATTTTGTTCTGTATCACAAATATCCCGTGTATATGCAATGTACATAAATTTCTTTGTTCATTTTGATGGAGGTGAAAATAAAGTTGAAAGTTGAAGTTGAAAGTTTTTTCAAAATATATTACAAAAAGCTGCATCGCTTCGGCGATCCCTCGCATTTATTCCAAAGTTGATTTACATCCTTTGGGTTTATGTCAGGTTAATGTGTGTGTGTGTGTGTGTGTGTGTGTGTGTGTGTGTGTGTGTGTGGCACACATGCACACACTATAGCTTCTGACCACACGAGCAAAGAGAATGAAGGGTTTGGGACGAACACCGATCAAGGGCTTTCAATAGCTCAGTCGGTAGAGCACCGGTCTAGTAATCCGGAGGTCTCGGGTTTGAATCCCGATGAAAACCCATTTTCTTTGCTCAAAGTTCTCACTATTTATTATCATTTGTTTCTGATCAGTTTTCTCTTTCTTGTTTCAAAATATATTTCAAAAAGCTGCATCGCTTTGGCGATCCCTCTCATTTATTCTAAAGTTGATTTGCATCCTTTGGGTTTATGTCAGTTTAATGTGTGTGTGTGTGTGTGTGTGTGTGTGTGGCACACATGCACACACTATAGCTCCTGACCACAAGAGAATGAAGGGTTTGGGACGAATACCGATCAAGGGCTTTCAATAGCTCACTCGGTACAGCACCGGACTAGTAATCCGGAGGTCTCGGGTTTGAATCGGGTTTGAATGAAAACCCATTTTCTTTGATCAAAGTACTCACTATTTATTATCATTTGTTTCTGATCAGTTTTTCTTTCTTGTTTATATATATATATATATATATATATATATATATATGAAACCTTCTAATTAGAAAACTTCCAAACTGAATAACATCACTAACTTGAAATGAAAAAATAAATTGGGCATTAATTTAGGCAAATTTATGAGTTTTGATGTAAGGTTACAATGAATTCGCTTTATTTCAATTGAAAGAAAAATCAGAATTAAGTGCTTATTCATGTGCATGTCATTGATAGACTTATGATGGCTTCATGGAAATGTTTTTTTTTTTTCATTTTTACATTATAGTTCGGACTGATACAGAAGACGATGAGTAGTGAAAACATTTCAAGCTATGATACTTGACATTAAAAATGAAATTTACTGCGGATATTCATGAAATTTTGCTTTGCTCTATTCATCAAGTGAATAATTATTATATATGAACATGAAGTGCCAATGGGCCTCCACACCTCTGTTTTTAATGTTAATAAACAATGAATTGAAAATTCGATCATCACCATATAATTTCCAGAAGAGCTGCACATTCCCTCCACTACGTTAAATTTTGTCCCATTGGCACTGCAAAAGACCATGTAGGATGTCACCCACTGATCATAGTTTGATCGACCCTGCGTTGCTATGCCAACGATCCGATGAGGCGACTGAAAATCCACCTTGGGGTAGGGATAAAAAAAAAAAAAGATTAATGAGCGCCTTACCATTCATAAAGACAATAGTCGTAGTATTTTATGAGCATACAGATAACTTCTTTTTTGACATTCTAATGTTTCAGAGAAAAAGTATATCTCAAAAAAACTAAAGATTTTGGTATTTGTAGTGATTGGTAGATATCTTCAACTACCGTCTTACGGCAGCCCCACTGTATCCCTCCTCCTTGATTTTAAAAAGCCAAAAGCGGCAGCTCAGATACTTGCTCCCTCTCCCTCTCTTTCCTCTCTCTCTCTCTCTCTCTCTCTCTTTCTATTATATATATATATATGTATATATTTGTTTGTTTGTTTGTTTGTTTTTTATTGTTCCATATTCCACATTTCAACAAATACATAAAGCATAAACATCACAATACAAAAGCATGAATGAATTGTCAAGTACAGCTTATAAGACAATAAAACATGTGAAATATGAGGAATCTACATAGAAGCATTGCTTGTAGGGTGTAAATTCCCAGATGCGGATGTGATATTATACAAATGATGCACAGGATAGAGTGCGTTAGTGGAGGCGTAGCGCACTCGAGGGTATTTACAATTGTGAAACATGCACTACACATACTCGAGAGTGAGCTCCCCACGAAATAATCCTGTGCATCATTTGTTTTATAAAATGGGTCGAAAACTAACAGCATTCCCATTTGATAATATTTCTTACTTGGTATATGTAATTAAAGGAATGGCAATTTTTGAATTGGAGAAATACAAACGTTGAAAAGTAAAAAAGAAAAAGAAAAAAAAACGATAACAATGTCCGCGGCACAAGACTTCTTGAGTGTTGCGTGATCACCCGCGCGGGGTACAAGTCAGCTGCAGTTTACAATAGCAGAGATACCAAATGTGTACAAAGGAAGTTCAGGAGATAGTACAAAAATCACGAACGAGGCACAATGTCATGTTACATAATCGATAATGTCAGTAATGTGAAATATGAACAGAGAATGTCGAGGAGGATTGGAGAATAGCTATAAATATGAATTCAGAAAAACTAGTTTAAGGTTATGCTTAAAATGAATAAAGAGACTGAGATTGAATTATTTCTCTATCCAATTCATTCCAAAATTAAGGTCCTGTAGTGGTTATTGTTTTTAAAGCAGATACGGTCCGTACAGGAGAAAGATGAAAAGAATCTTTTTGTCTAGTAGGGTAAGAATGAACTTCAGTATTTTTGACAAACATCGGAGAAAGCACATCACGGAGACCACTTGAGTATAACTGATACATAAATACCCCGATATTGAAATGATATAAATCCTAGATCTTAAGTGTTCTACTGGCATATGACTGGAAAAGAATAGGACATTAGTGTGTTCCAGAAATGTGGCGAAGTTAATTATCCGTATACCTCTTTTCTGTATCAATAATAAAGAATTAAGTCTAATTGTAAGGCAGTTTCCCCATGCCAGGATTCCATAACCTTTATAAGGTAAAAAAAGAGTAGAATACAATGAATTCAGAACATGTTTAGGAAAATACTGTTTTAACTTAAACATAGCACCTACATTTTTTTTAAAGTAATTTAAGCAAAGAATCAACATGAACTTTCCATGTCAACTTACAATCAATATAAAGACCAAGGAATTTTATATATTCCACCTGGTTAAATTCCACGTCGTTTTCCACCAACTTGCCCGGTAAAATATTGATTATATTGCTAAAGACCATATATATATATATATATATATATATATATATACATTATGAACACGTACAGAGAAGTAGATAGACAGTATACCAAAGGCGGGGAGAGAGAGAGAGTGAGAGAGACGGAGAGGGGTGAGGGAGAGATGGAAGAGGGAAGCAGAAAGGATATGACGCGATTAAAGAAAAAAAATTAACGACTGTCTGTCATTGTCTTCCTTTCTCAAAGAAATGAAAAAAAAAGTTCATGTCATACTCTACCTGGATCCACTCGTTCGCAAAATGTCCGTTAGCACACCACCCTCCCGCCAAATGCAGTCGTCCCCTGCTGGGTCCAAACTGGGCTACCTTCCCAGCGGAAGTGCTGGATGCGGTGATGCTGGAGTCGGGTATGGCGTAACTCTGAAGGCCGAGGGGTACAGCATCCGTTGGTATGCCTTACGGATAGGCGAAAATGATAAGGGTAACTTCGTAACTAACACCTTCTCGTGTGATGAGGAGTGGGGTGGACAGCTAGACCATTAGTGGGGCAGGTATGTTTTGGTATAAAGTTGAAAACGTTTCATTTTCGGCAAACTATGAACATCGTGCATTCTTATAACAATGTCAGATGGCATTCTCCTGCAGTATTCGTCTGAAAACAATTCACCGTTGTTGTTTTGTTTTTTTCAATACAATGGTGTGTTCCAAAACAAAACTGATGGGGACATAACATGTACATTTTATATTTTGGTCGCTATAGACGTATTTATGAATGGGAGAGTAATTGACATCCGTCCAACCACACACGTAAGTTAGTTGTTTCTGATAACTCGTTTTGTTGCCTCCATTTCTAAAAAAAGAAAAAAAAAAGATGCTGTTAGATCTCTATCATGAATTCATTTTTTTCTCATCCATCTACTAGACTTCGGAAGCAAACTTCAGTGCCAGACTTTTACTTTTGCAATCGCTAAGGTCATACCAGAAGTAGGGGTTGTTGGAATATCGTCGGTTGTTTGTGAGACTTCTGTTGTTTTGTCATTTGTATCTGGCGCATCTGCAGAGGTCGTTGGGATATCGTCAGTTGTCGGAGAGACATACGTTGTCTTTTCATCTGTGCTTGGCGCATATGCAGAGGTTGTTAGGATATCGTCAGTTGTTGGAGAGACATACGTTGTCTTTTCATCTGTGCTTGGCGCATATGCAGAGGTTGTTGGGATGTCGTCAGTTGTTGGAGAGACATACGTTGTCTTTTCATCTGTGCTTGGCGCATTGGTAGAGGTCGTTCGGATATCGTCGGTTGTCGGTGAGACATCCGCTGTCTTTTCAGGTGAGTTCGGTGCATCTTCTTAGACGGAAAATGAAACATACAAACATTACATAGTAAGGTAATTTTGTGAACGGCCAAAAAAAAGAGAGGGGGGAGGGAATCGACTATAGACACCTGAACGAGGTGATAAAGTGTAGACAGGAAACTGAGAAGTGACAACAACTCTATATACAGACTATGTTTATATCGGTGAACGATGATTATTACACATTATCGTGCGCGCGCGCACACACACACACACGCACTCACAAACATATTGAATACGTCATAAAATATATGTACATGTATATGTATGTATATATGTATATATATATATATGTATATATATATGTATATATATATATATATATATATATATATATATATATGTAGTTCAGTTCAGTTCAGTTCAGCTTATTTTTACCATCAGGCAAGACGTGAAACAAAATATAATCTGATAATAAATAAAGCATGCGAAAAACAATCACGTAGTTGGTTAATTTTAAACAAGGGAAACAGAAATCCCAAACGAGTGAATTCGCATAGTATATAATACTATACGATATATACATAAGTAGTATAACTGAGATCATTTAGGCATGCTTTGAAAGATAACTATAAAGTAGGTATGGAAAAAGAGTGATCCATTAAAAGCTAAGCATGTAATACATGGATCACTCAAACATAATAAATGATATATCATATCAAGGGTCATACCGGATTCTGTGGTCGTTGGGACACCGCCGGTTGTTGGTGATGCATTCGTTGTTTCAGATTCCTCAGTGGTTGGTATATCTATAGAGAAAAAGTTTTGGTGCAAAGTCAAAGAAATGAGGTTTTATACAGAAAAGTTATTCCCCTGTGACTAGTCTACCACCCTCATATCTATACATCAAGAACCTAATAACAAAAAGCCAAATCTGAAAAAAAAACTACAGTTCAGGTGAATACACACCTACACGCACACACACACACACACACACACACACACATATATATATATATAATTTATATATATATATAGACTGCGAGAAGGGGTCTCGACCATTTACAGCACCAGTGTAGCTCCTTCATTATTTATATTCAGTGCGAGAAGAAGAGCAATCGTGGACGTTGCTAGTGGTCAACGTGCGTGTTTATTGCCGAGCTTTCGGTCCCGTTAGGACCTTCATCAGGGCTGTAACGATACAAACATGACTCACTCGTATGGCTACATTAATATATATATATATATATATATATATATATATATATATATATATATATAATTATACTAATAAAATCTAATAATTATACTAATAAAATCCAATAATGATATACATAATCAATTGCATATTATTGAATACATTTCATATCAAACTCGTGTTATTAATTGAGATGAAGGTATATAACAAAAACGCCAATTCAGTATCTTCATATTGTGTGTTGTATAACATACACGAGGCACTTCAACCTCCCAGAACACAGCTTACAAACTGCTTACAAATCATTGCCATTGAACTAATCAAGAAGAAGATCCGCTCTGTGATTCTAAATCGTGAATCCTACTGGATAGCCACACTAAAAACATTACAGCCAACCGGCATCAATGTTGATCCTTAACCACCAGACCATTAACTGCACATGCGCAACAATGTGATGCGCATATGCAACCGTACACCATATGAAATGTATTCAATAATATGCAATTGATTATGTATATCATTATTGGATTCTGTTATATGATTACGGATTGATTGGTTACATAGTCATTATAGACTCACGCCAGTTAGATTTATATATATATATATATATATATATATATATATATATTACAGGGCTCGACACTAACGGTGGCCCGGTGGCCCGGGGCCACCAAAAATGAAAGTCGGGCCACCAAATTTCAGAAAAGGGCAAATTTGGTGGCCCACCTCGGGCCACCAAAAATTTTTTGAAAAATATATCAATAAATTCGTAACTTTTTGCGACGGAAATTAGCAGAAAGGACTGAATGAGTGCCTGAGAGTGAGTGATGCAAGTTTGTTGAAGTTTATTTATGAGTAGATAATTATGTCCAACTTCTAATTCTTACTATCATAAAACTTAAATATTTGACTCATTAAAAAAAGTACTTTTAATGTTTTTTATTGTTTGTTTTTTTCGGGACACCAAATTTTTCTCTCGGGCCACCAAAAATTTGAAATTTAGGATTTTGGTGGCCCCATCGGGCCACCAAACAAAAAAGTTAGTGTCGAGCCATGATATATATATATATATATATATATATATATATATATATATATTTATTTATTGATGTAGCCATACGAGTGAGTCATTTTTGTATCATTACAGCCCTGATGAAGGTCCTATTAACGAGACCGAAAGCTTGGCAATAAACACGCACGTTGACCCTAGCTACGTCCACGATTGCTCTTCTTCTCGCACTCTATTATTATTATTATTTTATATATATATATATATATATATATATATATATATATATAGATATCTGTCCATACAGACATGCAATCGTGTATTGCTGAATGCTGGAATTCCGCAGATATATTAAACCTTGGATAACTGCATTGGGGGAAGATAGATATACTTGTTTTGGCCATTGCTGACATTCAAGTGACGCAATAGGTGTAGGATTAAGGATTTAATTTATATTTTTTGGGAGAGGAATGTTTTGATATATAGCATTTGATGGTTGGCAAATTAAGGCGCATTTTTATCCTCTGTATATTATGCAGACATGTGAAGGACAACTATCCCGTTTGCAAATATCTTGTTCATGTAGCATATGTCCGCCATTTCAGTGAGTGTTAGCGCGGGGTGACTGAATATCGTTATACCAATACATTTTAATTAAAAGCACTGCGTGTTGAACTATTTTCATATTTCTTTGGTTTCAATATATTGCATGTAAACGTACGTACCATCGATGGATGGCATCGGACAACTGTGGGCTTGAGTGTATAATTGCATTATTTAATCTGCTATTAGAGATGAATTGAAAAAAGGATTTAATGAAAGGAATATGTTTAGAAAGCGTGGATATGAAAACAGCTTTACATCGTTGCAATGAACGGACACATGCATGCAAGGGTTAATTAGATTGGTGATTGATCTGTGCATTTCAGACAAGGTCTGACAAATATTGTTACTGAAGGAATTGATCTTATTGAGCTATTTGAAAACCAGTTCACCGTCTATTTTTGGTAATATAACTGGAGGTCTTCATCAAGAAGAAATGTGCTTTTACAGTTGTGATTACAAAATCAGTTTTTTTTTTCATTGCAACTGATTGACAAATTGCCCTGCATCGAGGTAAATAAGCCCTGAATTGATCAGTGTTTTAGTAGTAGCCATGATAAAAATCATGGGCGTACATACTCAAGCAGGATTCGAACCTACGACCTCCTGATCACCGGACAGGCGTCATCTCCACTAGACCACCGGGCTTTCGCCCAACAGCAAGTGTTGGTTCTAATCCTTATAGCATACAGCGGGTACTGCTTTTGTTAGTCAAAACAGGGAGGTGATCTCTTCCCACATCCCTGGTCAAAATTAGTGAAATTCTTCCGTCGAGATGTTGCAATTTCATTGCAACTGATTGACAAATTGTCCTACATCGACATTAATAAGCACTGAATTGATCAGTGTTTTAGTAGTAGCCATGATAAAAATCATGGGCGTACATACTCGAGCAGGATTCGAACCTACGACCTTCTGATCCCTAGATAGGCGTCATCTCCACTAGACCAACGAGCTTTCGCCCGACAGCAAGTGTTGGTTCTACTCCTTATAGCATGCAGCGGGTACTGCGTAATTATTTAAATTCATGAAATTCTTCCGTCGAGATGCTTTCATTGCAACTGATTGACAAATTGCCCTGCATCGACGTAAATAAGCACTGAATTGATCAGTGTTTTAGTAGTAGCCATGATAAAAAAAATCATGGGCGTAGATACTCGAGCGGGATTCGAACCCGCGACCTCCTGATCTCCGGATAGGCGTCATCTCCACTAGACCACCGGGCTTTCGCCCGACAGCAAGTGTTGGTTCTAATCCTTATAGCATACAGCGGGTACTGCTTTTATTATTCAAAATTAGTTCGAATTGAAGTTCGATGTAGGGCAATTTGTCAATCAGTTGCAATGAAAAACATCTCGACGGAAGAATTTCACTAATTTTGAATAAGTCAAAGCTTGCTGTCATATCAGTATTTGTTCTAACAATGCATATTATTGTATTACTTAGGTTGAAGATAATGTGTGTAAACGAACGCGGTACTCTGCTTTGCACAAGCCAATGTTTTATTTTTATTGATTCAGTATGATAAAAGACGTAGCGTCTTCTGACATCTCTATTGGTACTAACCCAATGGGCATATCCCGTCCTCACAATTTCACAACACACACATGTATGTATGTCTGTATGCATGTATACATATATATATATATATATATATATATATATATATATATATATATATAAACCCTTCAAAAAAGTTTGGAAATCTAACTTCAGTTGTAAATTTCTCCAGTTTGTAAGCACTATACAATACATGCTTGATATCAATGGAAAGATCATTAAATTCTCTTTGAAATTATATCCTACCCATTGTGATTATGCTATCAAGTAAAGGGCTGTACTCAAAAGTGTATGATAAAGTCTGCATTGAAAAGCTGCAAAATCAAAATGAACATAGAACGGTCCTTATGAATGAGAATGGTCGTGAAGAATAAAGAGAACATCTTCTTTTGTGTAATGTCTTTTGTTCTCAGCTGGTCAGCCATGAAGGCAAATTTCAAGAGACATCTTAATTTCACATCCAAGTTTTCAGTGGTGCAGTATGCCATGCCAGGCAATTTTGATAGCTTATGAAGTTTTATGGTTGTACATCATGCCACGTATAACCAATGTTCGAAAAGCCCGCGCCATAGGGCAAATGGAAGCTGAGGTGCTTCAAAAAGATGACAACGCTAGACTGCATAGAGCGAGACTTGCGCGCGACTTTCTCGAGAGAGAGAAGGAGAGAGAGCATCACTAGAATGGACTGGACTGCATGCAGCCCACACCTCAACGCCATAGAATATCTTTGGGATCAACTTGGCCGAGCTGTGGGGAAGAGGATCACAAATCCAACGACATGGGCAGGACTCCGTCAGATACTGGTTGACGAGTGGAACGCCATTCCTCAGCAGCGGAATCACGAAGCTAATCGACAGCATGAGGACACGGTGCCAGGCGGTGGTGCCAGCACTTGGGTCGTCCACCAGATACTGAGCCCCGATCATGTTCATTGACAATTATATTGAGAAAGTAAACATTAAGTAAAGACAAAATAACGCAAACTGAAGACAAAATAAAGATGAAACTCCAATAAACCCAAGACCATATCATTTCACATCTTTATGTCTTTGTTGTGGTTAATATGGCGTGGTTCTGTGAGATAAAATGGTTTTAGTCATGATCGCCTGTATTTGTGTGTGTGCGCGCGTGTGTGTGCGTGTGTGTGTGTGTGTGTGCGTTTGTTTATCTGTTTGCTTGAACGCATACATGTTTCACTCCATAAGAATGCTGATGTTACAGTAAATGAACACCAAAGAAACATTGGGGAACTCATTCATAACGAGGAAACTCCATTAGGAACGTCAAAAATTTGACCAATTTGCAGCTTTTAAATTCTGACTCTACCTCATATTTGTAAGTACTGCACCTCCATGTATACGATAATCATAACAAGTATGGTATCATTTTAAAGAGAATCAAACAATCTTTGTGTGGTACTAAGCACAAATAAATCATTTCTAAGGAAAAATGAGAAATGATTGATCAAACTCAGATTTCCAAACTTTTTAAGGGTTATATAAATATACACATTAAATGTATTGTATGTACATGCACACCATGCGCCTCTCAGAAATACAGGGCCTATGGGACAGTGCCAGTACTGCATGTATATGGTAGCCTTGGCGCAGACTCCTTTACGACCGACAAGAATTTGTACCTGTAATTTACATCTTCACTGATTTAAAAATGAATTATTGGGGACGTGTACAATTAGCTATGTAGGGGCCTACATATAAGCTCCATGCACCAGTCTAGTTTACGAAAGTTTCCATCCGCAATTTATTCTCGTTAGCCGTGAGAATAAAGGCATAACCTCTCGTGATCAGTGTCAAGCAGGAGTTCGTCATTGTTTGAAAATCAGTCTTTACAAACCTTGAAACGTACCACCGGCGAAAATAATCCAGTGAAAGCAGTAATCCGATAAAACGCCATGGCAGATCGGTAGATGGCTTGATGGATTAACCTATCAGTCGCCAGTAAATGCATGTGATTTGTTGCAGTGTAACGTGACAACCAATCTTTCTCTATTAAAGGTCCAGTTTACCTTTGGGAGCATTGATTTCAAAAATGTTCAAGATATCACATTTGATTCAAATGTGTAGGTCTGTTGTGTCATAAAACATCCTACCATATAAATTTTTTGCAATAAAGCCTAAAATATAAGGGGATATCAGTGTTTTTCTCAATAGACCGTAACTGTATACGCTTCAGTCTGGAAACATTTTTATTATAACCATTGTTTATATTTTGTGTATTTAACAACACTTGACATCGATTATACGGATTCAAATTTTTACAGTGGTTGTTTCTATCCCTAACTCACATTTTAGAACAATTTAAAGCACTAATGCTGGGTTTTTGTTTCATCTGCAAAATGGTAAATTATGCCTTTAAGTCATATCCGAACTGCTATCTGATGGGCGACGAATACGCTACAAACAGAAAAAGCGTCAAAATGGCCATGAGTTGGCCATGACATTGACAATGTATCAAGTTTTGGCAAATTTGATATCATTCAAACAACAAACCTTGGTCTACGCAGCTCGATACTGTCGATATGTGTGGCGCCCATTGTGACATCATCATGGCTAGCTTTGAACCTGGCGGTACCGGGACCAATTCCTGCTGAACGAATGACCCGCTACGCCGGTCCCACTTCTTACCACACGTGATCTTTTCTAGCCCTCGACCGAGTACCATTGGGATCAAAACGACTGGATAAGAGAGAAAATTCCTTCCATCAATGTATAGTACTGTATGATAATGATGGCAATAAGGTAATCATTAACTAATCATAATGATGATAATAATCATAATATAAACGATGCCAGCATTACAAGTTAGCTACGGAGAAGGGAATCAGCTTTATAAACTTGAGACATATCGTTATTGTCAAATGTGAATACAATGTATAGATGCAGAGAAAATTCACCGGTGTCTGATTGAATATCCTAGAATTTCAACAATCCCTTCAAGTTTAGATTGAATAAAGAACACAACATCCCACGCGAGAAAAAAATAACTTAAGTGTTAACGCCAAAAGAAACAACAATGCGTCATACTGATGTTGGTAACTATGAAACAACATATTGTGAGAAATAAAATTGTGTCAATGCACACTTATTCGGTCGTTTCCACTATCAGCCTATCGGTCCGTAACAGGCTAAGAACGCAATCGTGAAGCTTGCAAAACCATGGCATGAATGACTGGATTAGACAAAAATCCACGATATCATCATCAAGATACTTACAAGTCAGAATGAGAAAAGCCATTTGGTCCGTCATGTCACTTTACAAGCACGCTGAAAAGAAAATCCAAGAAAATAAGATAGCAACAAAACAAAGCTGTAAGGTGTGGTAGTATAGTCACGACGCAGTGGGTAGCATTATTCATGGTAAAGCCACTATTCATCAGTTGCAGTTGAAAAAAAAAAACCAGCTTCCGTGCTTCGAAATAGTTCTTCAATTTGAGTTAGGGATAGAAACAACCAACGTAAAAAAAAAAATGTAACCAGTAGGCCTACAATCAATGATAAGTATTGTTAAATACACAAAATGTGAACAATAGTTTTATCAAAATCGTTTCTAGAATAAACCGTCTACAGTTATGGTTTGTTGGGAAAATTAGTAATAACTCGTCAAGTTTGCGGCTTTATTGCCATTTGTTATTCATCATGGTCGGATGTTTTGTGATATAACTAAACTATACCTATGCATCAAATGTGATAATTCGAATACTTTTTACCCACTGCTCCCGATGATAAACAGTAGCTTTGAAGTTGATATAATTGACAAATATATTGCGGAAAATGGATATTACGAGCCAAAAGAGCAAAATAACTTTGCAATTTCTATAATCCTACAGGCTACAGACAGATCAGAGATATTTTTACGAGCAACTGTATAAGTGTCTTATTTGATTGATTTGATTTTGATTTGATTTTTGAATTTCTTTTTCAAACATAAATGAAATACAAAGTCAATTTAACGAACTAATTGAGCACAGTATAATTTGCATCTGACAGTTAAAACAGATAAATGATTGATTTAAACATCCAACATTTTTTTTTTCTGACACAATGCAAAATGAAAACAAATTATTCCATGCATGCATTTATGCAAACATAGGTTCCCGTATATCTGAGCAACTCTTGATGTACAGAAATTCAGGAGACCATCATCATAACCAAACGCTTGACGAAGACAATGGCCTCGGAAATGATTGTCTAAACAATTATACGACATTGTAAAGAATATAATATACAAGTTACCACTCACTGAGTGGTGATAAAGAGAGAGGGAGGGAAGAATGAAGGGGGAAAAAGTGCATTCGATAATACATAATTATTTGATCAGTACCTCTTATGATAGGAGGGAATCTTAAAGTGTAGCAATACCTTGAGTATTATGTTTGTTATATTTGTAGAATATAGATATACGAACTTTTGTTGGGACATGCCCTCTGCAAAACGTTTGAAATTTTTGTCATTCTAATCTTTATTTATGAGGGTTTAAAGGTGAATTTCAAAGAGTATGTGAGAATTAGATCCTTTGACACCGTATAATACATGCTTATCTTAGCCGAAGCAGCACTTGTATTGATTAGTAAAACATAAAGATATGAATTATATATAGCAAGAATGTAGTTAAAGGCATTTTCTGTGAACGCTTATAATATACAGTTTTGTTTTGTTCCACGGAAAGCCCTTGGTCGATGCAAAAATAAAATAATAGGAAAAATATTTATTGGAAGTCAAGGATATGTTAGATGAATATATGGTGGACCTTTCAGTTGGAAGATTGTAAAGGCAAGAGTATACTTCACTCTTATCAGGTTCAGGGTCAGTCTGATTTAACTCTTGCACAAATGAAATCATATTGTCAAATAATATAGAATATAGAATATGCCCACATCAACACATAAATAAGAGATCTCAAAGGGCACTTTATAGGAGAAACCAGCATTCAGCGTGTCCTATAGAAATCAGGACAAGTATAAGTGTTACAGCACGTTTCTGTAGTGATAATATAGAATTGATTTTGTTAGTAGGCCTACCTCAGGTTCCCGTACGACATTCATCATTTCGTCGGGTGCCCGTGCATTGGCCGCTAACGCAATACAATTTGTATTGCGTTAGCGGCCAATGCACGGGCACCCGACGATTTGTTCATTAGGTGATAATGTTATAAGCTATAGTGAGGATGTATCATAAAGCATTTGCAGTGTGTTTTAAGTTAGATATTTTCAAACTTTCAACACGACCCCGAAACGTCTTGCTATTGCTGAATGAACCCTGTCAATTCTGTGAATATGATTTATCATTTCAAGAATTAGTCAGTAGTTACTTCCCAAAATGTTAATGCACTTTATATTTTAAGCCAGTCGTTTGCTATAATCATATTTGAGCAACGATATTTTACATTTGATCGGTATACGATCTTTTTTTTCAAAATACCTTTTTTTTCAATAAACTATTTTCGAAGTTCATGAGAGAGAGAGAGAAAAAAAAGAAGAAAGAAATGCTCTCATCGTCTTTAATATACCGACCAATTAACAGTGCATTAAATTGAAATCACGTTTCAGGGCACATTATTATATACTGTCTTTTCATTTCGTAAATGCCTTTCATTTATATCTACATTTCGGAATCGAAGTGCAACCCCTTCGATATTGGCCGTTAAAGGGATCGTATAGTTTTGGTTGACACCTAATTTCAGGTTTCTAACATTTTTGGTGAGATAATGAGAAACCTCTTATGAAACATGAAAGAGCATGTAATTCTATGAGGAATTCAACATTTATTTGATAAGAATTGGTTTTGAAATGGCTGAGATATCCAAAAAAGAGCTATTCTTATAAAGTGTGGGACCCACACCTTATTACGATCACTTTATTTTACTTTGTTTTTGGATGTTTCAGTCATTCCAAACCCGATTTTCATCAAATAAACTTTGAATTCCTCTTAAAATGGTATGCTCTGTACCATATCATAAGTGTTTTCTTGGTATCTCACAAAGAGCTAAAAGCCCAATTCTCATCTCCACCAATACTGTACTATCCCTTTAAAGTAAAACAAGCAAATATATCATACAACAACACGTACACACAAACACACACACACACACACACACACACACATGTGCACAATCGATCTGTTCGTTGAATCTTAACTCAAGAGGTGAAACAAGGTTAAACTAAGCGTTTGAACTCTCAAGTTACTCTGTTAGTACTCTTTACTATTACTATTTTTTTATTGTTGACAAGGTAGAAAAAAGAGAACTTGTGCTGTTATTTTTGGTGTATTATTGATATACGAAACGTATGAAAATAAAATGAAATTGAATTGAATTGAAATTGAATCGACTTGCACTGAATTGAAAACCTCTTAAACTGATCTGCAAAGGAAATACACACAAATGTTGTCTCAGCGTTGGACTCTCAAGTTCTTTGTGATTACTCGAATCGTTTTGAATTGAAAACATTTTAAACTGAACTGCAAATGAATTATACACAAATATATGTTGTCTTACTCCGATAGTGAGAAAACAAAATCTAACGTCATATAAACATCGATAAATTCAACAAAAATATATCGTACTTACATTGTGTTAAGTACAAAAAGACGCCTTCTGTGTCATGCATAGAGATTGAGGACAAAGAAAAAATTGAGGAGAAGAAAGAAGATAGCTGACTACGAGACTTGTTACCAATACCATACCCTCAAACCCTTCATCACTCTGATCGGCTCGCAGTAGGTTGATGTCTTACTACCCAGTATAGAGCGCAATTTCACTCCGAGCCTCTTCTCGAATAAAACTGTCCCCATTTTTTAACGAGCCAGACACTTAGCTGCTCAAGCGAATGTGTTTGTGCGTATATATTTATTGTGTTTTCTCTAGGCACGAAATCCCCTCTTTTGAAGTTATGAGTCAAGGAAAGTACACATGCCATGAAGTTACAAGATTTGGTTTACCTTAAAGATATCTCGTCACATCGGCGACTGACGTAAAATCAAGATACAGTAATCCTTTCCGATTTGTGGTCGTGCAGTCGGCGGGTATCTGCCGCGGGTGGTAAACTGCCGTCATGCAGGACTGTCCGGCAATATCATGTCGAAAGAGCCGTATAGGCTGATGGCTAATTGTTTGTGGCCTGTACTAGGAGTGTTTCTGTTGCGCACTTGCTGATTTTCATATTCATGCATTGCGCATGCCCCGCGTCAAGGTCAACGACGCGGAGTTTGAGGAGTTTAGTATCAGAATGCTGCTGCCAATGAATCAAGTTTTCTTTTGTTTTGCTTTGCTTTGTTTTGTTTTGTTTTGTTTTTTTTATAAAGCGGGGTTCCCACTATCACGTTTGGCGCAACGATTGAAATCGTGGCCTTAATCGTGAAGGAATCGGGGTGATCTTATCAGATCGTATTAGATTGTATCAGATCTTGAGGTCAATCGTGACAATCGCATTAATCGTAAAAAAATTTTGGACGGTTCAAATATTTTCTATGATTAACACGATTAATTTTTGATCGTGATCATCGCATCAGATTGTCTTGGATCGTTTCAAAACGCAGCAAATCTTATCTAATCGTGGTTCTTAATCGTGTAGATCGGGATCGACTTTTTCACTTTTCTTCTGCTTATTTTACAAATTTACCCTTGTTTTACTCGCAAATCGTATATATTTTGTATTTTTCTTTTTGTTACACAGCGGCATTATTTTAGGGGAGTTACCTTTCTGTTGTGTGTGTGTATTTCGGTTTTGTTAAACACTGTTATATAAAACAATAAATCAAACCAAACCAACCAATCTTTCAACACCCCGTGAGATAACGACATGTTGAAATAAAAATGCATATGATACATGATATGCGAATATGAAATCAAACACAAAAGCGATGCTATCAGTTCGGCCAACTTCCTTATATTGAGCGTTTATAACACGTATTATGTTAGCATTCAAGAATATTCCATTCTCTTTTTTTAGCTTCAATTTTAATCATATTTTCTTCTTGTATTTCAAACAAAGGTGAAAACATTAGTCTTGATTTTTTTTCTGGAGAAAATGGGGCAATGATCTGATCTTGTGTATTCGGGTTTTTTTTCTTTCTTTTTTTTTGTGGAGGGGGGGGGAGGAATGAGCACGTCGATTCAATAATCTATTAATTTCTTTAGGTTAAATTAGAGGAGGGACTATCTGAGGTTGTGGCTGGCCTAGGTGATGCTTTCTATCTGATGATAACGTAATCGTTATTCGCAATGCTGCAAAGGTCACGTTCTCATCATCCTCAACCTGTCAATCAACCCTTGCCATCATCAATAGTTGTGGATAGTAGGCCTAATCACTCTGCAGAAGGTGAGGAAACAATGAAATCCATCGTCAGCCGGACTAGGCCCATAATATTCCCATTCGGGTCCAATCGCTTTTGATCCCGATCGTGAAAGATATCATATCATATCACAGCAGCCCGTATTGGTTCGCGGTATTCGTATTGGAACGTATAAGAATGTAGCTGCACGTACCAGATCGGGATCCGGATCGTAATGATAGTGGTATAGATCGGATCCAGTCATGGACTCAATTGGGACAATCCTATCGGATCGTATTTGAACGGGAGACCAAATCGTGACAGATCAAATTGCTTGAAATAGACCAATCGTGACCATATCGCATCCTAGCGAAGCAGCACGTATTGACTCGCATAACTTTGTATCCAAACGTGAAATTTCAGACGAGTTCAACGAAACTTCCACAATCAGTTACGAATGTCCAATCGTGGCGTTCGTAATAGATCATACGATTAAGTGGGAACCCCGCTTTAAAAAGCAGTGTTCGGGGAAAACATTGGCGTGCATCACTCAGGTTTGGATCGTCAATTCGTGTTTGATTGACCAAGAAGATGCGAGACGGATTGCGTATAGTGAGAGTTCTCTGGTTTAAAAAGGGGGAAATTAATGATTTTCCATGCTACTTTTAATCAAAGGCCTGTACAGCTGTAAACAGGCATCCTAATGTCCTTTGATAAGTCCAAAATATGCTGGCATCTATACAGCATACAATATCCAAATAGCAGGCGGAGATAAACCTCTTACTAACAAGATTTTGAAGTAATTTCTAATGATATACAGTCAAAATTCAAGCGTTTCAGAAGATTTTAACGACAGCTTTTATAGACTTCTTATCTAATAATCAATCTAGACTCATCATCTCACACTTAAGTTGATTAAACATCTTTGACCTACGTTTGGAAAATACTAGCTTTACACACGAATTGACATTGACATTTACGAATATGTCGTGTCGGTGCGCAACCAATGTTTCTGAGCTCTCGGTTTCTTGAGACTATTTCCTGATTTTTACTGATATTTATCTCGGAAAACGTGTCTTCTTGACGAGAAATACCATCGTGAGCTATTTGTATCAACTTTGTTTGGATTGTGTGCTCTGATCTCAGGTAGTTTAACTGATGTTTCTGTGGAATACTGATTTGTTCATATTCGGACTCACGCACTCATATACCGCTGTTGCTTCAACGTGACGTACATTGCCGTAAGTACCACTAAACTACTACGAGTGCTACACGTCTGTGCAGTCATTGTATTCTATGTGTTTCGTCACAGTGTTTTCGAGAGAACAAGTCATGGAGCAATAATTTCGCAGTATACAACATCAGTTTGAGGATGCACCTAAGTCAACATTTTGGAACTTAAAAGATCAGGCACCTGTCATTATGAGAATCTGCACCAATCGCCATTTTCGATAGATCTGATGAATGAGATACGAGTTTTATGACAGATTTGACCCCGAGCTATCTCCCCAATAATGATCGAACATTTACATCGTTACAGATACATGATATTGATATATTACGTTCCATCGTGATATAACTCATCAGGTCTCTGCTGACTGATTTTCCATGCATATCATATATTACAACTTCGCCCGCAATTATGGTTGCAATGACCCAAGATAGAGTCCGAGCCATTATTGACGAGGCGTTGCAGTCTTTTGTTGAAAGCGATTCCTTCCTTCAACTAATCCGTGAAGCTGTGCGTGAATCAGTGAAGGCCGAGATGTCCATCGTCACGGAGCGGATTGAAAAGAATGAGGCGAGGATAATGGATCTGGAGAAACAAATTGAAAACCAATCATCCGAGATCGCTAAACTCGAGAAAGCAGTTGAACGTGAACAAGAAGTTGTAAAGAGCCTGCAAAGGAACGCCAACGCACAAGAACAATATTCAAGACGCAATTGTCTGCGTTTCTATGGCGTCGAGGAGTCCAACGGAGAGAACACTGACGATCATGTGTGTCGAATAGTGAGCGAGGTTCTCAAAATTCCGATCACCAAAAACGACATAGAGAGATCGCATCGCGTCGGTTCTGTGAACAAGGCGGAGCAAAGGTCTCGAAATACTCGCGCATCACGAAACACCAAAGAAAAGTCTCGTCCTATCATTGTGAAGTTTACTTATTGGCGGCCATTTTGAAAAAATATGACCACCATGCTAGATATAACATATCCTTAAAACGTATGGACAAAGGGTCATGACTCTGGTACCAACTTATATGTTTTTGGGGTCAAGGATTCTGATAAATTCAACTGTAAGTAAATATGAATCGTTTCATCATACGTTTTGGCGGCCATTTTAATAAGTATGGCTGCCATACAACAGATAATGAATATTGTATATCTTCCAACTTAAAAGATATATAATCACGATTCAAGTGTAGATAGTTTTTGGGTGAAGGTTTTCAATATAATGATGCTTTAGCAAAGTGAATAGGTTCATCACATCCTTTGTTTTGGCGGCCATGAAAGTGTTATGAAAGCGGGATGCCCATTGTGGATTGATTCTGGTGTAAACGTTTGTTTTAGGGGTCAATAATTACTTGTTCACTCATTTTTAGTATTCTAATGTGGAACATCTGGGCATAGTTAACTTTGTAAGCATTTTGGAAAATATGCTCAACTTCCTTTATAGGATTTCTGTGTGTACAGTGTATGTGAAAAACATGATCTTCACAATTTCATATCTGAAGTACATATCAATCAAGATTATACATTTTCTAGAAATATAGACTCTCGCTTTCTCTGGTCCCTGGACTATGGAATGAAAGTCAAAGTTTCCAACCAATATACAGTAGTACATCTGTTTTCTTTGGAAACATGACACTAAGTGTGAGAAAACTTCTAAAACTTCTTGGGTCACTTACATCCAATGTAAACACATTATGTATATCTATAAAATCCATGATTGACCAGGCTGTTCTGATACTTATAACTACACTGAATCCTATACATCAAACAATAAAGTAAATAGTGGCAGTGGGCTGGTCCTTCTGGTCCTGTACGGGTAGAGAGACGTCCCCGCCCTCCACGAGTCTCCCGCTGCCTTGCGGGCAGTTTTTTTGGTTAATCAAAGGCTAGGGAGTAAACCTTATCCAAATCCGGAGCGGAACCCCTATTAAGGCGGTTAGGTGTTGTAGTTCATCATCTCTCCGGCAAATATAGTAGGTATTATACAATACATCTTTATAGGTTTACATCTAATTGTCATTTGCAGGTCCACATGAGCCTACTAGCAAAATATAAACAACAAGAAAAATTATGCTAATTTATGAATTTAAGGAAAACCTCAAAGAAATACAAATTTTTAGGTTCATAATTATTATTGGAAGATAAAACTGCAGAATGAAATGTATTCAGTAAATCGATCTTACTTACCGGCACCAATAGAAATACTGACGACGTTCTCTAAAGCGCACCTGCATCTATATATGCATTCACGTTCATTATCGCTCATCAATGGATGATCAGGAACAATAATTGTTTTGGATTGTCAGAGCTAATTCGATTTCTTCATATGATTCCTTATAATTTTGTGTAACAGTTTTGACAAGGTCATACTATGAAATAATGAACAAGAACTGAAAACAAACTTTAGAAATCAGTAGGTCTTATAAGACTGCAATAATCATGTCTTTGTGGCTGGAGGCTATGACAGTACACTATTTGTACTCTCCTGTCTATGCATCCAAAATTGGGGGGAAAGTCTTCTATTCCATTCTCACCATTTTATTCTACCTTTGATATTCAGCATAACTATCTTTAGTATTCCAGGTATGCAACAATTGTACTTATGTGATGTTCAATACATACTTGAATAGTGAATGTGATAGAAGTATGGTCAATCAACAACAATCAATGAACAATAAAGAACTAAACGCCGCAACAACATAGGAGGTTCATTTACCAATAATAGGTGAACGATTCTTGTCAATGGGACAATACATATGGCAAGTGAGGGTGTATATATAACATATACAGGGTGACCCCTAAGAAAATGGAAACGAATATTTTTCCAAAACCAAAACGAAATTGTCCAATTTGGTTGAGTACTTTTCTTTCTCTATAGACATGTTTTTGTTAATCATTAATTTCTTACTTTTTTTTATCAAAGCTCAGCAACGGAGACTACCCAACAATTGAAGGTCAATTTTCGACAATAATCCCATTCAAGCATTTCACATTGTGATGTGCGGCTTCAATTCTTTGTTAGTCTCCCAAGGCAGTGGCTTTTGTTCGATGCTGAAATTTGTTGAATTGAGCTAAGAAATTTACGCTCTACCCGTCTTTACAAAAACATCTGTAGAATGAAAACTACTCAACCAAATCGGATGATTTTGGTGTCATTCTTCTTCTAGACAAATTCTTTACAACTATATGTCATTCATTTTGGCATCAAGGTAATTCAAATGTGCAGATATTTGCGAAAACTCGCGTTTCTAGGCCACACTGTATATAATGTGTGTGTGTGTGTGTGTGTATGTGCATACTCTATGTAGTGCGGCAGTCATATTTATCAAAATGGACAGGAAAACGAAATGTGTTAGTTCTATTTATCAACAAATGCTTGTTTAAAATCATTGACCCCAATTAGTTTCAGAGACGGACAGTATAGTATATATTGCGGTGGCCGTGTTTTAAAATGGCAGCCAAAACATAGGATGTGATGGTTGTATATACGAATAGATGTATCCATTTAAATAATTGAACCTCAAAAACATATTTTTGTACCAGAATCATGAAGATGCATCCATTGGTTTTAAAGATATATGAATAGAATGTAGAGCGGCAGCCATGTTTAACTGGAGAGAGGCCATATTTATTAAATGGCCGCCAAAACAAAGGATGTGATGAACCTATTTATTTTGCTAGAACATCATTATACTGAAAACCTTCACCCCAAAACTATACTTTTACTTACACTTGAATCGTGATTGTATATCTTTTGAGTTCGAAGATATACAATATTCATTATCTGTTGTATGGCAGCCATATTTATCAAAATGGCCGCTAAAACGTAGGATGAAACGATTCATATTCACTTACAGTTGAATTTATCGGAATCCTTGACGCCAAAAACATATAAGTTGGTACCAGGGTCATGACCCTTTGTCCATACGTTTTAAGGATATGTTATATCTAGCATGGTGGCCATGATTTTTTCAAAATGGCCGCCAATAAGTAGGTTGCCATGGTTTTATACTCTTGAAAATTATTTTATTGGAATCCTTGACCCTCAAAACCTATACTTTGGTACAAGAATCACGACAATCGGACTTATAGTTTCCAAAATACACAGCATTGCTACATCACATGGCGGCCATTTTGAAAAATGGCCGCCACGGCCGCCACAGGCAGAATCTGAGTGGCTTCCATATCAGAAATGACTTGTATTGACATCATGTACATGTGTATCAAATATGGTGCTTTTACCATAATGTGCACGATTCACCCTATATGTGCTCTATATCCGCTAGACTACGGCAAAAAAAAAAAAAAAAAAAAAAAAAAGTTGTATTGGCGTAACATGAGATTTTCAAATAGGGTCAGGCGGGCGGATTTTTTTTTTTTTTTTTGCTACCTGTATTTTACGTGTAAAACTCATATTTAACAAAACCCCATTCGATAGAGAGGGTCTGTTGCATCCAAAGTTTGTTATATCACCGGTTTAAAAGCAATGAATATTAAAAGAGAATCATATTTTGGACATGGAAAAACACCCTGGCCCCCCACTCGAACCCATAGGAGACCGCATGCGTGTTCCCGTTTTTAACGTCTATCTACGGAAGATTTGTCCTTAGAAATTTATGAAGGGAGGGGGTGATTTTTAGTCTTTTCCGTAGATAGGGGTGTCCATTGAAAATTCTTTCGTAGATGGGGGGAGGGGGTCTGTTGAAAACTCTTCCGTAGATAGGGGGTCAGAGCCCACCCCCCCCCCCCCCAAAAAAAAAAAATGGACTGATCTCCAGAAGATTTTCCCAAGAAATTTATGAAAAGGGGGGGGGGGGTTATTTTGTCAGTTTCTGTAGATAGGGGGTAATTTTCTGAATGTTTTCCCTAGATGGGGGGGGGGGGTCTTTTGAAAATAGGGAACAAGTATAGGCGTCCACCCAAAATTGGGGGGGTGGAGAGGGGGGGGGGTGAAATACGCGAAGGTGGTTTTGGTTTAAGCCATGGGGTGGTTTAAATTTGAGATGCGTTCATTGGACCACTTTTGAAATATGCGTTTGTACTGGCGCGACCGGCACTTCTTCGCCTCCATCGTATTCGTAGTAGCAAACCATATACCGGTACCCCATATCCAACAGAATGGCACTCTGGTCGGACAGCAGGACATCTTTGAACGGACCTGTTTCCGCCTTCCCCACTTTAACAGCCGTCACGACATACCGGTCAGAATACGAACGAACAAATTCCTGGGCTAAATCACCCAGATCCACAGACAAATCGATTCTCCGAATAATATTAAATAAAATCTTCGAACCGGACTTGCCGGTCGCCGACACGATGTACTGCGCGGCCATTTTCCGACACCAGCTGTTGTTGTTGTTGTTGTTTTTGATAATAATTTGCAAACCCGTATCGCGCCCTCTCTCGGTAAAAACGATGTATTTCCTTTTTCTTTTCTTGTTTCTTTTTTTTTTAAGTTCAGGGTCGGGTTTTTTTTTTTAGGGTCGGGCGGGTTAAGCCAATACAACGATTTTTTTTTTTTTTTTTTTTTTTTTGGGGGGGGGGCCTAATTGTCAAAGCAAACAGGCTTACATATCCTGACCTTATTAAAGTGAAACCTACCTCTCTGATCTTATTGAAGATTCTGAAATGTCTTGTGAAGGTTATTTCATCGAGCGCAGAGATAGAAACAGATCAGGCGGAGGTGTTGCTGTCTTTATCAGAGAAGATATAGACTATGTTGTTAAAAGGGATTTCTTTGTTTACGATTTAGAAATGATTGTCATTGAGGTTAAACGACCACACACCCCTTCCACGTGTATTGTTAACTGGTATAGGCCGCCCAACTCCAATGCTGCAAAATATAAATTTGTTTGAATCAGTGTTAGAGAGACTCGACTCAACAAGCCCTGATTGTGTAATACTAGGTGATATGAATTGTGACCTTATGAAGATAGATAAGCCTCATTATACGAAACGATTGTGTGAAATAATGGAAAGATTTAATTATAAACAATTAATTTCTTCCCCCACAAGAGTGACAAAAGACACGGGGGCTCTGATTGATTTAATTTGGACGAATGAACCTGAGAAAATTGGTAGAGCTGACGTCATTGAAACCGCGTTCAGCGACCATTATCTTGTTTTTTGTACGATCGGGAAAAAGAACTGTGGTAAGGAAAATGAACACAGGTATAAAGTGGGACGAAAAATGAATAAAGTCGATGATTAAAAAGTTAGGGAAGATATTGCAGCTTTATCATGGGAAGAAATTGAATCAATGGATGATGTAAAGGAGGTGTATGATATGTTTGAAAAAGCAATGTTACGTGTAATTGATCGACATGCACCCTTAAGAAAAACGCGAATTAAGAAAAAAGAATCCCCGTGGATTAGTAATGATGTTTTGATCTTAATAAGACAAAGAAATGAACAGAAGAAAAAAGCAAAACTTTCAGGCTTATCTGAAGATTGGAAACATTATAATCATTTACGAAATAGAGTTACTGCATGTATCCGAATAGAGAAGGAGAATTATGTTACAACCTGTATTAATAAAAGTAATGGTCGATCGGCTGAAATATGGCAATATTTAAAATGTTTAATGCCACATAACTTTAATTCTGTGAAAGTTTCATGTATCAAAAAAGATAATTTTGAAGTTACAGATAAGGTTGAAATAGCTGATGGTTTTAATAATCATTTTATTGATATTGGACGAAAAATACAGGAAAGAGTTCAAGTTTCTGCCAATACCTGTTTAAATGAAAACATACAATCTATTTCCAGTGATGTATCCCTATTTAAGTGTGACAGTATTTTCAGTTTTGAACCGGTAACGGAACAACAAGTTTTAGATGTTATTAAGAATCTCAAAGAAAATAAGGCGTGTGGTCCAGACAATATACCGGCTGCCTTCTGGAAAATGGTAGCTGATGTTATAGTTAAACCTTTTACGTATATTATAAATGTATCATTCAGTCAGGACGTTTCCACTATGAATTGGAAAGAATCACGTGTTATTCCGATACATAAGACGGGCGATAAAAGCGATATGAATAATTATCGGCCAATATCAATTTTTTCTGTCTCTTCTAAAATTGTTGAAAAGTTGGCATTCGATCAACTATACTCTTACGTTGATCAGAACGCCATCCTAAGTAGCACTCAGTGTGGATTCAGACCAAAGCATTCTACCGCGACAGCTCTACTCAATGTCACGGAAGACTGGTCTCAGAGTCTAGACAAAGGCCAGTATGTCGGAGTTGTATATGATGTATAAGATTGCATATGATATGATACCGGGAGAATTTGTAAAACATTTTGTTTTTAAAGAATATTATTATGGTTTAAGAAATGTGTATAAATGCTTTGAGTTATTTAAACCACGAACCAATATTAAGAAACGGAGTTTTTCATTTCGAGGAATTAAAGAGTGGAATCGATTGCCTAGAAATCTGAAAGAAATGTCCTTTACTAGACTTAAATTGAATATATAGTTGTTGTTTGTTTGTTTTTTTTTATTAACGAGACATCAGCGATGGAGTCATGTGTTCTGTGTATATTTGTTTGTGTGTTATTATGTAAAAGTTAAACATGTATAGATTTTGTGTAGTGTCTGTAGGGGGATAGAGAATGTGATATGTAACATGTAAGCTCATTTTTTTTGTTTTTTTCCTTCTTCTACTTTTTCTTCCTCTTCTTCTTCCTCTCCTTCCTTTTCTTCAGTATGATTTTGTGTATTATGATGTTTTTGTATTACGTGATGTAACTGTTTTTTATCAATAATGAATGAATGCATAAGAACAATCAAGAGGGGACCCCTTTTTGTGAATACTAAAACATCATGACTAATTTTGTTGAACGAAAAAGACTCTTTACAAGCGTATTTTCCTGTGCTGTGGTAGTGAGGACATTAAAGGGGATGGCTAGTAACCGATCAGTGGGAATCAGTGGGAATGCTGAGGGATGATTGTTCCAATCCTTGTGGGATTCATTTAAGAGTACATTATACCTACTGTTGTGTGAAAATTATTTGCTTCAGAATGGTCTCATATTCAAGTAATGTGCAGATTAATGCCCCGTCACTGACCAGGCACGCTAGCCTGGAAACATTAAACTGCAAATTACTTGAATATGAGACCATTCTGAAGCAAATAATTTTCACACAACAATAGATATATAATGTACTCTTAAATGAATCCCACAAGGATTGGAACAATCATCCCCCAGCATTCCCACTGATTCCCACTGATCAGTTACTAGCCATCCCCTTTAAGTCTAATTCACGCAATCTTATTTGCTTTGATTCTATTCTTTTCAGTTCCATTTTTATTTTTACTTCTCTTTGTTCTTATATATGCATATATATATATATATATATATATATATTGCTTGTAATGTAATTTCATTTTCTCTCTCTCTCTCTCTTTCTCCATTTCCAGTTTAGCCAGCTTAGGACGTGTGGTCCCACTACGCTCAAGAAGAGCTTGTGTGGCGATTTCAGTTTGTTCTATGAGCTTCATGACTGTGATATGCATGTGTGTGTTTTGTGTATCGTATCAGTTAGCGTAAGTGAGTGTGTATCTCATTTGTATGGACCTCTTTACAGGGAGATTCGATGCCTTTGCCTTTCCAAACACGTTTTCTTTTCTTTCTTTTTTCGTTTTACATTTCTTCCACCTTTTTTAAGACTCATAATCCTAGAGAATAAGACTTAAATGAAGTGGTATAATATACATATCTCTCTCTCTCTCTCTCTCTCTCTCTCTATATATATATATATATATATATATATATATATTTGGTCAGTAAAGAAGAATGAATTTATTCGACTCAAATTTTTCAGCCGCCTCCGCTTTCTTCATGTGTCTTGACAGAAGAAGGCGGAGGCCGCTGAAAATTTGAGTCAAATAAACTCATTCTTCTTTATTGACCGAAAATGCATTACCAGTTTATTTCTTCATTTCTTCGTGAAGCCATTACGCGAAATCTATATATATATATACATATATATATATATATATATATATATATATATATTAGTATCATTATTATTGTTATTTTCATTATCATTATCATTATTATCATCATTATTACTATTATCATTATTATTATTATTATCATCATCATTATTATTGTAGTCGCTAACACAACAAATGTGTTGGGTAACACCGTGCTAAAATTTTTGTTCCCAAAGGTTCTAAATCTACGCAATCAAACAGAAATGTGTCACACGTCAAATCCTACAAGACTGCAATTTATTAGTTATGGATATCCACACAAGAAGGTTGAAATGGGCAGATTGTTGTTTTCTTTTTCTTTAAAGCAAATGTTATATTAGCTTTAAACATATGAAATCACTGCAACTAGTATGATATGAAGCTGCCGTTATTCATGTCAGACATTTGAGAGATATTGCAACAGGTTCTAAGAATATATGAAACCTGTTTTGCTTTGTCATGTGAAGATAGATCATGAAAATTCGAAACATTCAACTTTTTAACTTAAGGGCTAATTAGTATGGTAATCACTGCTGGTGCAAATACACGTGTAGGCCTGCTGCTTTCTTACGTAATGTCATCACCATTATATACTTTAAACTGAGTAAAAATTCCTTAAACCGCTACACATTGTATAAGATATATAAGGTAATGTCAGGACAAGAGAATTATTATACAAAATGATAAAAGCACGTAATAGTAGATGATATTATACTTTATGCAATGTATGACATCTCCTATTAGTATACTATTAGTATTATTAGTATATTATATTTGTTCAATCACAAAAGATCCTCAATGTAACATGAACATAACGAACTTCGACACTGTCTAATATCTTTTTAAAGTGTAAATCAATTGCAATTTTAACGGTTTCGAATTAATCATGAACGCTACTAGACTTATCGCGAAACGCTACAAAATTGTCTTTATTTAGATGACTTAATGAACAATCTACTTATTACTTTTGAATCACGCGCTTATTATATCTAGTTCAAACTCAATATCATTGCTTTGATTTACTGTACCAGGTTGGGTGTAAAATAAAGTGATATTATCAGCTTATATGATGATATGAAACGGTTATGTCATCGTATATTATGTAAAAACAAATGGGGGCCTACCCTATACACAAGGCCCTTGAGGAAAGCAAAGCATACAGTGTTCGGAATCTCATGGATTGCCAAGAAAATATTGCAATATTCAAACAAAGTGGTGTCAAAAATGGCTCAATCAAATTTCAAACGTAGATGGAGCTGTTCACATTACACCTTCATCTAAGCAAGGGTGTTAGTGCAGAGAATATTTGATTTAAAAAAAAATACTGAGAGTAGTAGTTGGCAAAGCAGGCAGAAAAAACCAAAAGCGAATAAAATTACGCGTGGTATCGGTTGTAAAGAATTTTCAGCAATATCAGTTTTCGGATACCATTAAAAACAACCGCAAAACAAAACATCCTTTCTGTACCTTTCCACAAATGTGAATTTCTAAAGGTCATGCCATGACCAGATGAGAAATTCAAACAATTATTTCAAGACATCAATTTGACCGACCAGAATGCAAGCAGATATGTATCTTTCAACAAATAGAGCAATGCTTTTCCTTTCGTTGGAAAGTTGTCTTTGTAGTTTAACGACATCTTTTTACGTTTTCGAAATCTAAATTTATAAAAAGCTCACAGAGAAGAAGCGACTCAGAGAACAAATAGAAAACTAAAAAATAGTAGAAAATAGAAAATTGTAAGTGCTTGCAAGAAGAATGTTTTAAATACATAATAAGAAATATATACAAACGCATAAGTAACTTCAAACAAGTAACAAGTAATAAGCTATCATGTTTTGGTACTTATGATATCCATCACTAATGGATAAACATTGCAATAAAGTTTGGAAACATTGGAAAAGTGAATCACAGAAGACTGCTAATTTTCGTCAAGAGATAAAATCTATTCCATTTATGATATGCATTTGATTATCACAAAAAAGAAGGAATGATTGCTCCAAATACGTTGATTCTTCAGTGAAAGTCTACAAGGTAAGTTATATTTGCCAGATTATTAATCTACATCGTCACCTTAACTAAGTAACACAAGTATGCTTTGTCATTTTGGCGGGTATAACAGTTTTGTGAAAACATTAGGGAAAATCCAGATTTGAACTGTCTAACATTTTGTGAGACCTTTGTGAGACCGACATTGATTGATATGTCGATTAAGCTTCTCGAAATATTAACAATCCTCCATTATCTTCAACTATACAGCTTTAAAGATATCTCTGTTTTAAGAGTAGCTTTTAACGAGAAATGCGTTATCTTTGAGGCTTGTACAGGACGAGTGATCACATTGCACGTCTATTAATTCCGTAATTATAAAATATCATTAATATACTTAGTACAACTGTATATGCATCATACGTGTTTACATTTCTACTTTTTCCCCTAGTACTTATACAGGGAAACCTCATTTAAAGCGAGGACCCAAAACAATGACAATAACCTCACACCAGGTATATCACTATGCTAGGGTACAACCACACAGAAATAAAGAGTTAGGACCTGCAGAACACAGCTTATATCCAATCTCTTCACTAAACGAGAACCCTCTGCTTGTATACGGGATCGACCTACCCATCGACCTACACATTTAAGCAGAGGTTCCATACAGTTCCATTCGAAAGACGATGTTTTTTTTAGGGTTCCAAGAAACAGGTACGATGCGGACGTAACGGCAATACAACGGGTCGGGGAGACGGTTGAACACCACCGTTTGACTGTCCCAGTTGGCCGTGAAGATCTGAAAGAAGGTAGGAGAAGAGGGGTGGGCTTACAACATTTTATAAAATGACGGAGCAGATCCTAATCAAATGATTGGTTGAAAGCATACACGTGAACAGGCATTCACTTTACCGAACATTTGATTTTGCTTGTTACTGCACTGGTCATTGGCAAAGTATAGTGACCAACCATTAGCATTTTCACGTCGCGATGCATGGTCGTAATCCATCGTTCCGTTCACTCGCAACAATTGCTGGCGCAATCTTATCAAACGCAAGTATGTGCTTTATTATTTGAAAAAGCAATATATATATATATATATATATATATATATATATACATATATATATTATACATATGTATATAATATGTATATAACATACTATATAAAATACATACATGTATATCATATAGGCCTATATACATATATATATATATATATATATAATACATATGTATATAATATGTATATAACATACTATATAAAATACATACATGTATATCATATAGGCCTATAAACATACATATATATATATATATATATTATATATATTTATTGTATGCGTGTGTGTATTAAAGCTTGGTGTTATTCAACCTGTGAGTGAATTCAAATCGGCGTTACAATCAAAACTGGCAAATAATAGTAATTGCCTGTAGGACTACATGATAAAGTGAAAAGTCTGAATAGTATGTAAAGTAAAACTTTGTGGAAACTGAACCATGGAGAAGTGGTTAGTCTAGCTTTTTTTCTTTTTTTTTTGCAGTGTCGAGGAGCGAATCTCTCAAAATTCCATGTTTCTGTTATTAAAGTGCAAAACATGATGTCATTCGTGTTTGAATAATATCAGAATAATGATCTGTTAGATATATAAAGATTTGAGACTGAGGTGTAATGCGTTTGAATGAAAAAATGGAAATTTCATGCAGGCCCACAATTTAATTATATTGCAAGTTGTGAAGGGAGGACACCATAATCTCACTATTTGCATATTTATATTGATGGTTCAAGAACTGTTTCTTGAAGAATAAAAAAAAGATTAAATGGCATAACCTTCGTATTTTTCATTTGATGTGGGTGAAATTTTTACTGTTGTGCTAAGAACATTTTTACTCGTCCTTTTCAGATAAACTTTCAACTACACTGGAATTCCCTTTTAAAAGTCTTCCGCAGCATCCTTGTCCTTTCGGAGAGCCCAGATATGAGCCACTTTCCTGGGCGTCCTGTTTATCAACAAGTCTAAGCTAAGAATCAGCAGGTCGTTTTTCTGCCTTCCAGTCCTAGGGAATGCATGCCCCAAGCGAGTTCAACAAATCCACCTCTTGCATTCGGGTCTTTAACAAAGCGTCGATTCTTGTTTCAAAACGTTACCTTCTCCACACTAGTTTAGCTATAGAAGTACATACACCAAACTACAAGTAACGACCAAAAAAAAAAGTTTCAAAAAGTATTGCCTGTTACGAAGGGAAGCAGAATTCAAAACTGGAGCCGCTTGTTTTCCCGCTTCCTTCTGCATCCCTTCCCAACCCCTGAGCTCCCTTTGCAAAAAAAAAGAAAAAAAAAGATATATTTAGCGCCTAAGTTCTGAGTCAATTATTGAGTATTTGTCACGTGATAGAAGAAATCGAGTCATTCCTTACCATGTCTCCACAGGATCCCTGTACGAAAGTGAAATTTGCTCCATTCATCCCGGAGGACACTTTATACGACTCCACCCATGATCCGATGTCAGGCTTACTTCCATGGGTGGCTATTCCGACGACTTTCTCCGTGGTCCGCAGATCCACCTATTGGCAAGGTTGAGAGTTGTCAACTTTATTAAAGCAAGTACAAGGTTGTGCTTTAAAATTAAATCTCCAAATACGTGTAGTGCCTTTCCTAAAAAGACGCACACCAGTCCATACAGCAATATTTCAATACCTCCCCACCCCCCCCCCCCCCCCCCCGGCATTAATAGGTAAAATCCATCCATGAATAACAATAATAATAATAATAATAATAATAATAATAATAATAATAATAATAATAACAATAATAACAATTATGATAATAATGATAATAATGATAACAACAATACTGATAACAATAATACAATTCTCAATATGAATTTGGCCAATTATGGTCGACATGGCTGCGTTGGCCCACAGTGGCCCGGGATCACAGTAGCCCGGGCCCTCTGTCTACAAATAGATGGCCACCAGTTTCTAAAGACATTATGTTTTGGTGACTGATTTGCTCATTGTTTACTCTTCAGGAAAAGGGAGGAATATCATATTAAACGGCCGAGTGCTTTAGCACTGCAAGCATTTCCGCTTAGTCGGGTCGATCAGGGGTGCTAGTATACTAGTCACTGCTAGTATCTTTGTTGCTAAGCTTTTCTACGGACAATTTTGGCACAACATTCTTATTTTCTAATGGTCACATTTCATTGCCAAATTCTACATATCCCATATGCATAACAGAAATAGGTATACTCCCATGTTGTATTCATTCATTTCATGAATATTTGGTGTCTTGGTAAATCATGTTCATGTCTCGATTTTATTACTTTTCGGAAGATTTGCAAAATTAATTATCTCAGTTTCAAGCTTCTGGGTCTTTTCCTACATGATATCCGAAGCAATTTCTCAAAGGTGTCAATTTTTCCCATATTTGCTCTCATTAAAGGATTTGAATATCTATGTTTTTTCCTCTCCCCCCCCCCCAAAAAAAAAATGATCCTCTTCGTTACCCAAACGGACCACAAAAGCGAAAAAAAAGGTTTAGCCATCGTTAAAAGGCGAAACAAACCAAAGCCAAAGCTTTGAGACATAAGGGCTTTTTACACTTGTGTTTCTTAACCCCGGACTTTCTCTGACCCAGGACTATCGTTAGTCCCGTACCAATTTTTTCAGCTTTTTACACTCGCTAATTAGTCCCGTACTATCTCTTGTCCGGGGCTAAGGAGAAAACTGACGTTTTTACACTCGTATTTCTTAGCCCCGGACTTTCCAAACCACATGAATATTCATAATTACGTTGTGTACTGTACACGTACACGCACGCACCGGCAGCACTTGATTACCTCGTTTCTGATTGGTCAGTGAGGGTCGGACTTCGTCTCCGTCGCTTAGCCCAGGATTATTTTTTCGTTCTGTTTACACTCACTTGCTTGGCACCGCAATTGCGGTGCTAACCCCTGCTAATTTGCAGGGCCATATAGTACCGTACTATCGGTGGGGCTAGCCCACTTTGGCAAAAACGAGTGTAAACAGAAAGTGGGCTAAGGATAGTCCCGTACCAACGGTGGGGCTAAGGCCCCCCCTTAGCCCCACCGTTGGTCCGGGGCTAAGCAAAAATTTACAAGTGTAAAAAGCCCTATACACTGTGAGCTAGTTAGTTCAGTTAGTTTCATAACTTTGAATTAACTGCATTTTTTACTGCAAGTTCCGCATTATCTTTCCATTATAGCATGTTATGCTTCGAACCAGTCGTATATGAACGACTACATTAATAGATTGATATAGATAATGTAATTACTCTATTGCACCCCACCTCACAGAAATCTAATATAATCTGGCAAGAAATGTATTTGACTTGAGTAGACGCAGGTGAAATAACTAACAGAGGCATGATCCAATTTGGATATTACATAAAATCTCAAAATTCATATTTTAACAAACAAAGCACACGAAGTGGAAACGACGATGTTTCTACTTCGCAACCCGCCCAGTGGCTTGTATACACATTTTCACTGAAATCAATAGTTTGTTTGATTTAGCAAGCTCAAATTTTTCCTCAATTTCCGTGAAAAAAGGAGGAACAATTATCAATAACTATCCGGGATGTGCGAAATGGACAAAATTTCGATCATGACATTTGTTTCGGGGATGATTTCTTTTTCATTTTCTTTTTTTACTTCGATTTTAGCATAACGAGTCGCAGTTATACCTGAATCCACTCCCATCCTTCTGGCACTGCACCTGTATAGCTGGGGTTATTGTTGAGGCGCCACAGACCGGCAAGACCCGGGCTGGCGGAGCCAGATACCCCGAGACTGGAGTCTAGTATATCCAAACTCTCCATCCCCAAGGGCGTGACGTCATCCGGAACTCCTGGAATTAGGCAAGAAAGACAGTCATCATACACCACATGGAAGATATGACACCGGAAATATGAGAGATGTTCGTTATATCGAAGGTTCTGTAATCCGAAAACGAAATAAAGTGCGTTATTCAAATATTTCGAGAGTTCGAAAAAAAAATGATAAGGTTCGGACTTACGAAACTTTCTAGACTAAAATACAGGAAAAATACAATACTATATCGAGTGATCCACTAAAGGGCTTCGATGTAACGTTACACAGGAGGATAAAGAAAATAAAGAGAAGGAGAATTAGGCATTTTTTTTTAATGGCATCCATACTCCGAGATTAGAGCAATCTGTATATTCCCCAAAACTAAAGTCACCAAATCTTTTATCAGTGAGATTGTCTAGAGAACACTCACCTCAGTCAGTACTAGTAAGTCGTGAAATCTCTGTTGAGCCAACTTGGTAGAGATCAGCTATTATCATTAATAGGACTTGGACTATATACCAACCTGTATACTGAGTGGCTTTTCTTGTATATCATTTCCTTTATCATTGAATCGGCCTTCTTGTTTTTAAGATATGAATTTATAAAATAGAATTTCATTATTCATCCAAAGCGTTATGTTGAACTTTATCACAATATTGATATTTTGATGTCGTTTAGGCATTAGTGTACACGAACATATTATAGCACAGGAAAATGTGATAGGTTACACGTGACCATATGTACATCCTATCATTGACTAGGTACCTTTAATACGAACATTTACATGCAAATGAGCAATGAAATGTTCTTACATTACGAAACGGATGGGCAGGCGTCCTCCCGCATATTCGTGGTTATCGTCGAAAACTTACCTGGGGTTTGCTCGTACACTTCCAGTCGCAGACTGATATGTTTATGGTAGGTGATCGGCGCAACTCTCACGGACTTGCAGTTTTGTGGGCGTGGCAGGGCGTTGTAAACTACCGTGTTGCGATCCATGTTACCCTGGAATATCTGTGGAAGACACGCTTAAATGTTGAAATGTATGGAAGCTTAAACGAGAAGGTATGGCACAAAGTGACTAAAACTGAACAAGGCGCCTTGTATACTGAGACAACGTAACGTGGGGACTGTCAAAATTTAGTGTGTATTTGTTCAGGTTTATATATATATATATATATATATATATATACAGTACTCTCCGCGTAATCGGGTATCGCTTAAACGGGTACTCCGTTTAATTGGGTAGTAATGTCAAAATCAGTTCCAATGCACATTAAAATTACCTGATAATCGGGTTGCCTCTCCCCATAAATGGGTAAAAAATTTTCTTCTAATCTAATTTCTACCCACATATTATCGCAGATATAACACTTCAAGAAATCATGAATGTCAAAATTTCCACGGGTAATCGCATTCTCTGTTTAATTTGCAAAGAAGACCGATCATTTGGGGAGTGATTAAACATGAAAACACATGTGCCAGTACCGACTTGCCACACGTAAACGAACATTACACATGTAGCTGGCACTCACAATTGCCTAGACAGACATGAGTTGAACACATTTGCGCTCCTCCATTGCTCCGCAACAAAATTCACAATACGAGATGTTTGCAACGAAAATCAGGCCATGCACAAGCTCCAAAATTTTGCTTTAACTTCCCTAGTCACTTCTTGAAAAGTAACCCGACGTTCTACGTGACTAATGCACGCAAGGAGACGTGTTCATTTCGGAAAATGCCTGCGTGTTAGCGAGGAGTCCATAGTCAAACGACAAAGTTTTCTAAAGATACATTGTCCATAAAAAGAGTGTAAATTATTGCTCGTAACTGAGCAAGTGTAAGGTATGATTAATGTGCCGTGAGAGCACGCGTGTTAAGCATACAGTGTAGATGTTTGGTGCACTGTACAATGCATGTACATACACATTGTGTGTGTCAATTGTGAACGAGACGTGTTCTTCTGTTAATTGGGTACTCCGCTTAATCGGGTAAGAAACGCTCCGCTCGAGCCTACCCGATTATGCGGAGAGTACTGTATATATATATATATATATATATATATATATATATATATAATATATATATTATATCTCACGTTGCAACTTCAAAACTACTTAGTTACTATGGTGTTTTCTCAAAAATAATGAAAAGGTACTTGATAGCACTAAATTCATTAATTAACATTCATCAAGCCAGGGCAAAACAAACATAGACTTAAGAAAAAATAATCGATACAGGGTATTTTGCATTATTTTCATATTTAACATTTTCCGCAACAAATTGCGCCAATCGGCTTATGTCTTTTTTTTTTTTTTTTAACGGGACACATCACGTACATTCATATGCATGCAGGGTTAATGTATCATGAAATGATAAAGACATATATTAAGTAGAAGTAAAGTTTAAACACTGTAAAATCTCATTTCTTTTGAACTGTTTTCCGATTGACTTTAAACCTCACTGAATTATACTAATAATATGTCTGCATTAACTGAATCCAGATATATTTTTGGCTTTTTTTTCTTTAAGAACGTCTAATCGAATAACCTGTATGTACAGGGATAATATTATTAACTTCAAAAGAAGAAAATCATTAACAAACATTCATGACCTGGCATCTAAATCCCTTTGCTTTAAAAGTGGGCATAGGCAAATTTGATGAGTTTTGATGCAAGGTTACAATGAATTCGTTTTATTTCAATAAAAAGAAAAATCGGAAATTATTAGTGATTATTCATGTGCATGTCATTGGTAGACTTACGATAACATTATGGATATATGATTTTTTTTTTCTTTTAACATACTTATGGCTGTTACAGATGCCAATATTTAGTGAAAACATTTGAAACTGTGATATATGAACACAAAGTGGCATTGCTCTTCCACACTCTCTCTCTCTTTAATGTAAGTAAATGTGATGAAAATTTGATCCTTACCATATAATTTCCAGAAGCGCTGCACATTTCCTCCACGGCATTAAATGTCGTTCCGTTGGCACTGCACATGACCTTGTAGGATGTCACCCACTGATCAGCATCTGATCGACCCTGCGTTGCTATGCCAACGATGCGATGAGGAGACTGAAAATCCACCTTGGGGTATCGATTAATCAAGATTATCGCGCGCCTTACCCTTCATAAACACAATAGTCTTACTATTTTATGAACACACAGATAACTTCTTTCTTGACATTCTAATGTTTCAGAGAAAGAAATATCCCCCAAACAAAACAAACAAAAAAATCTCGAAAAAAACCCAACAACAACCAATCTTTATCTAAGCAACACGTCCTTCCAACTATCCATTGGAATAAAAGAAGAAGCCGGAGTTCCACGTTTTATTTGTAGGCCATTCTGGAAAACTTAATCGATTGTATTGTTTGTCTGTTACAGTCGATTAGTATCTTTGTTTAGCAAATCGATATAGCAAAAAATAAACAAGTCTTATCATCAGTGGAAGCACTGTGAAACAGTCATTGGAGAGTACTGGCTACAGATTAGAGGTAAATACAAGACGTAGTCGACTTTGTTTTACTTTGAACAATTTTCTAAACATTTTGGTATTGGTAGTGATTGGTAGATAACCTCAACCCCCATCTTCCGGCCGCCCCACTATACCCCTCCTCCTTGATTTTAAAAAGCCAAAAGTGGCAGTTCAGATGCTTGTTCCCGCTCCCTCTCTTTTCTCTCTCTCTCTCTCTCTCTCTCTCTCTCTCTCTCTCTTTATATATATATATATATATATATATATATATATATATATATATATATAAAGACTAGACGCATTCCATCACAAGCAGGTTAGTTTTGAAATCCGTCCGACCAGGAGCAGACGTATACCTTTGTGTGTACGTTCTGCTTCAGAAACGGATTTTTAATCTAACATCACATCGCATCCTGGTCGCTGATGAAGAATGCGATGACTAACCTGTTTGGTGTCTTGTTTCTAAAACATGCGCTTTCCTCGCCAGGTTAAAGCGTTTTAATGCCATTTTAGGTTTTAATCTTATATATATATATATATATATATATATATATATATATATATATATATTATATATATGTGTGTGTGTGTGTGAGTTGAGTGCATGAGTGTCTGAATGTCTGTATACACATTATGAACACGTATAGAGAAGTAGATAGACAGTATACCAGAGGCGGAGAGAGAGAGAGAGAGAGAGATAGAGACGGAGAGGGGTGAGGGGAGAGATGGAGGAGGGAAGTAGAAAGGATATGACGCGATTAAAGAAAAAAGATTACCAAACATAAAAGTTAAAAACTTTGACGACTGTCTGTCATTTTCTTCCTTTCTCAAAGAAATGAAGAAAAAAAGTTTATGTCATACTCTACCTGGATCCACTCGTTAGAAAAAGGTACGTTAGCACACCACGCTCCGGCCAAACCGCCTCCATTAGTCAGGTGCAGTCGTCCCCTGCTGGGTCCAAACTGAGCTTTCCCAGCGGAAATGCTGGATGCGGTGATGCGGGAGTCGGGAATGGCGAAACTCTGAAGGCCCAGAGGTACCGCATCCGTTGGTATGCCTATTAAACGGATGGGCAAAAAGGATGACTTCGTAATACTCTTTCGTGTGGTGAGGAGTGGGACGGACAGACCGGGTGGGAAGGCATTTGTATGGAATAAAGTTGAAAACATTTCATTTTAGCACAGCTGCAAGGTGCCATTCTTATGATAATCTCTAACAATTCGATGTCTTTTTCAATACTTTGGTGTGTTCCAAAACAAAAGCGATGGGTATCTTAAATATACTTCTTCTTCTTCTTTTTTTTTCTTTTTTGCCGCTATACCCATTCATAAATGGAAAATGTATTGACATCTATTTTCTCTAACCATGAGTTACTACATAAGTTGTAATAATATAAGCCATTGTATTTGTTTTCTCCGTTTCTAAAAAGAAGCTGTTATATCTTTCAAGTTGATTAGTGTTTTTTCTCATCCATCTAATCAACTAGCCCCCGCAAGCAAACTTTAAAGTCAGAATCTCGCTTTAGCAATCATTAGGTGGACGTACCAGAATAAGTGGTTGTTGGGATATCGTCGGTTGTCGAGACATCCTTTGTCCTTTCATCTCTGTTTTGCGCATTGGTAGAGGTCGTTCGTATATCGTCGGTTCTAATTGGTGTGACATCCGTTGTCGTTTCATCTGCGTTTGGCGCATTGGTAGAGGTCGTTCGGACATCGTCGGTTGTCGGTGAGACATCCGGTGTCTTTTCATCTGTGTTTGGCGCATTGGAGGCCGTTCGGATATCGTCGATTGTCTGTGAGACATCCGTTGTCTTTTCATCTGTGTGCGGCGCATTGGTAGAGGTCGTTCGGATATCGTCGGTTCTAATTGGTGTGACATCCGTTGTCTTTTCATCTGTGTTTGGCGCATTGGTAGAGGCCGTTTGGATATCGTCGGTTGTCGGTGAGACATCCGTTGTCTTTTCAGCTGTGATCGGCGCATCTTCTCAGACAGAAAATATCACAAACAATTATTACGGTTTATGGCAGTGTTGTGCAAGAAAACCAAGACAAACGTTACTATACTGAATGACGTGATAGAAAGGAAACATAAAATCGGCAACTCTTCAGACTTACTAAGAAAAATGTTTATATCGGTAAATGACAGTCGAGATATCTGTCACACGCAAGCATGTAAATACACACACACACACACACACACACACACACACACTTACACACAGACACACAGACACATACAGTGCATATCTCTTTTTTTTCTAAAAAAAAGATACGTAAACGTTTGGTGAAAAGAAATCAAAATCATGTGAATTCCTGTCCTTACATGCCGATTTCCAGGGTTTTACTACCACTTCTTTTATAAAGCATGAAGATATGGCGGCCCAATTGTTCTAGAGCACTCTTTAAGATATGCAGACTGAAATCAAAATATTGTATATCACACCCAAATATATCTGCCCGAATTCATTGATTTTAAAAAAACTATTAGCGTCGAAAACTTTTGTGGGGGACAATCCTTCGTCGTTTATTTTCAGAGAGTCATTAAGTTTCACAGGTGCTGTTTTAGACATCGTTATACTGCATTCCCATACTCAGCTAATTTAGATAATTCTGGCATTGCATGACCTTTGTTAAGTTAAAAGTCAGTTGTATCTCATTAAAAGCCATTCCAATGACTCTGTTCACTATCTGTTGTATAAACAGATACTGTTATTTCCGTCATAGTTTATGCCCGTAACCAAAGATAGTGTTGTTGCTGTCATTTTTTGTTTAATTCAATCAGAGTCTATCACCGTATAGATAGCTGGGAAACTCGGTTTTCACAGTTTTGCACTTGCAATCAATCAAGGATCATACCTGATTGTGTGGTCGTTGGAATACCGCCTGTTGTTGGTGATGCATTCGTAGTTGTGGATTCCACAGTGGTTGGTACATCTGAAGCGACAAAGGTGTTGGTGCAATGCAAGAGCAATTTATGTGTGGCTTGTCTTTATAAACTCCTAATACCTATGCCAGAATCCCTAACCAGAAGTAATCAAAGTTACACCGTCCCAACCTTTTCAAAATGTGGTTGAAGTAGAAGTATCAGGAGGTGAAGTTTTATAGAAAACGGGAGTAAAGAGAATTTAAAGATTATGATCTTCCAGGCCGATATATTTCTATTTCGGCTTTGTTTTAATAAGTTGCTTAAGTAGCAACATTTAGACATTATAGGTAAAGAAAAGATTACTCTCCTAGGTAAGACGAACTTAAGAAATTTCGAGTGGTCACCACAAATGACTTTTTATGACGATTCATTACAGAAAATCCTAATCCGCATGTTTTTGTAGCTTTAAAGCTTAGCGGACACAATAATGTATTCATATATGTATATTAACATCATATGATATAACGTAATATATCATGATACAATTATGATATAACATAGAGATAGGTACATATATATATATATATATATATATATATATATATCATATACGATAATAATACATGTATATGGTACAGTGACATTTTAGTAGTTCAGCTCATTACAGTTCAATGTATTTTCAAATTTCAATATTTCTAAAAGAAATAGCAAATTCTTTGTCATTGATGCAACAAATAAAAACAAAGAAATATGTGAAACAACAATGTTTTTGGATTGCATATTACAAAATATAGCACATATTGAAAATGAATGTTAATGGTCATGTTGCGGTACAAAGTTGTCTCAAAGAAGTAACAGATATACGGGGTATGATATTTGAAACTGATTATTAGTCGTTCTGTACAAGTTGATTTCTCAGAGGTAAAGTAACATTAATTTCGTCGTGTGGGAAAACGAGTGACCAAGAGGGAAAGAGAGATTGGTTGGGGGGGGGGGAGAGATACGTTCACATCAGTCTTATCGGTGGTAGTATAGGTAGGAGTTGTCAACAAGAAAGTTAGGTCGCATGGCAACGGTCACAAGAGTTGATTCATGTTTTAAAAAATTGTGTAGCTACAGGCAAGTAATTTGCCTTACTACGGGGAACGGCCTTCAATGTGCAGAAGTTCAGATTTCAGTTTTTATCCAGTCAACAAAATCTAGACAGCTAGTTCACTCCTCTGATTTAACGCTCTTGCGAGCCACAGTGGAGAAGTTGTAGAACAACGAGAAACAGGCACTCTACCTTCAGTACGACAGGCGATCGTCGCCTCGTCTTCCGTTCGCACTTATATGCGCACCGTACAGTAATACTTAATGGTACTATTTTTGCATATTACAGTGGGTTTGAGAGATTCTTGTGTTGGATTCAGATATGAGCATGCAACGCTGTAGATAATTGTACGTAACATTCTGTCAAACAAGCTGCTCCACATTAAAGAAGGGTGTTGGTGATTTCTCTTTTTCATTGTTCCGATTATTTGTGCCCTGCTTGTGAATGCTGGAATTGTCCAAGTACAAGCCTGAATAAGTTGCGTGAAGATAAATATACTAGCTTTGGCCATTACCCAGTTCTAGTGACGTAAATCATGTAGGTTGCTAAGGAGACAAAAATGGAATTGGATGGGAATTCGGCAACGGTTTATGGCAACATGCAGCATTTGATAATCGGCAATTTAAGTTGCCTTTTAATCCACTGTATAATGTGAAGGACAATTATATTTTTCTATGTATCGTATGTGACATTAATTCAGTGAGTGTGCATTGCCGAGGCGAGACTGAGTAACTTTACACAAATAAATCTTAATTAAAAGATATTGTGTTGTTAAAGCTGTGCCGGAGTTTTAACAAACAGCATATAAACGTGCGTAACATTGATGGATGGCATCGGAGAACAGTGGATTAAATGATTGCATCATTTAATCTGCTTTTAGGCATGGATTGAGAGAAGGATTTAATGAAATGAATATACCATTATGTTTAGAAAGGGTGAATATGAAAACAGTTGATTGCATCACGATGAACGAACACATACAAGACTTTCACATTCAGATTGTTTTTGACCTATTATGCAGACAATACTGTAACTGGAGGAATTCTATTTAGTTAGCGAACCACTTCATATCAATCTATTTTTTTTAATATTGTAGTTGGAGGTCTTCATCGAGAAGAAAACATGTGCTTGGTTGTGATTACAAAAACAATGATTGTTGCTGCCATAACAGTTTTTGTTATAACAGTGCATATTATTGAACTATATAACAAAATATTGAGATGTATGTGTAATTGAACTCTACATTCGTTTCTCTGCTATGAAGGAGCTATTGCTTTTATTTGTACTAAAGTGTAAACCAAACATCTATGATATGGAGCGAAAATCATGCAAATTATAATCATTTGTTAATACATACAACTATATAGAAGAAGTGCGCCTTCCAGAAAAGGTTGCAGTTCATCAAAAATAAATGTATCATCTTATGCTATTATATAGCCGTCACGACCTACGTCAATTTTGCTATTCTCCTGTCATTGAGTTACAAGCTCCATGCTCCAGTTTACGAAAAATTCCATTTGTAATTCATTCTCGTCAGCAATGAGAATCATGACATGACCTCATGTAATCCTTGTCAAATAATAGTTCGCCGATGTTTGAAAATCAGTCTCTACAAACCTTGAAACGCATCATCGCCGAAAGTGATCCAGTGAAAGCAGTAATCCGATAAAACGCCAGATGACAGATCGGTAAATGGCTTAATGGATTAACGTATTAGTCGCCAGTAAATGCATGCGATATGTTGCATTGTAACGTAAAAAGAACAAAGTGACAGCGATTTTTGTTTTCGCGTTTACGTCATACTCTAGCTGATTTAAGCTAGACGATATGATACTGAGCTACAAAGCAGAATATTTCTATGAGTTGCAGTTGAAGCAATATTGAAATCTCAGTAATATGCAGTTCACTCACAAAGGAAGCACATTTACAATCCATCAATAAGTATGGCAAATTTAATATCATGAAAAGAAACAACAACAACAATGCCAAAATAAATTATGGTCTTTACCTGAGTCGAAGCAACTCGATACTGTCGATATGTGTGGAGCCCATTGTGACATCATCATGGCTAACTTTGAAGCTGGCGGTACCGAGACCAATTCCTGCTGAACGAATGACCCGCTACGCCGGTCCCACTTCTTGCCACACGTAATCTTTTCTAGCCCTTGACCGAGTACCATCGGGATCAAAACGACTGGACAAGAAAAAATATCACTTCCAAAATTGTAAAGTGCTACAGCATTGATGATGATAATCACAATAATCATCCCATTTATCACGATATTTTATATGCATATCATATACATACACACACACACACACACACATACATATATAAATATATATATATATATATATATATATATATATATATATATACTTATATAGGCAACTTTGAAAGATAGATATGGGTGCAAAAATCATCTAGGTTTGTTATTTATTGTTACTGTCAAATGTGTCACTATGATTAGATGCAAAGAAAGTTCGCAGGCATCCGTATCACTATATTCAAGAATTTCTGCATTTCCTTCAGTTGTAGATCATATTAAAAAGAAGAACAAAGCACCCTACCGAAAAATGAGCATCTAAGTGTTAACGCCCGAACAGTACGTCATGCTGATGTCGAAAAGTATGAAATTAGAGTAAATAAAATTGTATCAATATACAAGAGAAGGTCGAATCGACTGTTAGAGTCTATCGGTCCATCACAGGATGTCAAATGCAATTATGAAGCTTACTAAACCATGGCATGAATGAATGGATTTGACAGAAGTCCACGATATCGTCATCAAGATACTTACACGTCAGAATGAGAAAACTGGTTTCACCAAAACTTGAAGCCATTCGGGTCGCCATTTCGCTTTTCAAGCAAACTAGAAGAAAAATTCAGAAAGATAACAACCAAACCACGCCCTTTTACATGGTGATATGGTAGTATAGTCACAAAGTAGGGGTAGCATGATTCATATTCATGTTCATACTCATTTTCATGTTAAAGTTGATATCATTGGCAGGTATAATTCCGATAATTGATACCTTCACAAGTCAAAATAAGCAACAACAACAACAAAAACAACTTTGTAATAATATTATTCATGTGCCTGCTGGCGTCAAACACATAAGAGACGTTTTGATGAGCAAAACTGAGATTGTCTCATCATGTCAATCGATATTAAACTATTGCCTATCATAAATGCACTTTTGAGCAGAAATCATAGAAATAGACTCTGAGGTAACTTGGTAGCATTTAATGTCCTGTACGATGTGTTTTCTGAAATACAATATGGCTTTGATTTAGTATATATCTGGAATCATGTGAATTTTGAATTTGATAAATTTTTAATTTGTGTGTGTGATTTTGTGTGTGTGTGTTTGTGTGTGTGTTTGTGTGTGTGTTACCATATTGTTGTTTGTTTTTCATTTATCGTTGTTCTCTTTTCTTCTTTTTTTATCAAATAGAGTAAAGGTATAATTTGAGTTTGGTTTTGAAGTAAATATTGCATAATTTTGGGTATGTTTTCATTCATCTTTTGTATTTCAATGAGATATTTTCATCATTGGTCTGTTTTGATGAATTTGTGTATTTTTATTTGTCATTCTATATGTGTAAGGGCATGCATCGCATGATGGCTCTTGCCTTAGGGTATTAGCAGTAAAATGATTACTTGTGTGAGCCAGAGCCTACTAGTATGTGTTGCTTCCCTGTTCATACACTATTTGCGTTATACGTCAACTGTGCCATTTCCATGTGACTGTACACTTAAACTGTGATTGTCATTCTCGTATATGTGAATGAATAATTCTTATTATCAATTAAGGAAATCCCTTTGTCAAAAAGTGAAAAGTTAAAAGTAGCTTCAGTACAGCGTAGATGAGATCTCTAAATGATATCAAATGCCCTTCAGAAATATGTGAAGGAAACTATACCATTCCTGCTGTTGGAACTGACTACTCTGCAAATTTAAAAGATAGAAAGGAAATATGTAGATGGAAATTTAGCAATTATAGTCTTTATGAGAATGAGCGAGCTGAGAGGTCAAGGGAGTAATGAATTTTTACACTTTGTATCTAGAGTTATGGGTTAAATCTGGGGCGGGGGGGTAGCATAAGTGTATGTTTTTTGCGGGTAAATTTATAGTATTCTAAAAGGTATATGAAGAAGAGAGAAGAGAAACATGTATTGAAAAAAAAAATCGATGACAATGAAAATCAGCTCCGCCAAGAATATGTAAAGGTTAAATGTGATTATGATAAGTTGTGAATCATATCAATATGTTACGATATTGAGGTGCAGATCTAAATGTTTTAACAAGTATAGAAAAACAACTAACAGTATTATTTTCTTAATCTGGAAAAAATAATACTGCTAAAGTATACTCATTACTTTGCTGAAAGAAGGGGACGAATTTTTGGTTAACAATAATTAATTTGATAAACAAATAAACCATTAATTTTTATGAGTTAAACAGGGAGCCTGAAAAAGAAATCGTTTACAGACTGTTCTTTTTAAAGATCTTATGTTGCCCGTCTTTGTCATCAGAAAAAAAAAATGATACATGCAATCATGACGGAGACTTTATTTTGAGGGAATCCACAATAGCCTAGAATGGCCAAAAATATTATTTATTGCAAATTTGGGGATAAACTTGGAGCTTTTCAAGCAGAAAACGCTGAGTAACAGCTTTGTGGTTGTATTAATGATTGTCATTGCAAAAAAACAAGGGAGTTTAGGAAGGGAAAATAAGTATTCAATTATCAAGAATTATCGGCCGATAACTTTATTAAATGTTGATTATAAGATATATGATATACGAACATACATTTCATCGTACCTTCAAGTATATATGTGAAGACCGTTTTCAATAAAGCTGTTTGCTTGACAGAAATAACGGCCTCACAACCTGGACGATAAGTTGTAATTCACTCTTATTTGTAACAGTGTGTTTTTAGTTAGATATTCTCTAACTCTCAAGAGGATCCTGACATTTCTTGATGGTGGTGAGCCCTGTGAATTATTATGATCGACCACTTCGAGTCTGAATCGGTCTTTGCATTGTACTCTCAACAATTTAACGCAATTCGATGAATTTTAATCAAATTACACTGGCATCATCTATTTGAATAACAATGTGCTGTGTTGGTGTAGGATTTTTTTTTTTAAAGAATATAATTCGTCTTGTCAATATTAGTGAGAGTTTATTACACGTGAACTATATTAGAACATCAAATAATTCTACGTAAACTACTGTGGTCAGTCTGTGTAAGTTTTTTCTATAAAATAAAAAAGTTTTTTGTATAAAATAAAAAAGATGCTCGTATCGTCTGTAAACAGATTTTCCTCTTATTGAATGTACCTTTATTATCAGGTTGTCAGCGAAGATTTAATTTTTTTTATTTTAAAGTTTGTATATCTTTCCTTTATAGGCTACCCCAATTTCTGAATGGAAGTAATATTTCAATCCCTCCGATATTGACTTTTCAAATAGGAAAAAACACACACACCATAGCATAAACACACACACACACACACACACACAACCAATCGACGTGTTCACTTAATCTTAAGTCAAAAGGTCAATCTTAGAACAAAGTGTAGCTAAGCTTTTGACAATGTTTGGACTATCAGGTTGCTGGAAAATTAAATCGAAATTGACTTGAATTGACTTAAATGGAATTGACTACCCCTTAAATTAAACTGCCAATTATTGTACTATCGAGACAGCTATCTTGTCTCGATTTTATGAAATATATATATATATATATATATATATATATATATATATCATATATCTATATATATATTCATATTTATATATTCATCATGTTTAACTGGTAAATATGACAAATTTGAGAAAAGAAATATATTGTACTTGCATCGAGTGACAGGAAAATGTCATGCATGAATATAAAGGACAAATAAAAAAAAAAGAAAAAAGATTGCTACATTGATACAAGGCCTGCTACTGGTACAAACAATCAAAGCATTCATCACTCTGATCGGCTTGCCGGCTGTTCTTCTATGAACTTTTGATTTGTTTTATCCCCTCAGCTTAACATTTTACTAGTGCCATCTCACTCCAAGCCTTAAGGTATTCCTCATGAATAAATTAGCCCCATTTTGGAACAACTCAGACACTGAGCGACTCACGTGTCTCACACTTGTATGTATTTGTGTATATTTATGTTTTCTTATGCACGAGAATCCCTAGTTTGAGATTTAAAAAATAAAAGGTTATGGGTCAAGATAAGTACACAAGCCATGAAATTATTGGAGTTAGTTTACCTTTCAGATATCCCGTTACATCGACGACTGACGAGGAATCAAGAAAATCTTTCAGGGTGGTGGTCGAGCAGGTGGTTGGTATCTACCGGTGGTAAACTGCCGTCATGCAGGACTGTCTGGCTTTGTCGTGTCGAAAGAGCCGTAAAGGCCGATGGGAATAGTCAGGATAATTGTCGTACTATGAGTGATTCAGCTGCGCGCTCACCAAAAGTCAGGAATCCCGAGACTGTAACTTGGCTAGAACAACTGAGAGACGTTACTCAGCTGCCGCTGCCTCATACGCAAGAAGAAGAAGCCAAAAGTCATATTCATTCATATTCATATTGCATTGCGCATGCGTCAAGGTCAACGACGCGATGTTTCATGAGTTAAGTATCAGCAATGCTGCTGTCAATTATTTGAGGTTTTTTTTTATAATCAAGCGGTGCTCTGGGACAGCATTGGTGTCTATCAGTCAGGTTTGGTTTTTAAGCAAATTTTCAAGAGAGATGCGAGATGGATTGCGTATTGTTAATGTCGTACGTAAATAAAACAGAAGAAATAGAAAAATTATGCACTGATACTTTTAATATCAATATCTAATGCTTGATGTCGTATTTGATTCAACTTTGATTCGGCATTTGACATGCAAGTCACAACATTTATTTTATTTCAGTTTACTGTACTTTCCTTTATTACATTGTTTTACAGTTTTTGTGCCATTATGTGTATTCAATGTTTCATTGAAATTATAGTATATTTGTCAGAAATAACATTGAAACGAACTGAAAGCATTCTTGGCATACTGATCGGATACAACACATTTCAGAGGAAAAGGAATATAGAACAAAATGAGAAACAATTAAAGTTAATCGAATTTGTGACGTTGGATACTTTCCCTTTTTATTGAATGTTATAAGCAGAGGAGGGACAAGATTTCAGAAATGACGATATGGGCAATTCCGCGGTTAGTAACGTTACATTTGAACAAATTTAGATATTTGTTTTTACTACTAAATTACCATTTATTCATTTCAAGCCAAAATTATGTCAAAAACATGTTCATCATTCCCAGGTTTATGATACAGAAAAGAATGAATACAATCCAAGAAATATTAGAATTTCTATGGCAACTTAAAGGGCTGGTTAGTAACGTTACGAAAAAAGGACATGACAAAAAAATCAATGTCTTGTAACAAAAAGTGTGCAAAAATTCAAGTTACTTCAAACAAAGTGTTGCATTGATTTCAATTATTGCATCATGACAAATGTTCACACAATGTTTTTTAGCAGTTTGACCAATAATTTCTTAGCTAGACCCCCAAAAGCATGGTTAGTAACGTTACGGTTAGTAACGTTACATTTGTCCGGAGTAATTCCGCAGGTCATTTCACCCTTTTGTAATTGACAAAATGTCACATGACTTCTGGAGTATTTAAATGTATTTGTTTTTTACCCTTTAGCAAAACTTTGAGGAAAAAATTTCAAAGGAACCCACTGTAATTTGCATTTAAGTGAATTTCAGCATCCCCAGTCCCACATGTACATTTTAAATGATGGTTTTAGATCTCGCGAAATCAATCAATATGAAAGATAAAATCTACTGAATTTGAAAGACCTTAATGATTGGAGAACATCCATGGCATTAGTTGATACCTAGATTAAAGAGTAAGATAAAGAGGCATATTTCTTTGATCCATGTCATGTCCACCTAACTGCGGAATTGCCCATATGCATATGGCTATGCCATAATGTGCACAAAATACAAAATCCTCACCAAAAGTTATACCTGGGCATGATTTACGATTACAGTTTGTGGTACACAGTCGTGTACTAAACACTTGTGCGCGACTCTTATACACGTGTAATATAATCTTTCGTTACATCAGTGTATAAATTTCATCTCATTAATCGGAAATGTCAAGGTGCATAATATGCAGGTACATGTTCAACCACGTGTACAGTTGACTACCAATAACTTATTTGCCAAGTCTATGCTTCCAATAACAACAAAATTAAACAACAAAATACACATTTTTGCATGGTTTTTACCTCTTAATCAAATATATTTTCAATCGAATCATAATTATGACACAGCACACATGGATAATTTCTGTATTTTTTCTTTAAATGAGCTCGTGAAGTTACAATAAAATCTCTATCATGTATGATTCGATTCTGGATACATAAGAGCAAATGATGTTCGTATTTACATTCAAATAACATTTACTTTTCTTATAGGAATGAAGGAAAAGGATTGAGGGCGATGCAATTCTTTCATTACCACATTATCAATACGATAACACTTTTACAAACAACTTTGAATGAATGAAGGAAAAGGATTACCTTGATTAAAAGGAGCGTCGTGCAATTCCTTTATTACCACGATATTAATACGATATTATGTATTGCATTTATATAACACTCTTACAAACTATTAGTTGTTTCACAGCGCTTTACATAACGTCATCGTCTATAGCGCAACTGTTTTATACCGAATACACTCTATTACCTACTTAATTTCTCTTTCGATTGTATATACCCGAAACAATTTCAAATCTGAAACCCAAACACGACATAATTAAAAACAAACACACATAGGCCAGTACTTTAGAGGCAAAGGAATTTACAGGAACCCCCTACCAGCACCCGCATCGAAGTGCGGGGATACGTGTGTTCCAGCCGACATGGAGAACTGCATGTATGAACAGTGCCTTTTATATGCCCCATGATATTTGGATGTGTTGGTATGAAAAACTATATTTCGTTCTCTATCTTGTTCATATTTATGTGCTATCGGAGGTCTGTCTGTTTGCCTACTTTTCTGCATTATAGTTTTTATACTTCGACTTCAAAAAAAAACCCTCTCAAAATAGAAAGTAAACTTTACCTTTATAATGACAGTAATTATTTTTCCTAAAATGGCAATATCAAATAGTTGCCGTTAACAAGGATCACTTTGAATATCTACGAGATTACACAACAAGCTTGATCACTTTAAGTCTTATATTTTCACGATAGTTTGATATCTATTACATGATAACTATTCATTATAGTTCTGTTCGTGAAGACAAGCTGCAAAAAAAAAAGATTCCAAAACATCACCTTCGACCTTATTTCCGTTCTAAATTAGTGACTTCACTGTTTTATACATTATATCTCTTAAACTTGCAATATCAGAGTTGCCGTTAACAAAAAACACTTTGATTATCTACGAGATTAAATAGCAAGCTTGATCACTCTATAAAATCTAATATATTTTATACACCACATTATTTGATATCTATTAGGGCCTACATGATAATCATTGATTTTAGATCTGTTCGTAAAGACATGCTGCAGGTAAAAAACAAAGAAGATTCCGAAACATCACCAACGACATTATTTCCGTTCTAAATGAGTGACTTCCTTGTTGTTGTTGTTGTTGTTTTTGTGTAAGTGAAATCCAACTTAACCTCTACTGTGACAATTATTATATCTCTTAAAATGGCTATATGAGAGTTGCTGTAAGAAACACATTGTTTATCTACGAGATTAAATAAGAAGATTGATCACTCGAAGTCTTATATTTTACACACGATATTATTTAATATCTTTACATAATAATTGTGACCGTGCACCTCAAAACAAACATAAAGTCGCACACACTGATTTTGCGTGAGGACTGAAAATAAGTGAAATGGATCAACCCAGCCGAACTTGACTTTCTTCATATTTTCTATGAGGGGTCTTCTTTTAAATTATGCTAAAATTTGGTATCATAAAACGGGCAGGAAAGTGTGTTTTTTTAGCCGTTTATCTCGAACATTTTTGGTACAATAGTGTGATTAGGTGTGTTTTGAGATTCCTGTTTTCATTTCTGAAAAACCTTGTCCACACTCTTCACTTTCAACTCTAATAACTCTTGAAAGGATAGTGCTACTGCTTTGAAAGTTTGCAGTAATTATGGACAAAATGTTTTAATGAGGCATACTTAATTTCAGTTTAATCTGATAATCCCTTCATTGTTGTTACTCTGGTGGTTTACTTCCTGTTTTTTTGTCCCATTCATCGCACAGCCACCGCGGTTTGGTAAAGATTAAGCGCTTAAATAGACACTGTACTTCAGAGCCTCTTTTCTCAGTTCACACTTTTCCTGAGTTTGCGCTTTCTTTCCAATATTTAGATAGGTTAGGAGAGTCCATTTGATTTGAGTTATACATCATTTTAAAGCTTAAAGTCTGCTCTTTCAGAATATAGTCTTAACTAAAAATTCATGTCTGGCGACTTTTTGTTTGTTTTGAGGTGCAGGGTCACAATTATTCATTATGCTTCAAATTCTTATTCACAGTACACAGGTACATGAATATCTGCCATCTTGCTTTTGCTTATGCACGTTTTGCACTCCAAAAAGAAATCGTCCTACAATCATGCGTAGAGTTCTAATCGAAAGACGGTGTTTTCTTGGGGGTTCCAAGAAACAGGCACGATGCGGACGTAGCGGCAAGACAACGGGTCGGGGAGACGGTTGAACACCATCGTTTGACTGTCCCAGTTGGCTGTAAAAATCTGAAAGAAGGTGACAGAGAGAGCGTGTTTGCAACATTATCATAAAATGACGAAGCAGAAAATGTACACGTGACTACACTCCTTCAAAGGTAACTTGTGTGAGTACTTCATCCAAATGCCCGCACTGATGTAGGCCTAAATTATTACTTGTATATCATATATATTGTACATACCGATGTGAGCTAATTTACAGACTGAATAAGCACAATTCCTCTACTCACACATGTGTAATATCATATATAAATACACTGATAAGCTGATTTATTCATTCATATGAGTGCGTGTAACTTTGCGTCTGTTCAAACAGTAAATGAAATCAAATCGGCGTGACAATCATCACTGGCAAGTGAAAGTGATTGCTCGTATAATATACAAGCAATCACCTTCATTTGGTAGTGTCGATTGTCACGCCGATTTGACTTCATTTACCGTGGAGTAGAGCAAGTATTATGTTTAGTGACACTTTGAGGAAACTGGACTACAGAGAAGACGTTGGTCTAGCCTTTTGGCCGTGTCGAGAGGCAGAAATAACCCTCAAAGGAATGGTAATTCACATTGACATTCTCATAAGCACTTAAGCGTACGAAATCATTTTATTTTCTAATGTTGACAAATTCTGAATAAAACATTTTCATTGCTTTTTTATTCAGGTTTTCCTTTTCCGCTTGATCCATGATGAAATATCAGCCTTGGAGCAGTTTACGAAAGTACAGAGTCCCAAAAACGTGCAGCGATAAGACGACTTGTTAACACTTGTCTTATTTAAGATTTAAAAAAAAAACTTGAGCGAGTTTACAAATAGAAGTTGAGATTTAACAAATCTCCTTCTTGCCGTAGTGTCCTAACCCAGCATAATTTCGTGTTTCAAAAAATCGTCTTCTCCAAGTTAGTTTAGCGTTAGAAGTACATTAAAGACAGAAGACGAAGAATGTTTTAACGGGGCTTGTTGTTACAATGAGAAGTAGTCTTCAAAACTAGCCGCATGTTTCCCCTCGACCTCCACCCTTTCCCCCATTCTTTCCTCAAAAAAACAAGAAACAAATTCAGCGTCAAAGTGGAGCGTCACATTGAATTGTGATGTGAGACATCCACCAGATGGAGTCATTTCTTACCATGTCTCCACATGATTCCTGGACAAAATAGAAATTTACTCCATCCGTCCCGTAGGATACTTTGTAGGATGTCACCCATGATCCAATGTCAGGTGTACTTCCTTGGGTTGCTATTCCGACGACTTTCTCCGTGGTCCGCAGATCCACCTAAAAAAAAAGAGTTGCACTTGAAAATAGAACCCCAAAATATATCAAATCCCTCTCACAAAAGACGCACACCAATCAATAGACCTGCTTCACCTTTTCCACCACGGCACTTATCACATCTGCACACAGTTAAATCAAATTATTGCAAAAGGGAAGTCTCAATTATGTCATTGAAATAGTCAAGGCTCGATATTACAAGTAGGCCTGTAGCCTTGGCCCATTAAGAAATTGAAGGCCATCACTTTTTTAAAAATATGTTGAGGTGACCCCCTATCAGGACATCAAAAACTTGTGAGTCTGTGTTTAAATTGTTTTATGTGTTTGTCTCATAAACAATAGGGGAGAATGACTCGCAATTGAAAGATTTTGATAACTGCAAACATTTTAGCTACCTGAGGCAGTCAGGCCCCAGGGTAGCCAAGTCTGCAGTCTTTTTGGCTAGACATGTCCGCGGGCTACTTTTGGCCTATTTCGGCGAAGCGTGTCTTTTGTTTCGTTTTTCTCTCTGAAATTTCATGTCCAAAATTTACCATCCCCATGACAAAATGAGATATAGTGTATACCTTTTTTTCAAATCCAATCATTTCATTCATGAATAATTAATGTCTTGAAAAATCATGTTCATGCTTCGATGCAATAATAATTGTGTTTAATCATTTCCCTTCTAATGTTTGGGGTCTTCTGTCTTTTATCATGTTTGGGTTTTTATGTCACAGTGTTGTTGACATCTGAAGCACTTTTCATTTTCGCCTAATTTCCATTATAAATCACAATTGATCGTATTTGGATTCTCATTAAATTGTTTATTATCTATGTTCTCCTTCAACTTAATTCATTTAAATTCGAGATATAAAGACTTTGTGTTGTCATCTTTGCTCTCTTTTTTTTTTCTTCTTCCAAAAGCTTACGGCTGGTTAGGCAATTCTAGGTCTATAATTCCGCTATACACAGACTTGCTATAATGAATAAACATAAGTATGAATAACCATTATAACAAACTGTATACAGGACATTTCAAATAGACGAAATTCCATGATAGGGCCTACAGTATGTTAACATAAATTATAAACACACTGTATGTATAAGTTTGTGTATTCAATATCGGAAAATGATTTATATATAATATCTGATAGACATAGTGTGTGTGTGTGTGTGTGTGTTCAAGGAAAACGTAAGCAAATTTTTCTTGGAATAGTAGGAAGAATGTGGGAAACAAGTGCATACATGACATTTGTTTCGGGCTGATTTCTTTTTCTTGTAGTTATTGTTGCTGTCGTTGTTGTTCCCAGACTTTGCTTTCCATGTTAGTAGAACGAGTAGCATTTATACCTGAATCCACTCGCATCCGTTTGGCACCACATCTGCGTAGCTGGGGTTATGGTTGAGGCGCCACAGATCGCCGGAACCTAGGCTGGCGGAGCCAGATATCTGGAGACGGGAGTCTGGTATACTCTTCCTCTCCATCCCTAAGGGCGTGACGTCATCAGGAACTCCTGTAGTTAGGAGAGAAAGGCAGTCATCACACACCATGTGGTTTTGACATGTTATTATAGAATGATGGAAGATGTTAGTTACTCCGAAGGTTCGAGAGTCCGAAATTGAAATGACGTTCGGACTAACGAAACTTTCTTCATTTCCGGACTATTAAACAAAGAGGAAAAATACAGTGATTGTGTGCATTTTAGCTTCGAAGGGCAAATAGTTTCAACAATGATCCACCCGAAAGGTTTCATTGAAATATTGTATGGTAGTTTTTCTGGTTTTTTTTAATCCAAAGACGGGATCGTACACTTCTGCGATGGCATCTCCGAAAGCGTAATTTCATTTCATTTCATTTCATTTCATTTCATTTCATTTCATTTATTTCCACAACTTGCACAACTAGTAAAAAAGGAGTAACAATTCAGGACAACATGTCAATCATAATTATATGCGATACAGAGTGTGGAGGAAGAAGCAAAGGCCATTGACCTGTCAAGGCTTCTCCCTAGTAAAAGGTAACAATTATGACACAATACTAAATAGAACAAAACAAAACTAAACTAAACAAAACAAATCGAAACAAAACAAAATGAAAACTACTGATCTAGCATCAATGATAAGGGGATTATTGCAGAAAGGCACTATTGGACTTAAATGATTTTACAATATATTATTTATGTTTTCTCTTAAATGAAGACATAGACACACACTGCTAATATCATTTGGAAGACTACACATCTATTCCACATCTAAGGGCCGAAATATCTTATTGTGAAAACTCATACTTAAAATTGGGTAATCTATAATCTTCCGCCTGTCTAATCATAAAACTCGGAGGTTGCAGCATCATGTAGGCCTATATTCCAAACCAAACTTGTATGGGTTAGGTAACCAAGAAATTACTCGCCTTTATTGTGAAATCTCTGTTGTTTTTTGAGGTTTTTCGAGGTTCTTTGAGGGTTTTCTTTTTTATAGATCGGCTATTCAATAATAATTCATAAGAGTTGAGACTGTTCTTCTAAACATTATATCGGTCATCTTGTTTTTTAATACTATTCAATATAAATAGATCATTCGTTCAAGCATTGTGTGAAAAGTTTGTTACTCAGTTATCTTTTCATGACGTCTCTTATTAATGTACAGGAACACATACAGTTTAAGACGTAATATGTTACGCATGAGCATGTTCAAAACACAAATTATGCACACAATGCACGAGCATAGTTGTTTTTGATTAATGCAAATAAGCGATAAGTTTAATGTTGATACATGACTAAGCGCATGGACGGGCGTGCTCGCGCATTTTCGTGGATAACGTCGACAACTGACCTGGGGTTTGCTCGTACACTTCCAGTCGCATACAAATGAAATTATGACACGTGATCGGCATGACTCGAACCGACTGGCAGTTTTGTGGGCGTGGCAGGGCGTTGTAAACTACCGTGGTGCGATCAACGTTACCCTGGAACGTCTGTGGGAGACACGGTTAAAGTTTAATGCTGAAACCTATGAAAGCTTAACCCGTTGAGGACGAGGCTTTCATCTTTAGATACCTCTTGCAAAGTCATGCAAAGAGTGATATTCATTCAAATTACTGTTTTACATTTTGTTTGTATACCGAACATTACCATATTATCTGAAAAATGAGATATATAATCAATGATTTGAATGTTGATTTTTTTTCTCAAAATTCTCAAATCGACCTCTACACCAGTGGTAACATTTTTTTTTTCAGTTTTGATGAAATGTGACCCTGCACCTCAAAACAAACAAAAAGTCGCCAGACATGAATTTTTATGATTAAGAACATATTCTGAAAGAGCAGACTTTAAGCTTTAAAATGATGTATAACTCAAATCAAATGGACTCTCCTAACCTATCTAAATATCGGAAAGAAAGCACAAACTCAGGAAAAGTGTGAACTGAGAAAAGAGGCTCTGAAGTACAGTGTCTATTCAAGCGCTTAATCTTGATCAAACCGCGCTGGCTGTGCGATGAATGGGACAAAAAACAGGAAGTAAACCACCAGAGTAACAACAATGGAGGGATTATCAAATTAAACTGAAATTGAGCATGCCTAATTAACACATTCTGTCCATAGTGTTTATTAATGCCAACTTTCAAAGCAGTAGCACTATCCTTTCAAAAGTGATTAAAGTTGAAAGTGAAGAGTGTGGACAAGGTTTTTCAGAAATGAAAAAAAGGATTCTAAAGACACACCTAATCACACTATTCTACCAAAAATGTTCGAGATAAACTGCTAAAAAACTCACTTTCCTGCCCGTTTTATGATACCAAATTTTAGCATAATGTAAAAGAAGACCCGCTCTTTCAGAAAATATGAAAAAGTCAAGTTCGGCTAGGTTGACCCATTTCACTTATTTTCAGTCCTCACGCAAAATCAGTGTGTGCGACTTTATGTTCGTTTTGAGGTGCATGTTCAAAAATCCCGTGCGAATTTGAATAATCGCAACTGTTAGTTCAGATGGTGTACGAACCCAAACACGAAGGGTAAATATGACTTACTATCAATTACCATTGAAAACGATTTTTCCAAAAATGCCTTTCGCCAGCCATCGCAAGTCATATTTCAGGCAATTCGCTCAGGTGTGAGGGGGCCTTTAACGGAACTTTCACCGTAACCAGGTAACATTCATTTTTATGAGATATTCATCGAAGTCAACTTAAACATGTTAAACATGGAGTAAAATTTCACAAGATGAAAAGAGCGAAAACGCTTACTTTTCGTTCAACTCGACTCTTCATTAAAGGAACTCTACGCCAAACATAATTATCCCTTAATAAGATGAATGCGGGATATTAAGTGGAAGTGAAGTCTAAACGATTGAAAATTCAATATTTTACAAGTATTTTTGTGATTGCCTTTTAACTTCACTGAAGTGTTCTAATGATACTTCTGTATTTGCTGAACCCATAAATTCATTGAAAAAAGTAATTTGAAAAGTCCATGATCTTACATAAACAGATTCTTTCCTTAAGAGTTGGTATAGGCAAATGTAATAATTGCATTGAGTTTTGATACAACACGTTACGTTGCATTTTTTTTAAATCATTACAATTCAAGAAATCAAGTGACAATTGCTGTGCATGTCATAGGTTGACTTTCATCAAGAATATGTAATTTTTGTTTATGTAATTAAAGCTATTACTGTCTAACAGAAGATGAAATTTACTTTTTGCAGGATGTTTTGTTTTGCTCTATTTATCAAAAATGAATGATTCTGAGCAAAAATTGGCAGCGCGCCTCGAGACTCTCCCCTGTCTATTTGTAAATAAATTTGATGGAAATTCGACTGCTACCTTATAATTTCCAGAAGCGCTGCAAATTTCCTCCACGGGGTTGAAGTTTGTTCCGTCGGCACTGCACATGACCTTGTAGGAAGTCACCCAATGACTCTTATCTGTTCGACCCTGCGTTGCTATGCCAACGATCCGATGAGGAGACTGCAAATCCATCTTGGGAGTATCGATTAAGCAAGATTATCGTGCGCCTTACTCTTCATAGACATGATGCTCTACTTCTACGAACACATACATATCTTTTGTTTTTTTAAGTTAAAATGTTTCTCCATAAAACCATACCAAAAAAGTCAAAACATCAATATGATCAATCAACTGGACTTTACAACAACAAAAAAAAAAACAAAACCGGAGTTGCGCATGATGTTTATGTTTTATTTTGAGACCATCGTCGGATGTATGAACCTTTGTTTACAAAATAATATGCATGCACAAATTTCGTGCGTTCGGAGGAGTTACATAATAACGTACCATAGGGAGGATCGTCCGACTTTAACCCTATAAAGCCCAAGCTATTTTGATCCCTTCCAGGCTGTACCCTCCCCCCCCCCCCCTTCATACTCCATTTGACCCAATATTTGAAATCTCTCATAGTCACCCGTTGAGGGCGCTATTTACCAAAATATAAAGTCTAAAAGAAATACATAGGAAATATGCTAAAATCATGTGTTTATCTTACATTTTTTATCCTCAGTATATATATCTTTATTTTATACTAATCATTGTCATATTTGCCACAAAGGAAACGCAAGTCACTACAGTGTTACGGTTTAAATTTCTCAAGGTGGACACGTGGGGTGTTATTTATTACAATATATAAGAAATATATGACACCAATGATGTACAGCTTAGGACAGGTACTTATATTGGTATCACATTTCATATTTCCATAATATTGGATTGATAAACAAATGATACTTCAGGCAAAGCCTGTGTCGAATTGACACAAAATAAAAGGGTAGTCTATGGAAAATGTTGTATTTTTATCATTTCTATTATGTCTATTTTGTTTTATTCCTACGTCATACAAAATATAAAGGAAATAAGAAGAAGACCATTTCAGGGTAATTCACGACCATATTACTTCACATTTTGGTCCTTCAGCAAATTATAGCCAACAAATACACCAAACTCACATTTCATCCATAGTTATATTGTTAAATAAAATGGGAACAGAAAAACATGCAAAATCTGACGGACATGGTTGTCATGGCAATCAGCAATATCGGATATAGCTATATATATCACATATCAAAATATTTGCGACAAGATTTTAGGAAAAGTCACCAAATGATTGAAATCGGGTAAAGGGCATAGGAGTGCCAAATAAAAATACGGCAGGGGTCACAATGTACCCCCACCCCCCCCCCCCCCCCTTGGGCTTATAGGGTTAAGAAGTCAAGGATTTCCTTATGTTTGGATATATGTTTTCATCCCCTCCGCGCCTCCTTTTATTAAGAGCCAAAAGTGGCTGTTTACGCGCGGCCCCTGCTCCCTCACTCTCTCCCTCTCTCTCTCTCTCTCTCTCTCTCTCTCTATATATATATATATATATATATATTATATGTATATATGTATATATATATATTATATGTATATATTTATATACATATATATATATATATATATATATATCATATGTATATTATGTATATGTATTATATCTATGTATACATAGAGAGAGAGAGAGAGGGAGAGTTTAGGCTCATGGCGCCATTCTTTTTAACATTATTAAAGGGACATTCCAGACGATTTTCATAATTTCACATCTTGTAGTACATAAATTAACAACTCCGTGTTTAGATTTGTGGAATTTATTGTGGTTCTTGAGCAGAGAAACAATAGTTTGAAAAACCTGAAACAAATTACACTGAACAAGGATGATGACATAGGAGGTTCACATATTTCAGAAATGTAGCAGTGTAATGTCCATTACAATACCGCTTGCTTGCGAGTTCACCTGTGTATAATCTTTGCATGCCTTCTTCTTTTGTTCTGCTTCCTTGAGCCCCAACTCATGCATTCTTATGGTGACTCTGCCGTGTCATCATCCTTGTTCATTGCAATTTGTTCTAAATTTTGAAAATATTCTGATTCTTCATTCCAATCATCACAAATTCTGAAACTCTGTCCTCAGTATAACTAATTTGTAGTTGTTCAGATGTAAAAATCTGAAAATCATCCGGAGGTCTCCTTTAAAGGAGAGTCAATCGTCAGAGCAAAATAGACCTTTGCAGTGATACCTCATTCGTAACATAAAAGGGAATATTCTTGGAGTTATTGTTAGAATTAAACCAAGTTTTCTTTTCATCTCCTTTTTAGCGGCTTAATTACATAATTATTTATAATACATGCATAAATATATATATATATATATATATATACACATATTCACAAAAATTGAGTAAACTTGCTTTGCTCTGAAACTTAGCACACATAATTAAGATTATATGTCTGTGTGTGTTGTGTGTGAGAGCGTGTGCGTAGCTATGTATACAAATGCGTGCGTCGATAGAATAGCAGAGAGAAAGAAATAAAGATAGATAGATAGACATAGGCATAGGTAGATGAAGTGAGAGAGAGGGGGGAGAAAGAGTAAGAATGATATACGCGATATACAAACAAATTAAAAAAATAAGGATACACGAATGAGAAGGTGAATGATATTATGTAAATTTTGATCGCTGTTTGCCAGTCTCTTCCTTTCTCAAGTTTATGACTCCTTTAACTACCTGGATCCACTCGTTGGAAAAGGGTTTGTCAGCACACCACGCTCCAGCCAAACTGTCTGTATGAGTCAGGTGCAGTCTCCCCCTACCAGGTCCAAATCTAGTTCTGGTCCCCTCAAAGCTGGATGAGCTGAGGCTGGTGTCGGGAATGGCGTAACTCTGAAGGCCGAGAGGTACGGCATCCGTTGGTATGACTACCGGATGGGCGAAAAGGATAAGGGTAACTTCGTAACACTTTCTCGTGTGATGAGGAGTGGGGTGGACATCTAGACCATGTGGGGCATGTATTTTGGGGTATGGAGTTGAAAACGTTTCATTTTCGGCAAACTATGAACATCGTGCATTCTTATAACAATGTCAGGTGGCATTCTTCTGCAGAATTCGTCTGAAAACAATTCAACGTCTTTTTCAATACAATGGTGTGTTCCAAAACAAAACTGATGGGGACATAACATGTACATTTTATATTTTGGTCGCTGTAGACGTATTTATAAATGGGAGAGTAATTGACATCCGTCCAACCACACACGTAAGTTAGTTGTTCTGATAATTTATTTTGTTGCCTCCATTTCTATTAAAAAAAAAAGATGCTGTTAGATCTTTATCATGAATTCCTTTTTTTCTCATCCATCTACTAGACTTCGGAAGCAAACTTCAGGGCCAGATTTTCACTTTTGCCATCGCTAAGGTCATACCAGAATCAGGGGTTGTTGGAATATCGTCGATTGTTTGTGAGACTTCTGTTGTTTTGTCATTTGTATCTGGCGCATCTGCAGAGGTTGTTGGGATATCGTCAGTTGTTGGAGAGACATCCGTTGTCTTTTCATCTGTGCTTGGCGCATTGGTAGAGGTTGTTGGGATATCGTCGGTTCTGATTGGTGTGACATTCGTTGTCTTTTCATCTGTGTTTGGCGCATTGGTAGAGGCCGTTCGGATATCGCCGGTTGTCGGTGAGACATCCGTTGTCTTTTCAGGTGAGTTCGGCGCATCTTCTTAGACGGAAAATGAAACATACAAACATTACATCGTAAGGTAATTTTGTGAACGGCCTTAAAAAGGGGGGGGGGAGGGAATCGACTATAGACACCTGATCGAGGTGATACAGTGTAGACGGGAAACTGAAAAGTGACAACAACTCTATGTATACAGACTAAAATATGTTTATATCGGTGAACGATTATTACACATTATTGCGCGCGCGCGCGCGCGCACACACACACACACACAAACATATTCAATACAGCATAAAATATATATACATATATATGTGTACAGATATATATATATATATATATATATATAGTTCAGTTCAGTTCAGTTCAGTTCAGCTTATTTTTACCATCAAGCAAGACGTGAAACAAAATATAATATGATAATAAATAAAGCATGCGAAAAACAATCACGTAGTTGGTTAATTTTAAACAAGGGAAACAGAAATCCCAAACGAGTGAATTCGCATAGTATATAATACTATACGATATATACATAAGTAGTATAACTGAGATCATTTAGGCATGCTTTGAAAGATAACAATAAAGTAGGTATGGAAAAAGAGTGATCCATTAAAAGCTAAGCATGTAATACATGGATCACTCAAACATAATAAATGATATATCATATCAAGGGTCATACCGGATTCTGTGGTCGTTGGAACACCGCCGGTTGTTGGTGATGCATTCGTTGTTTCGGATTCCTCAGTGGTTGGTATATCTATAGAGAAAAAGTTTTGGTGCAAAGTCAAAGAAATGAGGTTTTATACAGAAAAGTAATTCCCCCTGTGGCTAGTCTATCACCTTCTATACATCAAGAACCTGATAACAAAAAGCCAAATCTGAAAAAAAAAATCTACAGTTCAGGTGAATACACACACACACACACACACACACACACACCTATATATATATATATATATATATATATATATATATGTATATATATATATATATATATGTATATATATGTATATATATATACATATAGACATATATGTATATATATATACATATAGACATATATGTATATATATATATATATATATATATATATATATATCTGTCCATACAGACATGCAATCGTGTATTGCTGAATGCTGGAATTCCGTAGATATATTAAAGCTTGGATAAGTGCATTGTGGGAAGATGGATATACTTGTTTTGGCCATTGCTGAAATTCAAGTGACGTAATAGGTGTAGGATTAAGGATTTAATTCAATTTTTTTTGGAGGGGATTGTTTTGATGTATAGCATTTGATGGTTGGCAAATTAAGGCGCATTTTTATCCTTTGTATATTATGCAGACATGTGAAGGACAACTACCGTTTGCAAATATAATAATTATTTATTTATGTAGCATGTTCACCGTTTCAATGAGTGTTAGCGAGGGGTGACTGACTATCGTTATATGCCAACAGATTTTAATTAAAAGCACTGCGTGTTGAACTATTTTCATATTGCTTTGATTTTAATAAACGGCATGTAAATGTACATATCATCGATGGATGGCATCGGACAACTTTAGTATAATTGCATTATTTAATCTGCTATTTGACATGAATTGAAAAAAAGGATTTAATGAAAGGAATATCTTTAGAAAGCGTGGATATGAAAACAGCTTTACATCCCTGCAATGAACGGATACATGCAAGGGTTCATTAGATGGTGATTGATTTGTGCATTTCAGACAAGGTCAGACAAATATTGTTACTGAAGGAATTGATCTTATTGAGCTATTTGAAAACCAGTTCACCGTCTATTTTTGGTAATATAACTGGAGGTCTTCATCAAGAAGAAATGTGCTTAGTTGTGATTACAAAATCAAAGTTTTTTTCATTGCAACTGATTGACAAATTGCCCTGCATCGAGGTAAATAAGCCCTGAATTGATCAGTGTTTTAGTAGTAGCCATGATAAAAAGTCAGGGGCGTACATACTCGAGCAGAATTCGAACCTACGACCTCCTGATCACCGGACAGGCGTCATCCCCACTAGACCACCGAGCTTTCGCCCAACAGCAAGTGTTGGTTCTAATCCTTATAGCATACAGCGGGTACTGCTTTTATTAGTCAAAACAGGGAGGTGATCTCTTCCCACATCCCTGGTCAAAATTAGTGAAATTGAGTATATGAATAAAATAAGAACGACCCAAGTCCATGGAAGATCATTTCGAGTAAACTAAAAAAAAACTTCATATCTTTTTTATTTGTCCAATAATATTCTATTTAACTGTGATGGGAAGGCAACATTGTATACAAATTAGAACATATATTATTATGACAATTAACATTTACATTGTGGAGAGGCCATTTTGTGTGGTGGACTTGGGTCGTTCTTTGATTCATATGGACTTGGGTCGTTCTTTGATTCATATACATGATATTCTGCTATAGAGACGGGAGAAGAATGAGAGAGGGCGCTATTATATGAATGTAAGAATGACCCAAGTCCTTCATTCTTACATTAATATAAGATTTAACTCATTCATTTCAGGCACTTCCGGGGGTAATTAGGATTTATCATTTACACACAAGATGAGTCCATGCATAAGCTACAATTTCCTATGTCAAACTGAATTTGGCCAAAAATTGGACTTGGGTCGTTCTTATATTCATATACTCAATTCTTCCGTCGAGATGTTTTTTTTTTTTCATTGCAACTGATTGACAAATTGCCCTACATCGACGTTCATAAGCACTGAATTGATCAGTGTTTTAGTAGTAGCAATGATAAAAATCATGGGCGTACATACTCGAGCAGGATTTGAACCTACGACCTCCTGATCCCCGGACAGGCGTCATCTCCACTAGACCACCGAGCTTTCGCCCAACAGCAAGTGTTGGTTCTAATCCTTATAGCATGCAGCGGGTACTGCTTTTATTATTCAAAATTAGTGAAATTCGATGTAGGGCAATTTGTCAATCAGTTGCAATGAAAAACATCTCGACGGAAGAATTTCACTAATTTTGAATAAGTCAAAGCTTGCTGTCATATCAGTATTTGTTCTAACAATGCATATTATTGTATTACTTAGGTTGAAGATAATGTGTGTAAACGAACGCGGTACTTGTATTTCTCTGCTTTGCACGAGCTAATGTTTCATTTTTATTGATTCAGTGTGATAAAAGACGTAGCGTCTTCTGACATCTCTATTGGTACTAACCCAATGGACATATCCCGTCCATATCCTGTGGAATCACAATTTCACTACACACACACATGTATGTATGTAACTATGTATGTATGTATGTATTCATAAACCCTTCAAAAAAAGTTTGGAAATCTAACTTCACTTGTAAATTTCTCCAGTTTGTAAGCACTGTACAATACATGCTTGATATCAATGGAAAGATCATTAAATTCTCTTTGAAATTATATCCTACTCATTATGATTATGCTATCAAGTAAAGGGCTGTACTCAAAAGTGTCTGATAAAGTCTGCATTGAAAAGCTGCAAAATGAACAAGAACGGTCCTTATGAATGAGAATGGTCGTGAAGAATAAAGAGAACATCTTCTTTTGTGTTATGTCTTTTGTTCTCAGATGGTCAGCCATGAAGGCAAATTTCAATAGACATTTTAATTTCACATTCAAGTTTTCAGTGGTGCAGGATGCCATGCCAGGCAATTTTGATAGCTCATCAAGTTTTATGGTTGTACATCATGCCACGTATAACGAATGTTCAAAAAGCCCGCGCCACAGGGCAAATTGAAGCTGAGGTGCTTTAAAAAGATGACAACGCAAGACCGCATAGAGCGAGACTTGCGCGCTACTTTCTCGAAAGAGGGAGATAGCATCACTAGAATGGACTGGACTGCATGCAGCCTCGACCTCAACGCCATAGAATATCTTTGAGATCAACTTGGCCGAGCTGTGGGGAAGAGGGTCACAAATCCAACGACATGGGCGGGACTCCGTCAGATACTGGTTGACGAGTGGAACGCCATTCCTCAGCAGCGGAATCACGAAGCTAATCAACAGTATGAGGACACGGTGCCAGGCGGTGGTACAAGCACTTGGGTCGTCCACCAGATACTGAGCCCCGATCATATTCATTGACAATTATAAAGAGAAAGTAAACATTAAGTAAAGACAAAATAACGCAAACTGAAGAAAAAATAAAGATGAAACTCCAATAAAACCAAGACCATATCATTTCACATCTTTATGTCTTTGTTGTGGTTAATATGGCGTGGTTCTGTGAGATAAAATGGTTTGAGTCATGATCGCCTGTATTTGTGTGTGTGCGCGCGCGCGCGTGTGTGTGTGTGTGTGTGCGTTTGTTTATCTGTTTGGTTGAACGCATACATGTTTCACTCCATAAGAATGCTGATGTTACAGTAAATGAACATACGAATGAACACCAAAGAAACAATGGGGAACTCACTCATAACGAGGAAACTCCATTAGGAACGTCAAAAATTGGGCCAATTCGCAGCTTTTAAATTCTGACTGTACCTCATATTTGTAAGTACTGCACCTCCATGTATACGATAATCATAACAAGTATGGTATCATTTTTAAAGAGAAATAAACAATCTTTAAGTGTGGTACTAAGCACAAATTATTTCTAAGAAAAAATGAGAAATAATTGATCAAACTCAGATTTCCAAACTTTTTTTGAAGGGTTTATACATATATATACTGTACATACACATTAAATGTATTGTATACATGCACACAATGCGCATCTCAGAAAAAGTTGGGAGAAGCTACAATACAGGGCCTATTGGACAGTGCCAGTGGTGCATGTAGTAGTCTTGGCGCAGACTCCTTTACGACCGACAAGAATTTATACCTGTTAACTACATCGTCACTGATTTCTAAATAATGAATTATGGGGGACGTGCTATTCTACAGTTAGCTATGTAGGGGCCTACATAAGCTCCATGCACCAGTCTAGTTTACAAAAGTTTCCATCCGCAATTTATTCTCGTTAGCCGTGAGAATAAAGGCATAACCTCTCGTGATCAGTGTCAAATAGGAGTTCGTCATTGTTTGAAAATCAGTCTTTACAAACCTTGAAACGTACCACCGGCGAAAGTGATCCAATGAAAGCAGTAATCCGATAAAACGCCATGGCAGATCGGTAAATGGCTTGATGGATTAACCTATCAGTCGCCAGTAAATGCATGTGATTTGTTGCAGTGTAACGTGACGACCAATCTTTCTCTATTAAGTCATATCCGAACTGCTATCTGTTGGGCGACGAATACGCTACAAACAGAAAAAGCGTCAAAATGGCCATGAGTTGGCCATGATATTGACAATGTATCAAGTTTTGGCAAATTTGATATCATTCAAACAACAAACCTTGGTCTACGCAGCTCGATACTGTCGATATGTGTGGCGCCCATTGTGACATCATCATGGCTAGCTTTGAAGCTGGTGGTACCGGGACCAATTCCTGCTGAACGAATGACCCGCTACGCCGGTCCCACTTCTTACCACACGTGATCTTTTCTAGCCCTCGACCGAGTACCATTGGGATCAAAACGACTGGATAAGAAAGAAAATTCCTTCCATCAATGTATAGTACTGTATGATAATGATGGCAATAAGGTAATCATGAACTAATCAATGATGATAATAATCATGATAGAAATGATGCCAACATTAAGAGTTAGCTATGGAGGAGGGAATCAACTATAAAGACTTGAGACATATCGTTACTCTCAAATGTGAATACAATGTATATAGATGCAAAGAAAATTTACCAGCGTCCGAATGACAATCCTAGAATTTCAACAATCCCTTCAAGTTTAGATTGAATAAAGAACAAAACATCCCACGCGAGAAAAAGAACTTTGAGTGTTAACGCCTAAAGAAACAAAAAATGAGTCATACTGATGTTGAAAACTATGAAACCACATAGTGTGAAAAATGCAATTGTGTCAATATAGGCTAAAATTTTAGTCGTTTGCACCATCATCCTAACGGTCCGCAACACGCCAAGAACGCAATCATGAAGCTTGCCAAATACCATGGCATGAATGAATATGAATGAAATTTCCGGTAACATTATCAAGATACTTACACGTCAGAATGAGAAAAATGCTTCTACCAAAGTGTACAGCCATTTGGTCCGTCATGCCACAATCACGCTGAAAGGAAAATCCAAGAAGTGAAGGTAGCAACCAAACAAAGTCGTATAAGGTATGGTATAGTCACGACGCAGTGGGTAGCATTATTCATGTTAAAGCCACTATTCATCAGTTGCAGTTAGTGCTTCAAAATAGTTCTCAAATGTGATTTTGAGATAGAAAAAACCAACGTAAAAATTACAACCAGCACGCCCAGTAGACTTACTATTCATGGTAAGCATTGTTAGATATACAAAATGTGGACAATTTAATAGTTTTATTAGAATTGTTTTTAGAATAAACCGTATGACAGTTATGGTTTGGTGGGAAAGTGAGTGATACCTCGTTGTGTTTGCGGTTTTATTATGACATTTTTATATATATAATCCTATGGCATAGGATGTTTTGTGATACAACTTAACTTTACATTATGCATCAAATGTGATAATTCTAATAGTTTTCAACAGCTGCTGCTCTCAATAGTAAACAGTGGCTTTAAAGTTGGTATAATGGTCAAATATATATTGCGGGAAATTGATATTACGAGCCAAAAGAGCAAATAATTTTGAAATTTGTATAATCCTACAGGATATACAAACAGGCAGATCAGAGAGATTTTTACGAGCAACTGTATGAATGTCTTATGACATTCATTCATTTATTCATCCATTCATTCATTCATTCATTTTTTTCATTTCCAACAGAGACATATAGATATTTTAATTGAATACATAAATGTCAACTCAACATAATACATAATAAAGTATAAATTTACAAAATATTGTAAGTTTACGGAATTTAAGGAATGCTAAATAACAGTGCTTGTAAGGTTCCTTCCCCCTACACGTAATACCAAAAAATATATATATATATGATTGATAGACTGGTGATTTACATAAAAAGTTGGAAAGAAAAAGGAACTAAGATATGGAGACCTATAACTAAACCTAACTAACCCGAAACATTAAACACCCTGGACAAAACCATAAACACTAAAATCGCTGTCATGCGGGAAGAGAGAGGGAGAGAGAGAGAGAGAGAGTGTGTGTGTGTGTGTGTGTGTGTGTGTGTGTGTTTGTGTGTGAGAAACTTATTACGTGGTGTGAAGATAAAAGACAAAACGAGAAGGAAGAAGACTATACAAGCCTATAGGTAATGGATGATTGGAGCCGCTCAGCAGTGATTGCTTAGTTTCAACAGAAAATAAAGTTAGATTTTCCAGTTCTTTGCAACCATAAGGATCAGCACAACTTTACATTTTTCGTAATGTTGATATACATAATATTAATTTTCATGATAAGATTCATATGAATTCTAATAAATGTTCAAGATTTTTTTTTCAAATTCGATAATACATATTTGATCATTACCTCTTATAATAGGAGGGGATCTTAAAGTGTAACAATACCATGAGTATTATGTTTGCTATATTTGTAGTAAATAATTGAGACATGCCGTCTGCAAAATATTTGAATTTTTTGCAATCCCAATTCTTATTTATTAGGATTCAAAGGTGAATTTTAAAGAGTGTGTGAGAATGAGATCCTTTGACATCGTATAATATATGTTTGATTTAGCCAAAGGAGCTCTTAAATTGATTAGAAAAACAAAAAAGATATAAATTATTTAGGAAGAATTTAGTTGAAGGCACGAAAGGTAGAACACTTTCTGTAAACGCGAATAATTATACAGTTTTATTTTGTTTTTAATTTGGGAATAACATTTTATACCACGGTAAATCATTGGTCAATGCAAAACTAACATCACAGAAGAAGAGTTATAGAAAGTCGAGAGTATATCAAATGAGCAAAGGATTGCATTTTACCAAGTATACTTCACACTTTCAGGGTCAGTCTAGATCTCAAAGAGCACTTAAGGGAAAAACATATGCTTGATATGTGTATGCACGAACATTTTATCGTATCTTAAGGTACAAGAGGAGGAGACCGTTATCAACGGCCCATTGGGATAACGGCTTCTGGGCGATATGGTAATTGTAATTTTCTCCTATCTTTATAAGAAGGAACAACACACAGATACAAAATATAATGAACAATCGCTATTTGAACCTCGAGTATTTCCAATATCATTCAGCCGCTGAGAACAACGCAAAGGGAATAATGTATCAAGACAGAGACAAATAATATGTCTGGACACAGAATTGAACATCTTAAAGGTCCAGTTTACCTTTGGGAGCAGTCATTTGCAAAATGTTCAAGATATCGCCTTTCATTCATATGTGTAGGTCTGTTGTACCACAAAACACCCTTCCATGTGAAATTTTTGCATTGAAGCCTAAGTTATAAGGAGAGGTGAGCATTTTTCTCAATAAACTGTAGCGGTATACGGTTTAGTTGGAAACATTTTTGTTGTAACTATTGTTCACATTTTGTATATTTAACAATAATTACAATTACTGATTCCAATTTTCACAGAGGTTGTTTCTGTCCCTAACTCATACTTTAGAACTATTTTAAAGCATTAATGCTGGGTTTTCGTTTCATCTGCAAATGGTAAATTATGCCTTTAATAGGGAGAAGAGATAGAAACAGTATTTGAAGAATTTTGGAGCTTAATCACAAATTAACAAAAAAGAGAACACCTTACCTGCAAATTCGTATTTTAGGCATAGGTCTACGAAAACTAGAATTTACTGTAGGCAAAAAAAAAGTTAAGATTTGTGATATTCAGCAAATCGGTGAGCGATTTGTGATAGGCAGGAAACCTGTGAACAAAATTGCTAATCCAATTATTATTGCACGGAGAGTATTGTAGGATGATTTCAAACACCGAAAAGAAGGGCTGCGTCTTAGATCAACAGATAATGAGTTCTACAAATCAGGTCCATGGTGTCTTACAGATGTGCTATGATAAGTCTAAGATTTTCCAAATGATAGTTTGTCTCGTGACGGGAACGATAAAAATGGATGAACATTTTTTAGCATTACCTGAACCTCTTTACTATACATTTACTCTTATCTATACATGAAAGTTACAGTTTGCCGTGTGTAAGTCAAGTGATTTTTCGAGGCTTTATGAAACCAGCATTCAGTGTGTGCCAAGAAATCAGAACAATTAGTAATATAAAGTGTTACAGCACGTTTCTGTAGTGACAATATATTTATTTTACTAGTACCGCAGTTTCCCGTACGATATTCATTACGTGATATAGCTTGTGTGAATGTATCATAAGGAATTTGCAGTGTGTTTCAGTGAGATATTCTCCAAGTTTCCGCACAACCCCGATATTTCTTGATATTGTTGAATGAACTCTGTGAATATGATCGACCATTTCACGTGTTAGTGAGTAGTTACTTCCCAAAATGTAAACGCTTACCATAATTATGTTTGAGCAACGATATTTTGAGTCGGATCGGTATACGACTTTTTTTTCAAAATAATTTTTTTTCCAATATCAAGTGGCAGTTTAGAACACCTTAAAACCATTTTGGAAGTTCATGAGAGAGAGAGAGAGAGAGAGAGAAAGATCCTCTCATCATCCTTAAACAGATATACCAACCACTATAACGGTACATTAAATTTGAAGTCACGTTTCAGGGCACATTAGTATATAATCTCTTTCCATTTCACAAGTTTCTATAATTATACCTTTCGTTTATATCTACATTTCGGAAGCGAGGTACTCTCAATCCCTTCGGTATTGGCTGTTAAAAGAAAACAAAGTTAACACAACAAATGGAAGCACACATACACATACACACAAACACACACACACACACACACACACACATGCACAATCGACCTGTTCGTTGAATCTTAACTGAAGAGGTGAATTTCAGAAACAACGTTAAACTTAGCGTTTGGACTCTCAAGTTCTCTCCGACTGACTTGAATCGACTTAAATGGAATTGCAAACCTCTTAAACTTAACTGCAAAGGAAATATATACAATACATTGTTGTCTTGCTCTGACAGTGGGACAACATCTAACGCAATATAAACATCGGTAAATTCAACAAAAAAAATATATATATATATTGCACTTACATTGTGTAACAGCAAAGTACAAAAGACGCCTTCTGTGTCATGTATCGAGATTGAGGACAAAGAAAAAATTGAGAAGAGAGAAGATATGTGGACACGAGGCCTGTTACCAGTACCATACCCTCAAACCCTTCATCACTCTGATTGACTCGCAGTAGATTGATATTTTATATTATATTTTTAGATACTTAGTATAGCAACATTTCACTCCGAGCCTCTTCTCGAATAGAACTGTCTCCCTCTTTTTTTGAACAAGTCAGACACTAGCTCCTCAAGTGTATCTATTCGTGCGTATTATATTTATTGTGTTTTCTCTAGGCACGAAATCCCCCTTTTTTTAAGTTATGAGTTAAGGAAAGTACACACGCCATGAAGTTACAAGATTTGGTTTACCTTCCAGATAATCCGTTACATTGGCGACTGACTCGCCAATCAAGACACAGTAGTCCTGTCCGATTTGTGGTCGTACAGTCGGCGGGTATCTACCGCGGGTGGTAAACTGCCGTCAAGCAGGACTGTCCGGCAATATCATGTCGAATGAGCCGTAAGGGCTGATAGCTGATGGCTAGTTTGTGGTTTGTACCATGGGTGTTTCTGCTGCGCACTTGCTAATTGTCATATCCATGCATTGCGCATGCGTCAATGTCAACGACGCGGAGTTTGAGGAGTTTAGTATCAGCAATGCTGCCGCCAATGATTCAAGTTTTGTTTTGTTTTGCTTGGTTGTCTGATAAACGAGCAATTCAAATTCATGATTTTTTTTTTTTTTTTTTTGTCAAGATGTTACCATTGCAACCGATTGACAAATTGCCCCACATCGACTTGTAAATACGCACTGAATTGACCATCGTTTCTAGTAGTAGCAACGATAAAAGAAATCATCGGCCTATATACTCGAGCAGGATCCGAACCTATGACCTCCTGATCTCCGGACAGGCGTCATCTCTACCAGTCCACCAAGCTTCCACCCGACAGTCAGTTGCAACGAAAACATCTCGACGGAAGAATTTCGTGAATTTCAAAAATTACGCAGTACCCGCTGCATGCTATCAGAATTAGAACCAACACTAGCTGTCCGGCGGAATCTCGTTGGTTTAGTGGAGATGACGCCTGTCCGGTGATCAGGTGGTCGTAGGTTCGAATCCTGCTCGAGTATGTACGCTCATGGTTTCTTTTATCACGGCCCCTACTAAAAAACGCTGATCAATTCAGTGCTTATATTTACGCCGATATTATGCTATTTCCTGTTGTGTTTTTGTGTCTATTGATCAGGTTTGGAACCAACGGCGTAGCCAGGATTTGATCTTAGGGGGGGCGGTTAGTCTGCGAGGGAGCGAAGCGACCGAGCCCGAGCGAGCGGAGCGAGCGAGGGGGGGAGGGTGTGGGAGGGGGGACCACGGTGAGAACTTTTTGCATTTTGATGTTGTAAATGGTGCAATTTGATGCATGTTTTTGCGCGTTTAATCGACGTGAAACAGTCCCACTTGTTTAAGGTCGCAGTATATTTTGGTCTAGATTATTATTGAACAATTTGCCTATAAAATGGTATCATTTAAATACACTTCTTGTGTTAATTCTTTTCACTGAATATCATGAACGCGACTGAACCCGAGCGAGCGGAGCGAGCGAGGGGGGAGGGGAGGGTGTGGGAGGGGGGTGTCCCCCCTCCCACGGTAAGAACTTTTTGCATTTTGATGTTGCAAATGGCGCAATTTGATGCATGTTTTTGCTCATTTTATCGACGTGAAACAGTCCCACTTGTTTAAGGTAGCGGTATATTTCAGTGTAGATTATTATTGAACAATTTGCCTATAAAATGGTATGATTTAAACACACTTCTTGTGTTAATTCTTTTCACTGAATATCATAAACGCGACTGAACCCGAGCGAGCGGAGCGAGCGAGGGGGGGAGGGGAGGGTGGGGGAGGGGGGTGTCCCCCCTCCCACGGTAAGAACTTTTTGCATTTTGATGTTGCAAATGGTGCAATTTGATGCATGTTTTATCGACGTGAAACAGTCCCACTTGTTTAAGGTAGCAATATATTTTGAGGTAGATTATTATTGAACAATTTGCCTATAAAATGGTATCATTTAAATACACTTCTTGTGTTAATTCTTTTCACTGAATATCATGAACGCGACTGAACCCGAGCGAGCGGAGCGAGCGAGGGGGAGGGGAGGGTGTGGGAGGGGGGTGTCCCCCCTCCCACGGTAAGAACTTTTTGCATTTTGATGTTGTAAATGGTGCAATTTGATGCATGTTTTTGCGCGTTTTATCGACGTGAAACAGTCCCACTCTTGTTTAAGGTAGCAATATATTTTGATGTAGATTATTATTGAACAATTTGCCTATAAAATGGTATCATTTAAATACACTTCTTGTGTTAATTCTTTTCACTGAATATCATGAACGCGAGTGAACCCGAGCGAGCGGAGCGAGCGAGGGGGAGGGGAGGGTGTGGGAGGGGGGTGTCCCCCCTCCCACGGTAAGAACTTTTTGCACTTTGATGTTGTAAATGGTGCAATTTGATGCATGTTTTTGCGCGTTTTATCGACGTGAAACAGTCCCACTCTTGTTTAAGGTAGCAATATATTTTGATGTAGATTATTATTGAACAATTTGCCTATAAAATGGTATCATTTAAATACACTTCTTGTGTTAATTCTTTTCACTGAATATCATGAACGCGACTGAACCCGAGCGAGCGGAGCGAGCGAGGGGGAGGGGAGGGTGTGGGAGGGGGTTGTCCCCCCTCCCACGGTGAGAACTTTTTGCATTTTGATGTTGTAAATGGTGCAATTTGATGCATGTTTTTGCGTGTTTTATCGACGTGAAACAGTCCCACTCTTGTTTAAGGTAGCAATATATTTTGATGTAGATTATTATTGAACAATTTGCCTATAAAATGGTATCATTTAAATACACTTCTTGTGTTAATTCTTTTTCACTGAATATCATGAACGCGACTGAACCCGAGCGAGCGGAGCGAGCGAGGGGGAGGGGAGGGTGTTGGAGGGGGTTGTCCCCCCTCCCACGGTGAGAACTTTTTGCATTCTGATGTTGCAAATGGTGCAATTTGATGCATGTTTTTGTGAGTTTTATCGACGTGAAACAGTCCCACTTGTTTAAGGTAGCAATATATTTTGATGTAGATTATTATTGAACAATTTGCCTATAAAATGGTATCATCTAAATACACTTCTTGTGTTAATTCTTTTCACTGAATATGAACGCGACTGAACCCGAGCGAGCGGAGCGAGCGAGGGGGAGGGGAGGGTGTGGGAGGGGGTTGTCCCCCCTCCCACGGTGAGAACTTTTTGCATTTTGATGTTGTAAATGGTGCAATTTGATGCATGTTTTTGCGTGTTTTATCGACGTGAAACAGTCCCACTCTTGTTTAAGGTAGCAATATATTTTGATGTAGATTATTATTGAACAATTTGCCTATAAAATGATATCATTTAAATACACTTCTTGTGTTAATTCTTTTCACTGATTATCATGAACGCGACTGAACCCGAGCGAGCGGAGCGAGCGAGGGGGAGGGGAGGGTGTGGGAGGGGGTTGTCCCCCCTCCCACGGTGAGAACTTTTTGCATTTTGATGTTGCAAATGGTGCAATTTGATGCATGTTTTTGCGCGTTTTAACGAGTTGAAACAGTCCCACTTGTTTAAGCTTGCAGTATATTTTAGTGTAGATCATTATTGAACAATTTGCCTATAAAATGGTATCATTTAATCTTCTTGTGCTAATTCTTACACTGAATATCATGAACGCTGTCTGCAGTTCAGCAATCAAACAGAAAAAGCATGCACACGAGGGTGTAGATAGGGGCATATCCCATCCCACACGAAGGTGATTTTGCGTTTTCAGACCTGAAATTCAGCGATCTGGTGCAATGTTTGCTGCAATACTTTTTCATCGAAGTGTTAAAATCACGGAATTTAGCTCTTATTCCGAATGAGCACCATCTGTGTGTATGTGTAAAGTCTAGTGAGGTAGAGCTTAGGGGAAGGGGGATTCCCCCTCCCGCTCGCGGAGCTTTTGTGTTTTTAAAATTGAAATAAAGCGATCTGGGTGTAGCCACAGTCTACTTCTATGCATGGTGGAAGGGGGGGAGGGGTGGGCGACCAGGGAGAAGGCGTGGGCGAGTGTTATCTCCACCCTTCCCTTCCGATGGAGCTTTTGCCTTTTTAAGGTTGAAATTGAGATATCTCGTATACGCATATTTGATGGAATCAACATTTGGGAAATCACAACAACAACAAAAAAAAAAACTGATGGGGGGGGGGGGGGACTGAGGGAGGAAAGGGTCGATTAAAAGGGGAATTCCCCTTATACATGAGGGAACCTTGAGTTTTCGGAATATAAGTGATAAGTCTTGTGCACTCAGATTTATTCATATTTTGTTTGTAAATCTAAAAAGTGTACTAAGCTAGGGAAAGAGGCACAGAGGGGGAGGGTTTGGGAGGGGGGTACCCCCTCCCAAGCACGAGAGATTTTGCATATTTTGAATTGAAATTCAACGATCTGGTGCACACTTTGAGTGAAATATTCAAAAAAATATCTTATCTGATGAAAGGTTGCAAAGGAGACCCGCTTCATGTGCATGCATACAGTAAACACGCATTTTTTTTTCCGCCTCCCAAATCCCCGGTCCAAATCTTAGGGGGGGGGGGGGGGGGGGGCGACCGCCCCCATCGCCCCCCCCCCCCCCCCCCCCTGGCTACGCCAGTGTTTGGAACTCCAATTCGTGCTTGATGTAAGATTGACAAGAGAGATGAGAGACGGATTGTGTATTATATAATTAGAGTTCTGCGTGTGAGTGAAAAAAAAAATCAATGCTATACAATGCTACTTTCAATATCAAAAGCTTGTACAGCAGCTGTAAACAGGCCTCACAACGTTTTTTGATAAGTCCAAAATATGCTGGTACCTATAAATCGTACATTTGGAGGAGATAAACTCTCTCACGAGCAATTTTTTTGAAGGAATCTCCTACATTCAAGGCTCAAAGTCCCAGCGTTTCAGAAAATTTTCACGACAGCTATATATACTTCTTATCTAGTAATCAATAACGACTCATCATCTGACACAGGTTGATTAAACATCTTTCACCTACGTTTGGAAAATATGAGCTTTACAGACACGCTGACCATGAAAACAATCAGGAGAGGATCAATCTTCGTCGTTGTGTTCGTGAATACTTCATGACTCATTTTGTTGGGCAAAAAAATATATATAATATTGCGTACAGTACTGTTCCTGTGCTGTGGTGTATTGAGGGTATAACTTAAGTCAAATTCACGCAATTTCCGTTGTTTTAGCAATACTATTGTTATATTCTTTTCAGTTCCATTTTCATTTTTGCTTCTCTTTGTTATATATATATATATATATATATATATATATATATATATATGATATATATATATATATATATATGATATATAGATAAATATATATATATATATATACAATGTATATATATATATGTATATATATATATTTCTCTCTCTTTCTCTCTCTCCCTCTCTCTCTCTCTCTCTCTCTCTCTTCTCGCTCTCCATTTCCAGTTTAGCCAGCTCAGGACGTGTGGTCCCGCTACGCAAAAGATCAAAACTAAGTGACTATGAATCAATTCAATTTGAAATGATTTAATTTTCATATAAAGTAATACAAAGTAATATACATAACGCTTACAAGAGTACATAATTTTTTAACGGAACATGATGAGGATGTGTGTTTTTCGTGTATCGTATGCCTGTGTGCAGCTCTTTAAAGGCAGGATTGATGCCTTTCCCTTTCCAATTACGGATTTCTTTTTTCGTTCTGTATTTCCTCACTCCTTTTTGAAAGTCATAATCCCAGAGAAAAAGACTTAAATGTAGTACACATCTTTTGTAAGCTCAAATCTTTGTTGGTTTGGCGACAAAGCTTTGAGTGATTCAAAGTTCATCATGTAACACTTATGTGATTAAAAGTTCCTGAAAATATTATGTACTCATGTAAGCGTTATGTATATTGCTTTGTATATATGGAAATGAAATCATTTGAATTGAATTAAATTGATTGTGGGAACTTATAATTGTATAGAATTCTCATCTAAATTATTGATCTAAATGTATGTACTTGGGGTTTTCTCGTGTAACTATCGATACTGCTTTGTTATTGTTTCTCATCTACATGTAAGGGAGCCGTCTGTAAAACAGCGCTGTTACGATAACAGTGTTGAAAAGAATCCTCCTTAAAAGCATCCATTTGTCTGCAGTTTATCTTTGCGTGCATATTCTTTATGATGAAAATTAGATACAATGCAACAATACAATACAATTTTCCATGCATACTCTTTTACAAACACTCGTGCATGATTTGATTTGCTTGGTACCATGATTAATTTTAGTAACACATGAAGCCCATCTCATTGACCAGGATGTTGTTTTATTGCCAATCAGGTACAATTTCAATTGTAATTAAAAGTACAAACAAAATGATCTTGCACATGGATTCTACGACCAAATCATTTTAGTTATCAGATAATATGATAATAGAAAATGACCCCAAAAAAGATGACAGAATAAAAGTAGATTATCATTACGTGTCATTTTCATTTTTTTTTTTTCGTGTTGGTTTCATTCCTTTGCTTTCGTTTTCTCCAAATACCGACAGCAGTGTACAAAATCTGACACAGTGCAGCAGCACGAGAATGTGGACGAAATTCAAACCTTTGAAGTGAACTAGCACAGATTATTGCGCAATGCCAACAACACGTACGATGGTATACTTTCTTTGACACAACGATAAGAAACTTCCTAGCTTTGGAGTATACAAGATAATTATTGTTAGAGATTAGGATCTAAAAACAGATTATTCTTATAATTAAAGTGCTGATTAGCAGGACACGCCCAGTAAAGTTTCCAAACCCCATGTGATCACTCAAAAAGGCCGATGAGAGCTCTACTTCTTCCGGAGCATGCTAACCGCGGTGCACCCGCCCTTGAGCGCTCCCAGTGCTGCCATGACCTGATCCTCGTCTATGTCTTCGACGCCCTGAGCACGCAGGTCCTGCGAGGTCTCGTACACTATCGACAAAGGGGACGCCAAAGAGACAGAGAGGACAGGAGAATTCATAAAAGTAAATGCTGGTGTCTATGTTTGATCAAAGAAGCAACATCAGAAAATGGCGTTACAACCGTTATTGTAAGGCCACGCATTTGCAGTTAATCCATTGTGCTGGAATTCTTACACGTTCTAATGCTATAACGCTATTCTTAAGCTGTCCTAAATGTATTTGAATATAAATCATATATGTCACAGTATTATATAATTGTATAAATCATTTTATACTACATGATAGTACTAAACACAATGTGTATTATAATATACATAATTACATATGCATGATTATATATGATAGTTCTGTAAATTATGATAGTTCTGCTAATTTATAATTCTATCATTTTAAATTTACACACTGACAAGGGAAACGGTTGACAGTCGCTTTCGTTGGATTTGACAATTTCTTCAGCCGCTATCAACCAAAGAGTATGATGGCGTGTGGTTTATTTTATGTTTGTATCCATTCAAATGTTTATGAATTTTGCTTGGTGTACTGTAGTTTTGGAAATGAATGAATAACAAAGTAACTCTGCAGAGAAAAAAAAAAACATACTGTAACAGTGAAATCGATATAATTACATGTATCTATAGGAAAAGTTTATAATGTAAAATATAACATATTCATTTTTATCACTTTGAAAAGTATGAGATTATATCTAATAAAAGAAAAGAAAATTGTTGAGAAATTATAATTATCTCATGAAAGAAAAGAAAACTGTTGACATAATAGTTGATGAGTATATATATTAATAGTGAGATCTTCAAGTATATTTCTTGTTTTGTAAAGGTCGAAGTTCTTTTGAGATTTTTTCTTTGTTTTTATTAAACAGTGCGTAAGATGACTTTTAAAAAGATTGAAAATGGCGTTTATTTGGTTTTGCATTATATATATCAAAATGATCTCTTACCGAGCTGTTTGAAAGGAACCATGTTAACGTAGTGGCATCCTTTCTTCGCAGCTGACACGGCTGTCTTGCCAGCGTCCGCCAGAGCAGTGGCACCACTCTTAGTGGCTTTACCCACGTCGCTCGCAGCCTTGCTCGCCCAGTCGCCAACACTCTTAACCGCGTTCGAAAACCAGCTTTCCGCTCGCATCCTGTCCAGCAGGCCCGGATCATCTGTCGTGCGGAGGGTGCGGTTGATTAGGGGTATTTCTTTTCACTTATTTTTTATTCATTTATTTACTTGTTTGGTTATTCATGTATTTATTTATCTATCTGTCTATCTAATTATTAGTTTATTTATTTTCTGTAGGTTAGCTCTGTCAGTGGATATAAACCATGTAATTCTCAGATATCCTAAACATCACAAAATACACATATTGTAGACACATAAGAAAATAACATGTTATACAAGTACGGTACACTTACAGCATGGCGAGGTAGCTGAGTATTACGGAGTATTTAACAGGTCCGTTATCAATTTTATTTTATCATTGGTTTTGCCAATTCCTTTTGATTATCACTATAAATATCATAATCATTCTACTGTTGAATTGTGAACATCATTCAAGCTAAAGTGGAAAACCCCATTTCTTAAATTTCAACAAATTTTAATTCCAATCAAAACATAGCATGATGGTTACCTTGATGATAGGTGAGCGACATGACAGAATATGTGGCATTGTCATTATAGGCCTACTCTTAACTCCTGATGAAATTTATTACACATCAATTTTGGAAGAAAAGATGTGGAAGGCAAATTAATCAGAAAAAGAAATGAAATGATATTCCACTTGTACTTATGTGGATTCCTCCGGTTAATGTTATTGATTATAATCAGACATTGAAATGAATATGAAAAAGATTGGGAAAATCGTGAAACTACGAATATAAACATACACATACACACACGCACACACACACACACACACACACTCTCTCTCTCTCTCTCTCTCTCTCATCCTTAGACACACACACACACACACACACAAATGTACATTGCGGAGAAATGAAAAATTAGCGAAGGGTTTTTGATAGGGGAAGGGGGAAAATGGGGAAAAACAAACGGATTAGCGACATGCAGATGCGTTTTAAGCTCTTATCTTAATGTTATTTCATGGTTTGAGGTTTTGACGTTGAAATCAAGACTCTTGGGATGTTTACCTTGGAAATATATGCAACAAACAAAATATGATTAATGTATCCTGTATGCAAACATACTAATTGACTTATTTCGCCATTCTTTGATAATGTGTTTACTTCTACGGGACAGGTGGAATTCAAACCCGAAGCCATTTCATGGTTATAAAACGAAAGCACTTCAACAGCAAAAGGGCAAGCAGGTTGACACAAGCAAGTGCATAGATTTACATCCTGCATGATTCCTCGGTGGAATACCCAGAATGTTTGCACCAAGTAGGATTCGAACCCAACGTCTCATATGAAAGGGTCTAGAGCCTAAGCCACTATATTGATACCCATACCAGCACACCAACTGTCGTGTTTTGGTATACACCTACAGCTATCTCACATCAGCAGGATCTCAAAAGACAGGGACCTGGGAGGCATTTCACGAAGCGTTTTGGTCGGATATATTTGTGACAAACTGTTACAAGCTACAGAAATCCTTGCATCTGATTGGCTGAATGCAAATTTGTCTGACAACTTTGTAGGACAAAATACTTCATGAAATGCCCCCCCCCCCCCCCCCCCCTGTTTCATAAAGCTGTTCGTAAAGTCATGCGAAACTTTGCGAACGACTGGAACATAAAGTGCCAATATACTATATGTGCACATTTTCCTTTACGTTTTATCAAAGTGCGACCATAATTATGTCAATATTTCAGCAACATTGGGGCAAAAATACACTTACAACTAAAAACGTGTGTTAACACTTACGAATAATTATTATCATCTATAAACATGAACGACTTACCTAGTGATTCCTCGTTATAAAAGTCGGAATAAAGTCGACTCCTGCACGATCCCTCGTGTAAGACGGCCAGGAACAAGGCAAGGGACAGTATTATAGTACACTTCATGTCTGGAACAAAATAATAGTGATTAGTAATTACGATAACGTTTATTTCAGTAATTATGATGCTCAATACTATATCGAGTGTGTAACGACTGTCATATCATCTAGAAAGATGATTACGATATGATGATGATGATAATAACAATAATCATTATTAGTACTACTATTATCATCATAATGATAATGATAATACTGTAATACTATTAGTATCAAATGATAGTGATGATGGTGATTAAGTACCATCATGATCATATAATAATAACAAAAATGGTGATGTCTTATTGCACAGAGAAGCCTCTTCAGCGTTAGTATTGCTCTTCTAATCTGCTTTATAAGGTACTATAGTAACCTGTTGATGTTTACCCAGACATTGCCAAGAACCCGTTTGTACAAGTGAGGCCACACTTTAAAAAATCCGGGTCAGAACTGACCCGGAACCTGGTCCGTTGGGGTCATACACACCCCGTTCCGGACCAAAAATGACTAGAAATTTGGTCATGAAGACCCGGAATGGGGACACCCTAACCCAATTTATGACTCTGAATGGGGTCATATCTGACTTTATAAATGTATGAATAAATAAATAGATAAGTAAATGAATAAATAAATAAATAAATAAATAAATAAATAAATAAATCTCTTGTCACTGCTTGTAAGCAGGCAGCAAGCGATCTTGGAAAAAAAATATCAGATCATTGTTATCTTCATAAGAAAAAAAAAGTAGTGATTATATGATAACGAATCTTACACCAAACTGTCTTTGGATGCATTTCTTTGATGTCACTAAAGATTTTTTTTTTTTTGGAAAGAATTACAGGATCTCGCCAATCGGGCTTTCGCACCCTACCCCTTGCAATATCTCTCATCAGTTTGCTTGACCGGAATAATTGGTGGATAATCAGATACAAAGATCTGGATGTTCTTTTGATCTAAGCAAAATTCTGATTATAAACGCTAAGTGCAACCATAAGCATGGGCGTAAATCCCGGGGGGGATGGGGGGGATATATCCCCCCCACTTTTGAAGGAGGGGGGGATGGCCTGTACAAATATCCCCCCCTGAAATTCTCCCAAGAAGAAGACGTAGGAACAAAAAAAAAAAAAAAAAGATGTGGTGATATTGATTTCAGCATGATGGATTATTGCATAGCCTATAATCTAGGCGGAGAATGCAGTTATTGTCTTTGTAATTTGCTGTTAAGCTAAACGTATGATGCAGCGAGATGATTGTCTTTGCCAAGCGATACATCTGATGCGGCGAGACTACGAACAGTGGACGCATCTACCGCGTCCGCTAGGCGCCACGATCGGTGGCAGTTTTTTTTTTCCGAGAAGACTGCCACCGATTAAAAAAACAACAACGACAAACAACTGGATCATAGGCACTGTATTCGCGCGCATCCACTGTTCGTAGTCTCGTCGCATCAGACCAGCTGCATCCCCACCTAGGTTATAGGCTACAAACTGTAATGCATGAGCCATGACGTTCGCACGCCCGCCTCGTGACGAGAGCATACTGCTGTGCTAGCAGCGCTCGCGTACTTCTCTCGCACGCCAATGCATGTAGAGCAATATCGACCGTAATGCATGCTTCGGATGTTGAACTACTATTGTAGCCACACAACCAGATGGCAACCAGCTGCATGCAACCAGGGAGGTGCTCTTCCCACCTCCTTGATGCAACACTGTCTGTAGGGCCATGGACGTAGGCAGGGGCGGATCTAGCTTTTTATAAAGGGGGGGGGGGAGAATTTTTGAAAATCTGTGTGTGAAAATGGCATTTTCTTGCTAAAACACCACTAATAATAATAATAATAATAATAAATAAAATAAATACATAAATAGAAAAAAATAAAATTACAAGTTTAAAAAAAAGATAAGATTTTTAAAAAATGGTCCCCGGATTTTTTTTTTTTTTTTTTTTTTTTTGGGGGGGGGGGGGTTGCAACCCCCCCTCTAGATCCGCTTCTGGTAGGCGTGAACGAGTGCACCATGCCGAGCGCGATACGACTCACGTCGAGCTCCGCATGAGTTATCCAAAGATCTAGATAACAAACGAGTTCGTTAACAGCCTTGTACGAGTTTCAGTCGTAGGAATTGCAACACATTTACCCTCTCCATATTGGCAGTGATTTTGCTCAGTTAGTATAATTCGTTTGCCTCCAGAAAAAACAAAAGGAACGGGTGTCGATTACCATATTTTGCCATATGCAAGTACCTCCTTTAATCTAATGAACATTGCTTTAGATTAATGGTTCAGACCTATTAACCAGATTTCTTTTTTGTTTTCATGGGAGATGTGCAAAAAACACAAGAAAATTCACCTGTTAACAAACATACATCAATAGATTAATAAGACAAGTTTATTCGCAGCCAATCTTATTGATATGCAACATTCATCTCACGAACAGAAAAATGGATTCTTTAATCCCTAATTAAACAATCCCACAGAAAAGGCAAGACATTCTAACAATTTGCCAGAATAGTACGAAAAGATTTTCACTTTTTTTCCAGTGAATAGGACCTACTTGGAATTGAGTACTGAAGCAGATATTGTACCTTACCAAATCATTTTCACACGTTGGTAAGAATGTATAAAACCTGAAGTGCCGTGATCCTTAATGAATTTTACAACTGTATTTATGAGCCTGTAATGTTGTTCAAAAATAACGTTGCTTTTCATGTCATTGTGCTTAGTAGGGGCCAGATATGAAGCCATTAACTTGACAAAGATGGAAAAAAGGTGAGCAAAATAAATAGAATTATCTCTACGAAAAGGAAGGGCAGAACTCATTTTGATTTCTGTAAATATGAATGGTGTTTAAATGGTAATAAAATATACAAAAGAATCTTTAAGAAAAGATCTCAGGAAATTATTCAAATTGTCGGCATCATATGCTCAATTATGTTTGAACTTTCAAAGGCTACAGTATGTAAACATCTGATAGACCTGGGCTTCCAGTCAGTCCGCAGCGTGTGCGATAATGAGGCACGAACGACAATTTTATTCAGAATCTCGTTTACGCAGTTTGTGCCCTTGAGACTGACGAGATTTCGCGATACTTTGCGAGAGTTTTTGCAGAGGTCGCAACAACAGCTTTCATAGCTTTCGCAGTGCATTGTTTGACCCAGGATGGTTAGTTAAATTATAGAGCTGATTATGCTCATTAATTTAACACCTAATTTCCCTATTTTTGATGTCAATATAGTAGTCCATTTTAGCATCAAAGTAAACGATTATTTTGCCAATGTTCAAGAAGCTTTTAGATCATAGTTTGATGTTTTGCTAGTTCCTGACTGGTATTGAAAATAGATCTCCGTAATTTCTTCGATTTCACAATCGTGAAACTTGAGCGAGTATGATCAATTAAAAAACGAAGAGGGGCACCATTTTTAAGGTTGTGAATGTTCCTGTTGAAAACAAGGCAAATTATGTTTTCTTACTGGAAGTGGGGTAGTGAATGAACACGCGTGGAATGTGTTGTTGATACCCAGACAATGGTCGTGGACAATGGCCAGGATTGGAATGTTTCATGAGGGATTCCACTATCGCAGCTAGTCTTTGTTCATTCTGAAATGTGGTGTGTGCAAGCACATGGAAACATGTGCTTACTTCTTTCATGAGCATGCATTTCACCCTGTGTCAAGAATTCAGACTAGCAGTGCTCGGGGCAATCCACATGAATAATTGATTAAGCATTCATGTGCCTTGCAGCAGAGCTCGGGACAGGTGGCAGCCAGGTCCATTGTTCAGGGTCATTGTAAGTACACACTCACATACACATCATTGGTTCCTGTGTAAAGTTCAAGTTTTGTATAGAGAGTGAAAATTCGATCACAATCTGGAACCTAACATTTAAAACTCACAGCATTGAGTCAGTAGCCAATGGATACTACGCAATGCGACACGCCGCGTCTTGCGACAGATTTCGACCAATCACAGACCCGGAATTCCGGTGCGAATGCGAGGATAATCTTTTTAAACTCGACGCTAGACATGTCTCTGAATTTTGCTAGTTCCTGACCCGTATTGAAATGAAGATGGGAAAACGTGCCCTTATTGTGATACTATATACTTTAGCGGACATAGTCTTCACCATATTTTAGAGGGGCATGAAAGATTTCAGGTTAGTTTTTTGGCGTCAAACGTGAAGGAATATTTTTGAATACAATACCGAACTTCGAGAGGGATTTTGATATTCTATATTCTTCTTTTCCGTTTATTTTGATCATGAGCATATTTGCTTATGTTTTTTCTTTCAGTCGATACTAAAAGTGTCGAAAACTGACGAGAAATACTCGTTCTACACGGATTTATTCATGACCATGTATCTGCTCATTACGTATGCAAGCACCGCTCAGCCGAGCATACGACTTGAATAAATACGTGCATTTTCGCTCGCGCTGCGGACTGACTGCTTCAGAAGTGCTCTGATATGTAGGCCTATGTTGCGAGATTTATAGTTAGTAAACGTTGGGTTGTCTTCAATTAAAGTACGGTTTGCTTAATCTATTCCTGTGAGGTAACTGAAGTTAAAAGGTAAAATTTCCTTCAATACGAGATGAACATTCAAGTTTTCAATCTCCGCCTATACGGTCCTTATCAATAACCTTGCGTTTCTGAGAATGTTTATTGTTTTGTCATTTTGTCCCCCAAGCAATTCCCGAGATGAGGACAAATCTCGAACTTTCTTTATGGAAAGTTGGACAACTACCGCCAGAATTATGCACCGGATCGCTGAATTGCAATCATAAATATGCAAAAGCTACTGGGTCCCTTTCGATAGACTTTGTACACTTTTGAGATCGACGTTTTATTTCCTTATATTTATCAAAGAGTGTGCAGCAGATCTTTCACTTACAAAAGCTCCCTCATAATTATGCAGAGGCGTCGATGGAGGGGGAGGGGGATGGTTCCCCAATAAAAGTATTGGGGACAAACAGATCATTTTGCTCCTCCTCGTAACTCCCGAGATGTGGAAATGTTCTTACTTTTTTTGATAGAAGACTGTCTAAATATTTCACCCAAAGATGGCTAGATTTCAATTCTGAAAATACAAAATCTCCCTCGCGTAAGAGGGGGATAGGCCTAACCCCTCCCATACCCTCCACGTTCAATCATTTCTACTTAATACACTTTAGATTGACAGATTTCAAAATGTTTCATCCAAAGTGTGCACCAGGCCTGTTACTTCAGTTTAAAGAAATGCAAATGTTCCTTGGGTGGGAGGAGATATCTAGATACTTTCAATTAACGGAGGATCCCCCCCCCCTAAAAAATAGTATACACTTCTGGGATTGAAATTTCCCCAGACTACATCATAAATGTGTTTACGAGATATTTGTTGCTGCCAGTAATTGCCGGCAGTTGCGCCCGGTGCGCCCCCATCCATTAATTTCCAAAGCGAAAAAAGTACAGCTACAAACGGCAGTTTTTGGACTGTAAAATGTCAAATTTTTCAAGCTCGCTCGCTTCGCTCGCTCGCATTGAATCGTCATGCCATTCTCCTGATGTTGCTGCCGGGTAATTGCCAGCAGTTGCGCCCGGTGCGCCCCCCTCCCCCTTATTTTTCAAAGCGAAAAAAATATAGCTATAAACGGCAGTTTTGGGACTGTAAGATGTCAAAATTTTCAAGCTCGCTCGCATCAGGGAGGTGGGAAGAGAAAGACCTCCCTGCTCGCATTTAATCGTTATGTCATTCTCCTGACGTTGCTGCCAGTCATTGCCAGCAGTTGCGCCCGGTGCGCCCCCACCCCCTTAATTTCCTAAGCGAAAAAAGTACAGCTATACAAACGGCAGTTTTTGGACTGTAAAATGTCAAAATTTTCAAGCTCGCTCGCTTCGCTCGCTCGCATTTAATCGTCATGCCATTCTCCTGATGTTGCTGCCGGGTAATTACCAGCAGTTGCACCCGGTGCGCCCCCCCCCCCCCCTTATTTTTTCAAAGCCAAAAAGATATAGCTACAAACGGCAGTTTTGGGACTGTGAAATGTCCAAATTTTCAAGCTCGCTCGCATTTAATCGTTAGGTCATTCTCCTGATGTTGCCAGTAATTGTCAGCAGTTGCGCCCGGTGCGCCCCCACCCCCCTTAATTTCCTAAGCGAAAAAATATAGCTACAAACTGCCGTTTTGGGGCTGTACAATGTCAAAATTTTCAAGCTCGCTTGCTTCGCTCGCTCGCATTTAAACGCTATGCTATTCTCCTGATGTTGCTGCCGGGTAATTGCCAGCAGTTGCGCCCGGTGGCCCCCCCCCCCTTAATTTTCAAAGCGAAAAAATGTAGCTACAAACGGCAGTTTTGGGACTGTAAAATGTCAAAATTTTCAAGCTCGCTCGCTTCGCTCGCTTGCATTAATCGTTAGGTCATTCTCCTGATGTTGCTGCCAGTATAAAATTGCCAGCAAATGCGCCCGGTGCGCCCCCCTTAATTTCCAAAGCGAAAAAAATATATATAGCTACAAACGGCCGCTTTTGGACTGTACAATGTCAAAATTTATGATCGCGTTCATGATCTTCAGTGTAAGAATTAAGACAAAAAATTTCTCTAAATGATACCATAATTTCTATAGGCAAAATTGTTCAATAATAATCTACATAAAATGTACTGCTACCTTAAACATGTTGGACTGTTTCAAGTCGATAGAACACGCAAAAAAAAAAATGAATCAAATTGCACCATTTACAACATCAATATGCAAAAAGTTCTCACTGTGGGAGGGGGAAACCCCCCTCCCACACCCTCCCCCCTCGCTCGCATCACTCTCTCGCATCTAACCGCTCCCCCCGAAGATCAAATCCTGGCTACGCCGGTGATAGGCCCCACTATTTAGTAGGCCTTCACAGTGATGTCGCACAGGCGGAGCAAGAGCTGAAATACCACGATGTAGTCATTCAATCATCTATTAATATTTCTTTTTCTTACTTGTTTTTTATAGGAAAAAAAATCCCAAATTTCACCAAAAGTGTGCACCAGATCGCTGAATTTGAGGTCTGAAAATGCCAAATTCTCTCGTGTGGGAGGGGGATACCCCCTCCCACACCCTCCCCCCCCCCCCGCTAGGCCGCTCCGCTCCCTCGCACAGATATTCGAACTCAAAGTCCCTCCCCTACCCCCCATCATTAAAACGGAACGATGCCCCTGTGATGATTGCTTTACTGACTTAAAGCAAGAAAATCGAAGAATACAATTAATAGCTACAGGAAAATATCTACTATACGTTATTCAAGAAATGGATATCCTAATTAGCATTTTATTGAATTCATTTGGGCATTATTCAGGGCTGCGCTACTTGTTTGAAAGGGGGGGGGGGCAAAATCGCCTGTCAGTCAAGAAGAAAGAACATCAAAAGACAAGAGAAACAACAGCAAAAAAGTCTTCATACTTTTAAGGTCTGATTTTCCGCGGAAAGTCGGCTGACAAGAAAAAAACAAACAAGCAAACAAAAACAAGAACAAAAAGTCGTCATATTTTTGCTGCCACTTCCCTCCCACTTTGCATGGAAAAGAATGGGACATTTGATCCCTGCAAAGTGTGTGTGTGTGTGTTTGTGTGCCCCCCCCCCCCCCCCCCCCCCCCCACGGCTGCGCCGGTCCGGTTATGGGCTTGAAATCGTGGTGATGGTGACTATCGCCAATCATCCCCCCCACTCCTCAGTACGGATTTACGCCGTTGACCATAAGGTGTGACAGATACGCACATTATGTTTACTATGTTAGGCAAGATGATCGGCCAAATCAATGGAGTAGGATTTCAGAATGGACTGATTGAAAGAATTAATTTCGGAAATTCGGAAACACGCAAGATGACGGTCACTCACCTGCAGTTGTATGTCGATGTCTCCGTCAATTCTCAGACGTCTGCTCCCGTGAAAAGTTCGGAAGATACTGACACACGTTTGGTCCAGTCATGCAGTATATAAAGCCATGCGGAAGCACCAAAGTAAAACGGTTTTTAAGTGCCGACAATAGCGAGCTTTAGATTTTCGACGCGAACGCTAAGACGACGCTAATTAGGCCCAAACTGGTGTGCTGCATACGCGCGATACGCTGTTTCCATTGTCCAACCCGGGAGGCTACGTCGTCTTAGCGTTCGCGTCGCAGATCTACAGCTCGCTGATAAATCACTGCGTACCAGCAATTTTTTCTGGGTTGTGTTCCATCTTGTTGCCAAGACAAGAGCAAGAAACATATGTCACGGTCTTCCGGTCATCTGTCTTTTTCAAAGACGGATCACCGGGAATAACGGTATGAAATGTAACCCCAAGCTCCCTCTTCAATCAACAGGAAACAGAGAAAATACCCAAACCCAGTGGGGGTTTTTTTTGTTCTCTCTCTCCGTTTGTCTGTCTTTTCACAGACATGGTGATTTCTGGTGTTTCTTACAGCACGAAATTATAAAATCCGCAGTGACTGATACAGGAAGAACGTTTTGCTGTTGTTGATGTTGTTATTATGTGGTTGTTGTTGTTTTGGGGTTGTCTCTCTGAGCGAGTATGCAGAATGTTTCTTTCTTTGTCAATTTCGATTATATCTAACGCATGTTGTCGGCAAAGTGTAGCCGACACAGTCGAGCAAAGTCATCAAGTGGATCATAATTTTCAACTTGGGTTTTGTTATTGACAATCATTATGTTAATTTGCAAAATGAATTCAAATGCCGAAAATGAATCGAAAGTGTAAACGTGAAATCAAACTCAAGATAGGATACACTCGTAATAACTACCTGAAGAAAATTACGATTGTCTCGCCGATCTCGCCAATGAGGCAAACTGCTATTCGCACTTTCTCGAGTATTTTACGGAAATTTTATTTGCTTTAGCAATACATGTATTATATATATTTTTTTCCGTTCCATTTTCATTTGTGCTTCTCTTTGGTATGTATTGTCATGAATAATTTATGCATTTGTACGAAGTAGGTGTGGCCTGTTCGGACCACGTTGGAAAAAAAAAGATGGATCCAGACGAGACTGGGACGATGTGAGGCGAGGGAAGAATAAAGTTTTTGTTACTTTGCGTCTGATATTAGTAGTGGTGGTTATTTATTTTAGTGTCAGAATGTGTGGCATACTGTTGTGCCACCAGCATTTACCTCCCTTCCGTAATAATAGTAATAATAATAATAATAATAATAATAATAATAATAATAATAATAATGATAATAATAATGGTAATATAATAATGATAATAATAATAATAATAATAATAATATATATTATATATATATATATATATATATATATATATATACATGATACATGTATATATATATATATATATATATATGTATACATGATACATGTATATATATTTCTCTCTCTCTCTCTCTCTCTCTCTCTGTCGTTCTTGCTCTCCATTCCCAGTTTAGCCAGCTCAGGATGTGTGGTCCCGCTACGCAAAAAAAATAAAAAATATTAAGTGACTATATCATGTATGATGAGCATTGTGTGTTTTTCGTGTATCGTATGCCTGTGTGCAGCTCTTTAAAGGCAGGGTCAATGTCTTTGCCTTTCCAATTACGGATTTCTTTTTTTCGTTCTGTATTTTCTCACTCTTTTTTGAAAGTCAAAATCCCAGAGAAAAAGATTTAAAATGTAGTATACAGCTTTTGTAACTCAAAGCTCATGCCAAAGATTTTTAGCAGCACTTCACATGTACATATTACTGCACAATGTATTGTTCACTCTATGTAATATTGATTGGCCCTTGAGGGCCCGTCTCTCAAAGTGCCATGACGGCATGCACACCACTCTGCAGTGCGCTGATCTTCAACTATGAAGGATGCACTTCTACAGAAGAAGAAGAAGAAGAAGAAGAAGAAGCTTCGTCGGTTTGTCGACAAAGCTTTGAGTGATTCAGAGTTCAACATGTAACCCTTATGTGATTCAAAGTTCCTTAAAATATTATGTACCCATGTAAGCGTTATGTATATTGTTTGTATTACTTTACAAGGGAATAAAATCATTTGATTTGAATTGAATTGAATTGATTGTCGAATTTATAATTGTATAGAATTCTCATCTAAAATATTGATCCAAATGTATGTACTTGGGGTTTTCTCGTGTAACTATCGATACTGCTTTGTTATTGTTTCTCCTCTACATGTAAGGGAGCCGTCTGTAAAACAGCGTTGTTGCGACAACAGTGTTGAAAAGAATCGTAATCCTCCTTAAAAGTATCCATTTGTCTGCAATTTATCTTTGTGTGCATATTCTTTATGTTGAAAAATTAAATACAATGTAACAATGCAATTTTCCGAGTATGCATACTCTTTTACAAACACTCGTGCATGACTTGATTTGCTTGGTACCATAATTAATTTCAGCAACACATGAAGCCCATCTCATTATGTTGTTTTATTGCCAATCAGGTACAAGTTCAAGTGTAATAACTTGCCATGCCCTACCCCTGATATCAACAGAATAAAGAAAGAAATACAAACAAATGATCTTGCACATGGATTCTACGACAGATATCAGATAATAATGATAATAAAAAATGACCCCCAAAAGATGATAGAATAAAACTAGATCATCCTTACGCGTCATTTTCATTTTTTTCGTGTTGGTTTCATTCCTTTGCTTTCGTTTTCTCCAAATACCGACAGCAGTGGACAAAATCTGACACAGTGCAGAAGCACGAGAATGTGGGCGAAATTTAAAACTTTGAAGCGACCTATACGGTACAGCACATTGTGCGATGCCCATGACACGTCTGATGGTCTACTTTCTTTGACACAACAACGGCAAGAAACTTCCTAGCCATGGAGTATAGAAATTAATTATAGAGATTAGGTACTTAAACAGATTATTCTTATATTAAAGTTATGATTATCAGGACACGCCCAGTAAAACTCCACTCCCCATGTGATCACTAAAGGCCGGTATGCCCTTGCTGGAAAGAACACAGTGTCTCACAGTGTGAGAAACACAGTGTGAACACAATGTGAGTCATCAATTCACAGTGTGAAACGAAACATTACTTTGCGAACGCTCTGTGAAAAACCACGCCACATATCAGTGTGAAATCATCTCATACTGTTAATTTCGAGCGTTTTCACATAGTCGACTAGTGGGACACTGTGTTCTTTCCAGTAGAGAGATAGGAGAGCTCTATTTCTTCCGGAGCATGCTGACTGCGGTGCACCCGCCTTTAAGCGCCCCCAACGCCGCCATGACCTGATCCTCGTCGACATCTTCGACGCCCTGAGCACGCAGGTCCTGCGAGGTCTCGTACACTATCGACAAAGGGGACGCCAAAGAGACAGAAAGGAGAGAAGAAATCATGAAAGTAAATGCTGGTGTCTATGTTTGATCAAAGAAGCAACATCAGAAAATGGCATTACAACAGTTATTGTAAGGCCACGCATTTGCAGTTATTCCACTGTGCTGGAATTCTCACACGTTCTAATGCGATAACGCTATGTTTAAGTTGTCTTTAAATCTACTTGAATATACACTATATAAATCATTCTATATTACATAATAGCACTAAACACAATGTGTATTATATACATATTTAGATATGCGTAATTGTATATTATAGTTAGGTATGACAGATCTACTAATTCATAAATCTATCATTTTGAATTCACACACTGGCAAGAGAAATGGTTGACAGTTGCTTTGGTTGGCATTGACAATTTCTTCAACCACTATCAACCAAAGCCTTGAAGAAGAAGAAGAAGAAGAAGAAGAAGAAGAAGAAGAAGAAGAAGAAGGGGGTTGTAGATTGTGATGTAATTGTGTTTGCGGTAAGGTAAGTTTTCGTTTGAGGAATATCAGGGATCCCTGAATTTATGAAATACAGCTAGTACTCCACCTGTCATAATACTGTAAGTTGATACATGTACATGCACAATTTAGAGTATGATGACGGCTGGTTTATTTCATGTTTGTATCCATTCAATTGTTTATGAATTTCGTTTGCTGTAGTTTTGGAGATGCAAGAATAACAAAGTAACTCTGCAGAGGACACACAAAAAAAATCATACTGTAACAGTAAAATCGATATAATTATCTATATGAAAAGTTTACTAGATTATATCTAATAAAATAAAACACAATTGTTGAAATATATTACTGATAAGTATTAAAAGTAATGATTAATTTCAGATACATTTCTTGTTTGGAAACGGTCATATTTCATTAGGATATATACAAATCATCTCTTACCTAGCTGTTTGAATGGAACCATGTTAACGTAGTGGCATCCCTTCTTCGCAGCTGACAGGGCTGTCTTGCCAGCGTGTGCCACAGCAGACGAAGCACTCTTGGCGGCATTACCCACGTCGCTCGCAGCCTTGCTCGCCCAGTCGCCAACGCTCTTAAAGGCGTCCGAAAACCAGCCTTCCGCTCGCATCCTGTCCAGTTGCTGGCCCGGATCATCTGTCGTGCGATACGTTTGGTTGGTTAGGAGGTACTCTCTAAAAAAAATCGAGTGAAAATTTTCACTCTAAAAAGAGTGAATACAAAAAAGAGTGAATTTCGAGTGAAATTGGAGTGAATTTTGAGTGAAAATGCTCATTTTCACTCATTTTGGAGTGACGTCAGGGATCACTCCAAAATCTTCGAGTGAAGATTTCACTCGAGTGAAAATTTCACTCGAAATTCACTCTTTTTTTGTATTCACTCTTTTTAGAGTGAAAATTTTCACTCGATTTTTTTAGAGAGTATTTCCTTTTACTTTTAACGTGTCCATTATTCACTTTATTTTTGGTTTTGCCAATTCTTTTTGATTATCACTATGGACATCATAATTATTCTACTGTTAACTGCTAACATCATTCAAGCTAAAGCCTTGATTTTTTTCCAACAAATTTGAATTCCAGTCAACAAAACATAGCATGATGATTACGTTGATAATAAGTGAGCGACATGACAAGATACGTGGCCTTGTCATTATACTCTTAAGTTCTAATAAAATGTATTAAATATCAATTTTGTAAAACAAGATGTGGAAGCAAATTAATCAGAGAAAGAAATGAAATGAGATTATTCCACTTAAAAAGCCGGGATTGTATCTATGGATTGTTCCGGGTTTGTGTTATTGATTATAATCACATATTGGAAATGAATATAAACTTTGGGAAAATCGTGCAACTGCAAATATGAACATTCAAGTATTCAAGTATTCAATAGTGTATTTATTAAATTCCATCATCAAAAGGAAAAGAAGTTGACATAATCCAAAGTGATACAATTTTTTCATTTTTCTTACACTCGTCTGATAAAGGATTTTTTTTTCAAATACAATATAAAGTATATGCACGAATGATATCATAAAAAGAAACAATGGACTTTGCCATGGCAACAAAGATAGTAAATAATCACAATGATGGAAAACAGTGTTCTACTAAGAAAGCCAAGCTTGTAAGACGTGGAACACTGGGACAAAAACATACACATACACTCTTTCTCACACATAACACACATAACACACACACACACACACACACACACACACACACACACATAAATGCAGATGGAGGGGAAACGAAAAATCAGCGAAGGGTAGGGGAAGGGCAAAATTTGGGGAAAACAGAAACGGTTCGGCGACATGCACATGCGTTTTAGATCTGATTTTAATTTTTTTTTTCATGGTTTGGGTTTTTTACGTTAAAATCAAGACTCTTGGGATGATTATCTTGGAAATATTTATATGCAACAGATACATACAAATACATACAAATATACTCATTGACTTATTTCGCCATTCTTTGACACCAACGTGTGTTCTTCTACGGGCCAGGCGGGATTCGAACCCGAAGCCATTTTGCCGCATCCTAGCAAGCACTGCTTCATTATTCATGTGCGATTTTAAAACAAAAATACTTCAACAGCACATACAATAAAGGATGAGCAGTTTGACCCAATGCGCATAGAGTAACAGAGCATTATTTACCATTTGCAGATGAAACAAAAATACAACTTTAGTGCTTCAAAATTGTTCGAAGATGTGAGTTAGGGCTAGAAACAACCAATGTAAAAATTTGAATCAGTGTAATCAACGGTAAGTATTGTTAAATATGTACAAAATGTGAACAATATAGTTGTAATTAACTTGTTTATATACTAAACTACTTAACTATAACTTACTATAGTTATGGTTTATTGAGAAAAAATTGTGATATCTCCTTGTATTTTAGGCTTTACTGCAATTTTTTTATGTGGTAGGATGTTTTGTGATACCTACAACTGACCTGCACATATGCATCAAATGTGATAACTCGAACATAATTTTCTGAATCATTGCTTCCAATGGTAAACAATACCCCCTGATTCCTCAATGTAATACACAGAATGTTTGTATCAAGTGGCATATCCGAAGCCAACGTCTCAAGGGTCTCAGAGCCTAAGCAACTATAAGATACCCACAGCACACCCACTGTCGTGTTTGGTGTACTATACCTATCATAGCTAACACACTGCAGGAAATCAAAGAGCAGGACCCTTTTCATGTTTAAAGGGGATGGCTAGTATCTGATCAGTGGAAATCAGTGGGAATGCTGGGGATGATTGTTCCAATCCTTGTGGGATTCATTTAAAAGTACATTATATATCTATTGTTGTGTGAAAATCATAAATTTGCTTCAGAATGGTCTCATATTCAAGTATAATGTGCAGTTTAATGTTTCCAGGTTAGCATGCCTGTACAGTGACGGAGCGTTAAATGAATCCCACAAGAATTGGAACAATCATCCCCCAGCATTCCCACTGATTCCCACTGATCAGTTATTAGCCGTCCCCTTTAAGCTGCTCGTTAAGTTACGCACGACCGGAATATGAAGTGCCAATATGTGTGCACATTTTTTTTTCCTTACGTTTTAACAAAATTTAGTACGACTGTATGTCAATATTTCAGCTACAACTTGTACATTGAGGCAAAAATACACTTTCAACTAAACACGTGTGTTAACTTGTAGACATAAACGAATAATCATTATCTTCTGAAAATTTTCGACTTAAGCTATTGAAATAATGATAAAGAAACCCACTTGGCTTACCATATTCCAGTCGTACGTAAAGTCTTGTGTATCTTTACGAACAGATTTATGAAACAGGGCCACACGTGCTGTAAACATGAACGGCTTACCTCGTAATTTCTCGTAGAACTCGGAATGAAGTCGATCCTTGCACGATCCCTCGTGTAAGACGGCCAGGAACAAGGCAAGGGAGAGTATTATAGTGCACTTCATTTCTGGAACAAAATAATAGTAATTAGTTTATGATGCTCAATACTAGTGTGTAACAACTCTCATTTTATCATCTAGAATGATGATGTCGATGACGATAATAGTAGTAGTAATGATAATAATAATAATAATAATAACAAAACGATATTATTACTAATGATAATGATAATAATGTTTACAATAATAGCAATAAAAATAATAGTAATCATAGTAATGATAATAATAAAAATAATAATAACAATAATAATAATACAATAACGATAGTAATAATAACGCTTTAATAGTAATGATGATTAAAAAAATGATCATAATGATAAATGAAATGGTGATGTTTTATTGCACATAAAAGTCTCTTCAGCCATTGTCAGCGTTGGTATTGCCCTTCTACTTTGCTAATGAGGGCACTAGTAACCTGCTGATATTATCACCCAAGCATTACCACGTATACCCGTTTGTAGACTTTACAAGGGTCAGTTTCAAAGAGAACTAATATTTACAATAAGCGCAACTTAATTGGTAACAATGCCATCAACAATAATTGTTGAAGCATCTTGATGAAATTCAATTGCCCTGATTGCAGGACATCTTGTTGAATGATGTCCAAGACTCTAAACCGTGGAATCAACCATTACGTACTGCTTCCAATAATTACTGAAATTTTGCTTATTTGCTTTAACAACAAAGCGAAAGCCATACAAGAACTAAGAAAATCGACGCGGAAGAAAAATACACCTTTTCTGCACCAATTCCCGTTTTATAGTTTCAGAAATGAAATTGTTAAAAACTTCAAAAAACTTCAAATATTGTTATAGCAGCAAAGATTAAAAAAAAGTTGCTTGTAATTTTCTATTAAAGAAATATTTTACTTTGTGACTTTAAACAGAGCTATAAAAAAACGGATGGGAAACTTTTTACTTGATAATCTCACTTCAAATCCCTTTACAAATTAACAATGACTGTTATCATGGTTATAATCATTGTTTCGTCTTTTTTTCTTTTTGTCCATACAAGTCTATTAATGTAACCAATAGCTAGGTCATCTCTTGCAAGCGGGCAACAAGCCATCTTGAAAAAAAAAATAGATCATTGCTATCTTCATAAGTCGTTCTTTAGAAAAAAAGCTTATACACCAAACTGTCTTGGATGCAATTCACTGATGTCACTAAAGAAATTTTGTTGAAAGAATTACAGGATCCCGGCCCATTAAAAAAAAAAAAAAAAAATTGTAGATAAACGTATAAGATCTTCTAGCCTCTTAAGAGAGGTTGGGAAATTAAGATTTATCTCTAAAATGCTTACATCGATCAAAATAGCACAGGTCGTTAATGCCTAACGAATTTAAATGGCAAAAGATCATGTCCCGTCAAGGCGCTTGTTATTATGAATCCCAAGTTTTCCTATTCATGTGTGCGTCAATCAATAACCAAAATATTGTCTAATAAAACAGCTGCCCGACAGCTTTATCGATTCATATAAAAAATCTATGACAAAAGCCTTTCGTTTATACTCGCCAATCAGGCTTTCGCCCCCTCCCACTTATTCTTATCAACTTGCTTGACCTGAATATAGGTGGATGATAATACAAAGATCTGGATATTTTATTTATATCATTTTTAATTTTGATATTTTGGTCATCAGGTGTCCTTTAATTGTGTAGTTTTACATTTTAATCGAAGAAAGATTTTATGATTATGTATGTTATTATGATATGAAATATGATACTGTACAAAATTCTGCAATTCAGCCATCTCCATGGCTGCAAATGAATTCTTTAATAAACCATTACCATTACCATTTTTTTTTAATCTAAGCAAAATTCTGATTATGAAAGCTTAGTGCAGGCATAAAGTTTAACATGCAGATACACACATTCAAAGTGTACTATGTTAAAGGGGATGGCTAGTAACTGATCAATGGGAATCAGTGGGAATTCTGGGGGTGATTGTTCCAATCCTTGTGAGATCTTTTGGACTCGTTAAAAGAAGTGTAAAATTCAAATTCATCTCTGAAATTTTTACATTGATCAATTAGCACATGTCAATGCCTAACGAATTTAAATTGCAAAAGACCATGTCTCGTCAAGGCGCTACGTAATTTATGAATCCCAAGTTTTCTTTATACTCATGAGTACGTAACTCAATACCTAAAAATACTATATATATATATATATATATATATATATATATATATATATAATTATGTAAAAGCAGTCGACCGACAGCTTTAATTATCCGTATTAAAAATTATGACAAAAACCTTTTGTCTTTACTATACTCGCCAATAGGGCTTTCGCACCCTACCCCTTACAATATCTCTCATCCGTTTGCTTGACCGGAATAATTGGTGGATAATCGTATACAAAGATCTGGATGTTCTTTTGATCTAAGAAAAATTCTGATTATAAAAGCTAAGTGCAACCATAAGGTGTAACAGATACACACATTATGTTACTATGTTAGGCAAGATGATCAGCCAAATCAATGGAGTAAGATTTTAAGAATGGCGTGATTAAAAGAATTAATTTCGGAAATTCGGAAACACGCAAGATGACGGTCACTCACCTGCAGTTGTACAGTATGTCGATGTCTCCGTCAATTCTCAGACGTCTGCTCCCGTGAAAAGTTCGGAAGATACTGACACACGTTTGGTCCAGTCATGCAGTATATAAAGCCATGCGGAAGCACGAAAGTAAAACGGTTTTTATCTGCCTACATCAGCGAGCTTTAGATCTTCGACGCGAACGCTAAGACGACGCTAATTAGGCCCAAACTGGTGCGCTACACATGCGCGAGACACTGTTTCTATTGTCCAACCCGTGAGGCTACGTCGTCTATTAGATCTAAAGCTCGCTGATAAATCACGGTGTACCAGCAAATTTTTCTGGGCTCTGTTCCATCTTGTTGCCAAGACTAGAGCAAGAAACATATGTCACGGTCTTCCGGTTATTTGTCTTTTTCAAAGACGGATCACTGGGAATAACGGTATGAAATGTAACCCCAAGCTCCCTCTTCAATCAACAGGAAACAGAGAAAATACAGAAACCCAGTGGTGTGCTTTTTTTTTAAATCTCATTTGTCTGTCTTTTCACAGACATGGTGATTTCTGGTGTTTCTTACAGCACGAAATTATTAAATCCGCAATGACTGATACATGAAGAACGTTTTGCTGTTGTTGATGTTGTTATTATGTGGTGGTTGTTGTTTTGGGGTTGTCTCTCTGAGCGAGTATGCAGAATGTTTATATCTCTGTTAATTTCGATCATATCTAACGTAATTGTAGGAATAGTCGAGACGACACAGTCGAGCAAAGTCGTCAAGTGGATCATAATTTTCAACTTGGGTTTTGTTATTGACATCTTCATGTAAACTTGCAAATAAATTCCAAACGCCGAAAATGAATCGAAAGTGTAAACGTGAAATCAAACTCATGATAGTATAATGACCTCGTAATAACTGGCTGGAGAGGAGTTACGACAATCTCGCCGATCTCGCCAATGGGGCAAACCGCTATTGGCACTCTCTCGAGTACTCTCTAAAACAAATCGAGTGAAAATGTTCACTCTTGAAGGAGTGAATAACAGAAAAGAGTGAATTTAGAATGAAATTGGAGTGAAGTTTGAGTGAAAACTTTCATTTTCACTCATTGTAGAGTGACCTCAGGGATCACTCGAATATTTTCGATTGGATTAAAAAGGAAGACTGTACCTTATTTCGAGGGTGCTGAATCCGAATCTGGATGATGCAGCTTTTGCATCCTCGAGGATTACGAGATATTCAAGATGGTCACCAAAATTAGAATTCCCTTATACAGTAAACCTCGCATGAGTCGAAGCTCTCGGGACTGACAAAAATGCGTCGACTTAAGTGAACTTCGACTCTCGCGAGAGTCGATTTTTTTTCGACTCACAGTTATGTGCATGTATTATAGTACATTTGCATGCATGTGTGTTTGTGTGTGCATGCGTGTGTGTGTTTGCATTCAAATTTGTCTGTTCTTGAAGATAATGTTCTTATTTTGTTCTAAATTGAACATGGAATTTGTATCAATACAAGTACTAGTAGTTAAACGTAGTTCTGAGAATGTCTGCGCTAATGTGGCAATGTGCATGTGCTATCGTATGTCCATGGTGCAACATAGGTAGCCATCTCTGTCAACCTACCCTGAGAGACAAACACTCTCCAGGCCCATCCCACCTCCGTTGAACAAAACTATACAGCCAGCCGGGCACGTACAAACAAGCTCCGCCCACTTGGCCTGTCACTAAAATATTAAAGCAGCGATTGGTTGACCAAGGAGTTCTGGCTTGACATGGATAAAGTATGGATGTGCCCAGTGTATGGATAAAGTATGGATGGATGTGCTGTGTGTATACATGTATACATGTGCATGTATTCGACATGCGTGCTGAGCGGTACGGTGAGTGTGCATGCTTATACCTGCAGCAGGCCAGGGACGGGGTTCTGCGACATGCCGATTGTTTTTGTTCTCCTCTAAATGTAATGAGAATGCCAGACAAATCTTCTTCGGCTCAAGTGATGTAAACTACGCGTATTTTGTACAAAAGGGACTGAATGTTTTACTTCGACACAGCCGAAATTCGACTCTCGTACTTCGGCTTATGCAAATATTTCTTAGAGAAAATACATAGGGAAAAATCGGGACTTTTTATTTTGCTTCGAGTTAAGTGATTTTCGACTCACTCGACGTCGACTTATCCGAGGTTTACTGTATTTCCTTCATACATGTAAATGGTGAAAATTGAAAAGACTTGGTGATTTTTACCGATTATGAGGGTGCTGAATCCGAATTTAGAGGCAGCTCTTGCTTCCTTGAGGGTTTTTAGATATCCAAAATGACCTCAAAACTTAGAACTTCCGATCTAAGTATTTCCTTATAATGGTGAAAAAATTGAACGTGAATTGATTTTTTTACCCTATTCCGAGGGTGCTGAAGCCGAATGTGGCTGATGCAAACCAGTGGCGGATCCAGGCTGGGGCGCCGGGCACGCGCCTCCCCTGTATTTTTTTTTTTCTTTGATAAAACAAAAGAAATAAAAAGAAAAAACGGGGGAGGGGAGTGCCCCCCCCCCCTTTAATTTTGTAAGGGCACCCCTCCTTTACGGGATTCCTGGATTCGCCCCTACAAACCTTGTATCCTTGAGGGTTTTGAGATATTCAATATGGCCGGCGAAATGGTCATCAAAATCACCCAGCACACAAGAGAGGAAAAACAATAGTTGCAAGGCAACATTCAAAAATAAGCAGATTGCATTTACTTTAAACATTGATTTCAACCATCTAATGAAGGAAAAAAAACAGGAAATGAAAACTGGACAAACAACGATCAATGGGCTGACGTGACTGGAGGTAACTCAGTATCATAGGCCTAAAGACCACCCGGGGGTGTTTCATCAATTTCGTCAGCGCTGACAAGTTGTCAGTCACTGACAATTTCAGCAAAAACCTTGGTTTTGATTGGCTGAGATGCTCTGGTCACTGACTGTTACTACAGTATGTCCAAAAAAAAATTACAACGGGGCCCTCCGCAATGACATCTTTAAAAATATTGCATCAATCTAAATACAAATTCAGGGTATGAAACTGTAACTCATTGCCCACATCTTACAAAAAACCCCATTCGATTTGCTTCAGTGGTCAAAGAGAAATACGGAATTTTGTAGAGGATGTCGGGAATCTCTTCCGTCCAAATTCTGTCTATCATTCATACACAAGAGCATTGAATTGCTAAAATTGGAAGAATCAGATTCATGACATGCTTTACAACAATCCACATTTCTCTGTTACCGCTCAACCAAATTGAATGGGGTTTTCTGCAAAATAGAGCTAAAATGTTATATTTTAAGATCCTGAAGTAGCATTCAAAAGAATTAATCATATTGGGTGTTATCAATGCGAAAATCTGATTGTAATTTTTTGGGGACATACTGCAGTAAGTCGCCCCCAAAATTACAATGAAATATAACATCTTAGCTCTATTTTGCAGAAAACCCCATTCAATTTGGTTAAGCGGTCACAGAGAAATGTGGATTGTTGTAAAGCATGTCATGAGTCTGATTCTTCCAATTTTAGCAATCCAATGCTCTTGTGTGTGAATGATAGACAGAATTTGGACGGAAGAGATTCCCGACATCCTCTACAAAATTCCTAATTTCTCTTTGCCCACTGAAGCAAATCGAATGGGGTTTTCTGTAAGATGTGGGCAATGAGTTATAGTTTCATACCCTGAATTTGTAATTAGATTGATTCACTATTTCTAAAGATATCATTGCGGAGGGCCCCGTTGTAATTTTTTGGGGGGACATACTGTATGGTTATTGTCAGTGACTGACAACTTGTCAGCGCTGACTAACTTGATAAAACACCCCCCTGATTGATCATTGCCAGTACAACTGTCGGAAAATTTTCCGTTTCTCGATATCACGTATCAACGATGATCAGTCCATGTCATCTCATCCTTGTCATAGACGATAGAGTGCATCAAAGATGGCGCCGGTATCTGGCCTAACAATAAACTCGGATATTCATCTCATTCCATATGCTCATTTCTCCCGACTGCCCAAATGCAGATACATGTACAGTATTATGGTTTTCTGAAGCCTCGCCGTACTTGTTTCCATATCTACAAGAATAAAAACGCGCAATTCATCCGATAAATGTCGTATGGAAGCTTTCACTTTTATCGTACTACAAGCAGGCGACTTGATGCGACATCGTTAAAACCTTGAAGTCACACTTATGACTAAAGTTTGTTTGTTTGTTTGTTTGTTTGTTTGTTTGTTTGTAAAGATTTTGCATCAATCAATATTATGTACATGTATTCTTTTGAATATTCATCATTCTGTATGTGTTTCCTGTTATCAAGATCTATTTCACCATTAATTTGTAATAAGAATGATGATTGTGAATAAAGTGACTATCAATAAAGTGAATGGTTGTTCATTGCTGTCACGTGACATGTAGGCCTAATTTGTACAATAGTGTATAACCTTTTCTCTTGGATGTCATGATTTAATTTGATTACGCTGTTCCATACGGGATACAGTGATTCCCATAGATCTTGCACAGAATTAACCAGGATATCACAGGCAATTGATTCATGTATAGCTATTAGGTGCTAGTGTTGGCCGGCTTGTAAAGACACATAAACAAACCATAAATATGTATGAGAGGGACCTGAACACACACACATACAGACCACCACCCATCCACTACCACCACCATCATAAACATCCGTGCCCCGCAACCACATCATTAGCACTACCGAGATCCCGAACAAAACCAACAGGTACATATGTACAGCCATGCTGCTGAAGCATGACACACAGTGTAAAGATATCATTCGATATTTCACTTTTTAATACTGAATCCGAGATTCAGCACGCTACATTGAGATATTTTAATGATTGCCAATATGGACATCAAAAACTTAAATTTCAGTGTTATGTTTTCCTATTTTCCCACAATTGCTACCAAAATCGCAAATTTCTTTATATTTTCTATATCAAACACAACAATTATAATGTACACCGTAATATCGAAAAATGACCCCATTTACCTCAATAGGAGGTTGATGCACCTGGGAACCTGAATGATCAAATTCTGGCATCCTTGAGGGTTTTGACAATTCCAAAATGATATAGGAACACAAATTGCTGATACAATTCAAATATTTTGCAAGTAAGCTATGGATTTAGAAGGCAAATTACAAGTAAGGAAGAATCTAGGGCTCGTAGGGTTTTCATATTGAAGATAGCCCAAGAATTATACATGTAAAAAAAAAAAAAAAACCACCTCACAATTGTCAAGTATGGGTTTTCTATTTCAGATGATATTGTCTCTAGTAGAGCACATCCAATCTGGAAAGAGTGGGTCATATCTAACCCATAAGTAAGAATGTGTTGGTCATGGGATCTATTTCTTATGTAACCCTGCTACCTATGTACATACAACTATACTGAAAGGATTATCTCAGCACTATATCGGAAAGTTTAGATCAAACTTATTGCAAAAAAAAAAGGCTATGCTGAACTGTGTGGCAAGGTTCTACAAAAGAGAGTTATCAAGACATTAAAGCACCATACACATTTCTGTTTCATTAAATATCATAATTACCTAGTCCTTCAGCATAGACTAAATGATATAAAAGATATCAAGATATAAAAGCAAAATATACATTTTTTCTTCATTGGAGCAACTACATGTATGCAGTGCAAATGAATGTTGACTTGTATCAATTCATAATACCCTGATCATCACCAATATGGACAAAAGATATCTAATATATCAGACAGAAAAATATGTCTGTCCGGAGGAGTTTTTAATCATTTTTTTACTTTTACGGCTCTCCTCTGTAGACAGACGGAAGCATGTCATATACTGTAAAACGAGGAATTTTCGTGTGCACTTTAATTTCGCGAATTTCGCGAGCGCCAAGATTAGCGAAATTGAAATGCACGCGAAAGTTTTTGTTTACACTATATGCATTGAACGCCAGTGGCACTTTGCGAAAATTTCATGCCACAAAAAAGGCTGTCAGCTCCAATTCACGAAAATTTCATGCCGCGAATATATCATGTTTTACAGTATGTCGAAGTAGGGGGACTCTTAACCACTGTCCCTATGGAGTATTGGGTGAGGTACCTCACCCTTCTCAATTTCATCTAATTCTCAGTCCTAGATCAGCAAATTTTGAACTTATATAGTACAATTTTTTGTACACTTGTAAAATCAACATCTCATACAATGCGCTCATCAGCTGTTCGAAATACCCAAGATTTGGGTGAAATTTTCATGGAAAAAGACACAACTACCAGCCCACCTATACAGTTGTAACAGCTCTTCAAGATATGAATCCACTAGCCAATCATATGCGAACTACGTGCAATGGGAATGGTCCCTTTGGCCAATTAGAGCATGGCTTATGTAAGTACATCTTAAATGGAGCATTACAGCTATGGAACGGTGATGCTGGGATATCGCCAATATGGATACAAATTTCTGTGATCTAACCTAGTTACTGTATTTCGACTGCACAATGTGGAAAAGTTACCCCAAATATTGCTGCATAATGTGTCATGTCATGTCAAACTTGTTTGAATATAAAACAGCTATACAAAATTGGGTTCATGTTAACGTTTGGTCAGCGTGTAACAGCGGGCAGAGCACCTGTACGGGAGCCAGTAGGATAGCCTTCGGTCTGTATAGGAGGGGATTCCGTAAAGCCAAATGTAGTCTCCGCGGAACATGTCATCAGCGATAAGATACAGACCAATCTTTCGGTCAATCTAAATACAATGTATGTACCATATTTTCATATTAATGTTTCTTTATTTTTCTTCAGATTAGTTGAAAGTACAAAAAACAGCAACAACAAAAGAAAACATAAAACCTTTCAAACCAGGATACACTGATCATAACCTTTATGGCCAAAATAATATCTAAGTATTTGCCATAATTATATGCTGTAATATTTCTATCATTTTTCTTCAGACTACTTGGACATGCCCACCTCCAACCATCTGCCCACGACATCATTTCTCAATCATTGCTGGGGTACTGATATGATTAACAAAAGACATTGGAATGCACCTTTGTCTTGATTAAGGAGAACTTGCATGTTTCACTAATATGAAAATATGCAAGTCATTCTCAGTCTAGGGAAAGGTACACACAAAAGTCTTTTGTTAATTACGTTTGTACTTCAGCAATGATTGGCAGATGGTGTCACTGGCAGAGTCTTGGTTTAGAAGAATTTTTTGTGGGCATATCCAAGTAGCCTGAAGAAAAATTGTAGAGAAATTATCATTGAAACAGATATTTATTTGGCAACATAAGTGATGTTGAGGATATCACAAAATAACACAAGTCAACATGCAGTTGCATTATATAGTTCCTTCAAAATATCTAATTGCAAAAGATTTGCATGGTTCACTTGCTGCACACCGCGGCCTCGTGGCGATGATCTACAGACCACAGTGCTGGCATAAAGCAAGGTTCCATGTTCTCAAGAAAGTTTCTCCTCCACATCTTCTCAAACTCCGCCAAGCCTCCTTCCGCTCCCTCCATCACCCCTTTGACCACCTTCCAGCCATGCGAACCCTCGTAGCTCCGGTTGTCCACCTTGGTTTCTATGTCGACCGCTTCCGCAAGGATCGCATCGTCAATCTCCCCCACCTGGTAGAAGTCCTGCAGGGTTTCGGTCAGCTCCTGGAGGCGATGCGGAGGAATGCTCTGCGACTTCTTGTGCCGCATCAACGCCCGGGCGCAGGACCGCACCCGCACGCGGACGGGGTCTTCTACGAGTTTGGCGTTTGTCTTGTTGCTGATTGGAGCATCGTAGCGCTGTTCCAGGTTCTGTCGTGTTAAGGTGTCGAAATCGCAGCTCCTCTGGTGGCATGCAAGGCAGAGGAGGATGACATCGTGTGATGAGTGCTTCTTGAGGTAGTCTGGAAAATGCCTTGAGTGAAAAGAAACAATGAGACTATTAGGATATAACACACAAAATAAAGCCTAAGGATTATACATTTCAATAAAAGTGACTTTCTTCTACATGGGAAACCCGACATGCCTTTGCACAATCCTTCTTTTTTTCTTCCCCTGTGCTTACCATTTAGACACACAGTAAAGACAAAGTTTTCAGGATGAATGAAAAAAGCTTTAACCAACCCAAAATTATAAAAATTACAGAATTATCTGACATTTTTAAAATTTGGTGTGGAAACAAGTTTTGACTTCTGTGATGTTGACCCATGCAAGGCTGACAATATGTGTGAACTTAAATTCATCATAGACTCAATGTTGTCAGTTTTACAATATTTTCTATAAAAACTATGCTATGCTTTTAAGCTAATTTTGCCGTAATAATCACAGATGATTAAATGAAAACAAAAAGTGGTACACACCTGAAGCTCTTACTGTTCATGTAAATTCTATAGATCAGAACATAACATTAATAAACTAGATATATCGCTACGGCTACTGATATGCCTCCGCCATAATGCATGGTTCTCCTAATAGGTCTATAGTACAATGTCTTGACAATGTGTGATGACAGTTTCACACAATTGGCAAAATATTAAAATGACAGGTTTGACACAAATGTGCTGAATGTTCACTTTCCTAGAACTAGGTTCAATTGGATGAATGATTAAAATGTCAGAGTGCAGGTATTTGGGGAACTGATGATTTTTACTTGACTTTTGACCCTTTTATAAGTTTATGCATAGAGTAATTTTCAAGGTATTGAGAAAAAGTATAATTTCAGTATCAAATGGGAAAATAGCATTGTCTAAACCTGGCCTTTGACCTTTGACCTCACAGTTCCAAAGAGAATCACTGTTAGGTTGAACATGCATAAATATGTAAGTTTCATGATGATACCTTGAGTTACTTACGAGATATGGAGGAAAAAGTGCAATTTAGTACTTTCACTTGACCTTTTACCTTTTGACCTTTGACCTTTTGGCAAGAAACTTCCCCAAAAATATATATTGGGTAATACATGCCATACATCAAGTTAAAAAAAAAAACCTTCAGGCATATTGCATTTTAAGGAAAGTAGTGATATTTTGAGGAGTTGACCTTGACCTTTGACCCCCTGACCTTTGACCCATGACCCCCAACTTCCCTAGATAATCACTGCCCATCGGTACAAGCATATGTACTAAGTTCCATGAAGATACCTTGAACCATTTGCGAGATATGGAGAAAAACATGAAATTTCAAAAAAAAAAATTTCACAAAATAATCCTGTGACCTTTGACCTTTGACCCTGTGACCCTAAAATCCACACAAAGTATTATCCCCCAAGGATATACCCTCATACCAAGTGTGATGTAAAACCACCACACAGTTCTTGAGATATCGACAAAAACAAAACGGGACGGACGGACGTACGGACGTACGGACGGACGGACGGACGGACGGACGGACGACCCGAAAACATAATGCCTCCGGCTACTTTGTTGCAGAGGCATAACAAGCTCATATGCCCTTGGGCTATTAACTTTTGTCATACTACTCAAAGCAGTCAATATCAATGCATCAGTGTTGAGATCACTACTGTCATAAAAGTTACCCATTAATCATCACAGCTACATCTGCAATACCAGACACTGAAAAAAGATCTTTTCTGTTGTCCTAGTAAGATATAAAATGACTTTGCATTAACATTCTGAAAACCATTCAAAAATTCCTTTGCCATCACAGAATATGACATACAAATAAAAAGGAAAAAAACCCAGGAAAGGGCTATTGTAGATACCTTCGGTACTCATGAGGCACTATGTTCTTCTTAATGTACGAATCTTCTCGTCCACATACACAGCACCTGTTGGCCTTTTCCAGAAGGTAGTACTCCCCATCAGGACCAGGAATTCCGGCCGGTTCAAAGAGCAGCCGCACGCTCAGCGGTTCCTCTGTAACGAGCTCTCCGATCTCCCGCTCTACGTACCAGAGCGCCTTCCTGCGGTTGCAGACGCACAGCAACCTCCCATCGGGAGCCAATAGGCGGGTGTTGTCATATTTTGCCGACTGCCTCGCCTTGTAGGCCTTGCTGAGAGGCGGCGGGTTTCCATTAGCGACGAGGTTCTTGCTTGGTTTTGGTCGCGATGCAGCCCTCTGGGCCAACCTCTGCGATCCTGTCTGTACGTTTGGATTCTTGTCTAGTAACCCCTGACAGAGAGACGCCATGCTCTTGTGGGCTTTGTCGACTGCAAATGCCTCAAGGCTGCCAAGTTCCATCTTGATGGCCACAATCCGCAGAAAGATGGCAGCACCAATAATAGCATCCATTGCAGCGTAATCCACCTGGTGACATGACAGTGGATCCGCCTCCCAATTGCTACAGCGGACTGCGTCGTCCTTAAGCATTTCATGACTGCAAATGATGCCGGCCAGGTCATGAAGACCCAACGAGCGCCCCCGTAGAGAACGGGGTAAATGTCTGAGTGCCATCTGCCGAAGGTCCAGACATCCCTGAGTCTCGATGTCATAATCTTTCCTGAGGCGGTTTGCATCATCAACTACTCCAACGCCAACTTTGTATATACTGAGTGTGGGGAAATAAGATAAACATACACAATTAATTTCTATTCACGTACAAAACATAATAATAAAAATAATAATAAAATATAAAACACAATACAAGACAATATTCAAGAAGTGCATGTGAATTTAATTGTAAAATGAGACCTTTCTTTTTTCTCATATTGCTCATGAATTTAAGGCATTTCATTTGAGTGAGGAAGATGGCACCTTCTCTAGTTGTGCAATGTCGCAGCATGCAGATGCTATCAAAAACTTGTCAATGCAATCTCGCTGCTTTGGCACTCAGAGTCAATCAAATCAAGTCGGCCTTTGCAGATGCCTTGAGGACAGCATAGATTGCTAACAACATCATACACAATTGCTTAGTGCATACATGTATATGTGACCCTGCACCTCAAAACAAACAAAAAGTCGCCTGACATGAATTTTTAGTTAAGACCACATTCTGAAAGAGCAGACTTTAAGCTTTAAAATGATGTATAACTCAAATCCAATGGACTCTCCTAACCTATCTAAATATTGGAAAGAAAGCACAAACTCAGGAAAAGTGTGAACTGAGAAAAGAGGCTCTGAAGTACAGTGTCTACTCAAGCGCTCAATCTTTACCAAACCGTGCAGGCTGTGCGATGAATGGGACAAAAAACAGGAAGTAAACCACCAGAGTAACAACAATGAAGGGATTATCAGATTAAACTGAAATTAAACATGCCTCATTAACACATTCTGTCCATAATTAGTGCCAACTTTCAAAGCAGTAACACAATCCTTTCAAAAGTTATTACAGTTGAAAGTGAAGAGTGTGGACAAGGTTTTTCAGAAATGAAAAAGGGATTCTAAAGACACACCTAATCACACTATTCTACCAAAAATGTTCGAGATAAACTGCTATTAAAACACACTTTCCTGCCCTTTTTATGATACCAAACTTTAGCATAATGTAAAAGAAGACACGCTCTTTCAGAAAATATGAAATAGTCAAGTTCGGCTAGGTTGATGGGCAAGTCCAAGATAAGGTCCCCTCAGAAGGCAAAATTTCATCTTTGCTCAATATTGACATGTTTTGTATCATTTTAAAGCTTATGAGTTGAAGTTTTGATTTCCGTGAAGGAAAAAATGATATTATGTAAATTTATGCAAATTTCAAGGGCTTCATTTGCATAAATGTGAAACACAGCGTTACGTATGGGACATTTATAAAAATTCATATTAATTCGAAGGAAAGCAAATAATTATTGATTAATATGTGGACATAAGAAGTTCATCACATAGTTTAACTTGGTATGAAAATTTAGGGATTATGCAAATGATTATGCGAATTAGCTCGTGTCCTATCATGAGATGTCCCATACGTAACAAAATGAGGTCATTTTTTTAGGTTTTTACTGAAATTGCTAAGGTTATTTTAATGGCCTTTTGGAAAGTTCTAATTTATTGTTTAGAGAAATTAAATACCAGAGAAAAAAGAAAAAAAAGTAAAAGAAATATCTTTTATTAGGCATTGAAATAATGTTACGTATGGGACAAATGCGTTACGTATGGGACATCCTCATACATATTGCATGTGAATGCATGTAGCTAGCTGGGAAGGTCTCTCAGTACACAAATGGTCAATCATCCTGAAGAAAGCATTCCAACATTGTAGCTACTTTTTGAGTTATAGACACTTGAAACAATACATGAACTTGACTGAACAATTTTCAGAAAGGGGAGGGGAAAATGGCAAAATTATTACACAATGAAAAATCAGCATTAAAGGGATGGTATAGTTTTTTTGTAGAAATGGGGATTCAGTTTTCAACATTTAAAGAGATGATTGGAAACCAATTATATGAATTACTTAAGAGCATAAAACCTAAGACTAGAGGAATTCAAAGTTTATGTGATGGAGATCCAATTTGAAATGGTTGTGATAATATATATATAGAAGGAAAAAAAAGTAAAATGATTTTTTTTTTAATTGCAAGTGATACACAAATTGTCCTTATTCAGTTTTCAGTAGTAGCCACAACAAAATTCATGGGTATACATACTGAGTTGTGACTCGAATCAATGACCTGACTGCTAGACAGACATCATATATCTACTCGATCACTGGGGTTCCACGCAGCAGGTATTGCTTATTTATTAAACTTAATATTTCTTGTGTCAAGTTGTTTTTTATTGAAACTAAATGGCAAACTGCCCTTCATCAATGCAAGTAAACACTTTAAACTATTCAATTTTTCAATAGTAACTATCCTGATAAAAATAGGGCTTACTCAGGTTGGTCATAGAAAATATAGAATATGATTGAATGTGATTAAGATGGTAAATATCTGGGGAATATTGTTCCTGTGTCAATCTGGATCAGTATTTGAGTAATTTCAACTGATTCCACCTCAATAATTATGCAAAAATTTGTTTAAATGGGTATTTTGCAAAATTATTTTGCAAAATACCCATAAACATGGTTCTCCACACACTAAACGAATGGGAGACAAAGGGCATGCATACCCAGGTTGGTCATAAAAATATAAAAATATTATTGAATATGATTATGATGGTGAATATTTGGGGAATATTGTTTCCTTGACAATCTGGATCAGTATTTGAGTAGTTTCAACTGATTTTACTTCAGTAATTATGCAAAATACCCATAAACATGGTTCTTCACACACTAAATGAATGGGGGACAAACTGTCCCATACGTAACTGTCCCATACGTAACACGTCATGTCTGTCTTTAATTAGAACCTGTAATTAGAGCTTTTTGCCTAATGACATGAAACCTACCTGTGATAATATTGAGTGTTGTGACTTTCATCACAGTGAGTTACAAGTTGTAGAATGAAATACTTTCAGAGAGTTTTGAGGTTGAAAAAAATGTTCAAAAAAACAAAATTTTTCTGGTCCCATACGTAACGGCACATATTTTCTCTTCTAGAATATAATTGTCAAGGTCATTTTTCTCAATTTTTTACATGATTATACTTCTTCTAGATATCAATCACCATGATGAAGTTCAATATGATCAAAGGCCATTAACACTATTTTTCAGGTCATAAAAGTCTCTGAATGTCCCATACGTAACGTGCGCGTTATCTTGGACTTGCCCTGATCCATTTCACTTATTTTCAGTCCTCACAAAAAATCAGTGTGTGCGACTTTATGTTCGTTTTGAGGTGCACGGTCACATATGACCTTTTTTCCAGCTTTAGTTTGCTTTGGGAACAATATGTGAAATTTTGCTGCTGGTGGTCAACCATGTTGTTCATCAGTTTCTACTTGAAATAAACCTGTAAACCATGGAAATTGCATTTTGGCAAAAGGCTTGAAAAATAACTACATTACTTGAGCAAGCCCTCAAATATCAATCACACTCCATTCATGCCGCATTTTGTCAATATTAGCAGAAATTACCTGAACCTCTCCCAAATAGAAATGAAAATATTCCATGAATTACTACTGCTATCACCCCAGTCTTTTCTTGTTGCTGTAGATTGGCGCAAATACTTCCCATTGTCTTGAAATAAATAGTCCCACCAACTAAGTCAAAGGTCTATCAAAATAAATAAGCACGGTGTCAGTTTGTGATGTGACATAATATGTTTCTTCATTCTTACGGCATCATGTGCTTAGTGATGCTGGATCTCTTATGTTTGCTAGCAGGGATGAACTGGAAGAAATGAATTTCATTCAACACCAGTTTCGAGCAAATTGTGGGATAGATCATTTCGGCCTCATGCCCTACATTTTGTAAGAAGCGACATGGAATCTCTGATAAACAGAGAAGTGTGGCGCTCTCACACACAGGTCCACGTCAAACATTCTAATTGAGGGAGCCTTTTCTGCTGCTTAAAAAACAGAAGGGGATTGTACAATAGCACACACCTTTGGCTTAGGTAATCTAAACTGGGCCTTACATTCAATATTGATATAATGAACTTGATTAACCCTCTTACCACCACTATTTCAAAATGCCACTGATATTATACACTAGCAAGATGCCGATGGTAACAGAAAGGTCAAAGGGCAGGCATCCACATAACTTGTGCCAGCCCAAAGCAATGTACAAGGATGACATTCACTTTGCTTGCATCAATAAATGCATTTTCCTACGAATGCTCAGTGGGGCGCAGTGAGTGTCAGTGTAAAACACGAAGAGGCCATGACCACACCCCTCACCTCCGGTCCTCCAGGATCTGGAGGATGCACTCTGGTAGTTCTCCTGCCATCTGGTCCAGGCGGAAGAGTAGACAGGTGGAACTGTGGGGCGAGGCGAGCTGGAGTAAGGCGACAGGTTTCCTCTTTCCATCCATCGTCACCCACTCACAGTCCAGACCAACCACCTGCAATTGGGATGGAAAAATTACTTCCCTCCGCTCTGGTACTACGAATGTACTCACTTTCCATCTTCCCCTTCCAGAAACTTTTTTTTAAATTAAACTGTGGAGTACAGTGAACATGAAAAAAAAAATTAAAAACAAAACAACAAAAAAAAACATTTCTATAGTTGATTTGTTTGTGACAGTGTATGTGTGTATGTGCGTATGTGTCGTTGAATCTATTGATTATTTATTTGGTAAATGATATGTGTTGTTGAATCTGTTGATTACTTATTTGGGAAATGACACATAAAAAATAAAAACAAATATCAATGACAACCTACTGCATCGAGGAATTTTTCAATGTTCTTGCATCAATGTCCAGAACAATCAGATTAATTGAGAAGTACCAAAACTTTTTTAATGTCCCATGTATATAAAGCCAATACTCCATGATCTGCAAAGTACCAAATTGCACAGAAGGTAGTACATTGTACAACACATTGCACCTTGAAAGTGAAAACCTACCTTTAATGCCCGTGCAGATTCTGCAAACTCCTCAATGACGGCAGGAAGTTGGTCAACTGAAGAGATTATGTGCACATGGTATCGGTCAACATCTACAACAGGATGATAGTACTTGTCCTGCGCAGGTGACTCCTGCAATCTCTTCCTATGAAAAGAAATATATCGTACACAACATAAAAGTCTTTGGAATGCAAGAATCAAATGGAATATCTAGTTTAAATGTCACTTCAACAAGAAGACAGAAAATAAATAAGAAAATTTCAGTTTCAGTGTATGTGTTTGTGGCATATTTATACAATTTCTTTTTAATCATCAGTAGTTTGACCCATTGAGGACGGAACACATATTTCCCATAGACACCTGCCCGAGTATTCTTGGGACTTGTCTTCAACGGGTTAAGTCAAAAGTCAAAGTCTCAATTTAAATTTTTTTTTTTCTGTAGTCTCCATTATGACTCCTGTTGTTACCCAAACTGCAAATAGACTCGAAACCAACCTGTTTCTATATTTTAGAAAGACTTCATTGAAGTGGGGATGGGGAGGGGTTTACACTAAAAAAAAAAAGTAAAAAATCAAACAAGAACAAATGAAAAAAAAACACAAATTCCAGCAACTATGTATTTATTGGACTTTGTATAACCCTAATTCTTTCTTTGAAAATGCATGTTTCTAATGGCAACGGAACTTCACACTCTTCATAATTGTAATAACTAGTAATGACCAGTAATGTCAGTCATGACAAAGACAAAATGTGTTATACTGTTGAAGTGATATTCATAAGAAAATGATGCTGATGATGGCAGACAATCTAGATAAATTTCATGCGAGATATTCAGCATTTTTCATTGTGCTTTTGAGAATCACAAATTACAACACAAAATATTTGGAACCCTGATGATATGGAAGGAAAAAAAACATTAGCACTAGCAATAATAGATATCAGTCTTTTCAAGAACAAGAAGACATATAAATATGGAACAAACCTTTTCCTGTATATCAGATATGACAGACAGACGGCTAGAGCTCCTATGGAGACAGAAGCGATCACGGTGACACGAGGCATCTTTCTCCTTTCACTTTATGCACTGGCGGCGGTGATATAAAATCTGAAAAGAAGATTAAAGGACACAAGAACAATCACTCTCTGTCTGATACCGCGATATGATTTGTGCAGCCTGCAAGTGTTCTAGCTACACAAGCAGCACACATTTGTTAGGCTCTACCTAACCCCGGGTTGCTCCTTGTACATCGGTACACAGTTTATACTGTGGGTGAACGCTTTGTGTTCGGCGTTCGGGCTGGTCGCAGTTAGGCTCTACCCAATCCACAGTCTCTGTGAAAATCACCTCGACTAAATAAAGACTTTAATTGTTCAATAGACTCCCGTTATAATGAAGTCATCGGGACTGGCTGTTTCCTTTCATTAAATCTATATTGAAAATTTGTTATATCCGAACAAATAAACAATAAATAACATACACTTTGTAGAGCAGATAATGTTGTGGTCTGAATCATTATTTTGTTGTAACTGGAATTTCATTATAACCGTGTTCATTAAAGTCTAATGGGAGTGCACTGTACAGAAAGTCAAATACTGTGATTCAAAAAAACAACTTCAATAAAAAAAAGAATGGACTTAAATGACAATGTTGAAATGAATTATACTAGCACTGCACAGTGCTAGTGCACTGCCACTAGATCAAATACAGATCTACTATATCTAGTAAGTACCCTGAATAAAAAGTTTTTGCTTAAATTTAATATTGCCGTTTTTTTTAATACAATCATTGCCCATACTACAGCCTAGCCCCGGAGACCGCGCCGCAAGGCGCGGTCCTGGCGGCTACCTCGCAGCTGAGCGGTCCGAGCAAAAATCACGAATAACTCCATTGCCACATTCACGGCGTGCTGAAGATATTCGCCTTATAAGACAACATTTTCTGCATCATAAGCAATGAAATGCATCAAACAGTCACCGAAATTAATCATTTAGGTTTAATCGACTCATGTAAGTATTCCTAGTAGTTTTTGTTGAAAAATTAAGGAAATATAGCGCCGAAACGGCACCGTTTTGTACAACTCCTCGATCTGAATGCGAAAACGGCGCAGCCCCAACGCTGCACGTTGGGGCTGGTCGCAGTTAACTACGGCCATGGTAAAAGTACTAAAACATTAGTAACGTGCATGTTTAATTAAATGTTACCTTCTTGTTGGTCTCTTTGGTTGAATCGATGCAAACAGCTGAAGAGAGGAAGTTCAATGCAAGCCTTTGCTTTGTTTGATATTTTGGAGTTAAAAAAGTTAATTTCTGTCTTCCTAAGAATCTTAACAAACCTGAAACATTCAGCAAAGTTTAGGGATCGTATACAGTTAGTTTTGGTTGAGACCTAATTTCAGGTTTCTAACATTTTTTTGGTGAGATAATGATGAGAAAACTCTTATGAAATATGAAAGAGCATGCATTATGTAATTCCATGAGGAATTCAACATTTATTTGATGAAAACTGGTTTTGAAATGGCCGAGATATCCAAAACAGAGCAATTCTAATAATGTTATTGTTAAGTGTGGGACCCACACTTTATTACGGTCGCTTTGTTTTACCTTGTTTTTGGATGTTTCGGTCATTCCAAACCCGATTTTCATTAAATAAGTTTTGAATTCCTCTTAAAAAGGTATTCTCTGTTCTAGATCTATTTCATACGTCAGTGTTTTCTTGGTATTTTGCAAAAAGTTAAAAAGCCCAATTCTCATCTCCACCAATACTGTACCATCCCTTTAATTTACATACCGTTCGGGCGCAGCGTTAGATTCCAAATCTATTAAAACGTGATGCTCATTCAGTCTTTAGAAAAATACTGAAGTAAATTTAGTCTTCAGATGCCTTCTGCACACTCAATGGTGTCTATAGATATGGTGCACTGCATACTGAGTTCTTGCTCTTTTAAGCCAAACATGGCCATGAGTCTTACATACACGTCCGTGTAAATTGCATTGCATTGGCATTGCATTGTGATTGCATCATTATTACCAATAATCGCACATCCAACAACCAAACACAGACGCCAATTCAAATATGTGGGACTATATCGAGCAATCGCGCTGTACAAAAGTCAAAACGTTAAAAATTAGATCTATATCATTATCAAAGTCAGGAAAGTGTGGATGCTGATAATGCTGGCTACCCACGACCTTCCGTTAAAAATTATGGCATAAACCATTGCTTACAGAGACTTACACTCATCTCTTTGTGGGTCTAGTCAGCTGTAGAACCCCACGGAGGTCGAGGTCGACGCTGAGTTGTGTGAGCTGCCGCTAGAGCTGCGGCCCGCGTCGGGCCGGCATGCACGGGGAGCCGGCCGGCCGGGCGAGGCGGCAGCAGGCGCTCGGGATTGGCAGTGGGTACCGGGCCGTGTTCAGAGTGAAACACGCACGTGAAAGAAACTGACCTTGCCTTGCCTTGCCATCAATGCTACGTTCTTTATTCCGCAGCGGTTGCCTGCTCCCTGCGCCATGCCTGCCGCAGCTGCTAGCTAGCAGGCGTAGACACTTGTCTTTTGCCAGCGACTGATCACGTAAGCGATGCATTCGCTAGCTGCCTACTGGTACTGTAGTAAGACAAATTCTTCTTCTTCTTCTTCTTCTGATTAAGTCTGCCTCCTTCAATAGACTGAAGATTCTTGCAGACTGGAATGTATCATCTGTCTTTTCTAAGGAGAACTCAAGACATAGCATTGCACAGTCGGGCTCATAGTCACAAGTGCGTGTAAACTCTGACACTTTAGTGACAGTAATCTAGCGCAAGTTGTTGGACATGGTCCGCCTGTGTGCATCAAAGCAAGCTGCAGGGTGAGTAATTATGAGTATGACTACAGTTCATGAGTTACATTACAACCTGGTCCTAAGATGAAGTATTGGAGAGATATTTGATATAGGACAAATACAATGTGGATCTCCTTCCTGGGTGTCCTATTCTCATGACATAAAGACTCGACTCTGAGAGTCTGATCTAATGGGCATTGCTGGCATTAACTCATTCCACACCACGGTACTGAATAAATTAAATGAATGAACTTGAACTTGAACTGAGTTGAATTCTGAAATCCCATCATAGACCACCAGGTTCCTGTACTTAACAGGTTAATAGTAGATGCACTACGATATCACATCAAATTTAGTACCGGTAATTAAACTAAACTGGCGCTGCACAGTCAGGGGTTTGAAATAAATCAAAATGTACCAAGGAATCTATCTAGTTTTCAACAGCCTCAATACAATGGTTGGTCTTTGGCCAACCGGCCAGAGCTCCAAGTTTGTTTAATTTCATCTTTCCATCTGAGAAGATGGTTGTATACTATAGCTCAAATTATATTCAATATCATGTTGTCTTGGAGTCTAAGTAAATTGCTATAGCGGGGACGGTATGATTACACACAACCGGGGTCCTTTTGGATCCAGATGCAGGCGGGTTATACCGGCACCGACTGAGCTAAATAAAGTAAATCAAAACGTTTGTTGGTGTAATGAATAGCTGTGTATTGAAAATGTTTACCAGGTACTCACTTGCATTCCAATACAGGTAGTCAATGTATGGATTTTCTTCTTTTTTTTTTTTCTTTTTTCTTTTTTTTTTTGGGGGGGGGTGTTTTTGTTGTTGTTGTTGTTTTTTCCTCTGTGAAGCCCTATAGTAAAGTAGGAACAAGCTTTAAAATTCTGTCTTTATTGATTTTTAGTGGCCTCCGGCCAACAGGCATACTTTTCAGCCAAAATGCGACAATCTTGCAGTTTTCGCGCTTTGACTGGTCGCATAGATTTGCAAAAATCTACATTGTGTGCATGCACTCCAGGCCAGGGCAGTAGCTACAATTGCATAGGTGAGGATGTTCTTCTCATCACAGCCCACCCCTACTCAGTGCTAACTTCAGGGACAAATGGATGCAAAGTTCTGTCGGCACTTCACTAGATTTTTCCTGTCCATACAATACATGTCACTTCCTTGCTCCCATTCCAGGTACAGGCTGGACATGCTGTTCCTGAACCGATTCCTGCACCTGGTCCCAATCCTCTTCCGGTCCTGCCGATCTTCCCAGACAGGCCTCTTTTTGCTCCTGCTTCTTGTGGCTGGAGGAGGTACGCCTTACAACTTCATTTTATCTTACTTTTTGCAGAGACTCCAACCCCAAGCACCTTCTGATCTGGAGATTCTCCCGCCCGAAACCCCTAGCAAACGGGAGACTCCAAGTTGATGTGTGAGAAGCGCGAAGTTCCTAGGGTTCTAGATGCTCCTTGATGCTATCTGTTCTTACCTATTGCTATCGTATGTTCAAAAAATAAGCCTTAGATAATCTAAGGCTTATTTTTTGAACATACGATAGCAATAAGTAAGAAATCATTTCCAACGGGAGACACAGAGCCAGGGCTGGAGAAATTAAATCTCAAGCGGGAGAACGGGAGATTTTGCAAAAATGGGTTTTCGGCGGGAGATCTCCCGTCGAAAACGGGAGAGTTGGAGTCTCTGTTTTTGATAATGCGTTTTATTGCTAACACTGGATGTTAATGTTAGGGACAGGGGTGGATCCAGGAATTTCTTTAAAAGAGGGGGCGCCTTTACAAAATTAAAGGGGGGCGCACGCACCCCACCCCAATTTTTTTCTTTTTATTTCTTTTGTTTTTAGATAATAAAAATAAAGGAAGGGCGCGTGCCCGGTGCACCCCCGACTGGATCCGCCACTAAGGGAGGTGCTAGCCAGAGTAGAAATGAATTGATGATGGTGATGATGATGATGATGAAGACCAACAACAACAGCAGCATTTATATACCCCCATTCATCTACACACACACACACACACACACACACACACACACAAACACACACACACAAATCAAATTCAAAGTCACCTTGCTCCCCAAATATACATGACATACGAGTGTATATTTATAAAGTTGCTGGAAAAGATAGGTCTTCAGATAGGTAGGTCAGATAGGTCTTCAATTCAGGTTTGAAAATACAAGGTTGTTACAAAGTTCTCTGAAGTTTGATTGTTAGAAATCGGTCTCTTTCTGAAGTCATGGGCGACATCACCAGGAAGTTATGGGCTTAAAGGTCCAGTTTACTTTTGGGAGCAGTGATTTAAAAGACATTTGAGATATAACATTTGACGCATATGTGTAGGTCTGGCAAGTATCACAAAACATCCTACCATATAAAATTAGCGCAATAAAGCCTAAAATATAAGGAGATATATCAGTATTTTTCTCAATAAACCATAACTGTAGACGGTTTAGTCTGGAAACATTTTTATTATAGCTATTGGTCACATTTTGTTACTTACATAATATTGATTATACGGATTCACATTTTTAGAGTGGTTGTTTCTATCCCTAGCTCACAATGTAGAACTATTTTAAAGCACTAATGCTGGGTTTTTGTTTCATTTGCTAATGGTAAATTATGCTACAAGTGGTACCCAGGTGCTTTGACAAAAGAGTGCATCAGCTCTCTCAGCGCACGAAGCAGGGGCGGATCCAGGAATTCTGTAAAGGGGGTGCGCAACTAATATTTCTGGTGCCACTTCCGGGTTTCATTTCATTTTTTCTTTTTATTTCTTTTGTTTTTAACGAAAAATAAAGGGGGGCGTGCGCTGGCTGCCCACCCCCCCGGATCCGCCACTGAGAAGGACCTCTCCTGCTGCAGTTCACTCTCTTTCTATGTGCTGGCAACAGTGAATACATGTACTTATCACTTTTTGTGATCCAAAATCCCGTATAAGAGCTACACTTTTTAATAGCAAAAAAAAAAGTAGAAAGACGTGTTTCTGGAATGCGCTTTAGCAGAGTACTTATTTGAAAGACCCAGTACTGTAAAACGCAATATTTTCGCGGCATTAAATTTTCGCGAATTGGAGCCGACGGCCGTTTACGCGGCATGAAATTTTCACAAGTTGCCTCGAACATTCAATGCTTACATGTATAGTGTAGACAAGAACTTTCATGTGCATTTTAATTTTGCGAATCTTGGCTCTCGTGAAATTCACGAAATTAAAATGCACGTGAACATTCCTCGTTTTTCAGTATGTCAGAACCCAGGCATTGTACTACAGAACCCAGAATAGCCTGTAATGGTGTCATATGTAAGCCCTACATTGAAATTGAAAGAAAGGGTAATGTGATGCAGTAGTTGGTTTGTATGAAAAATATTTAGGGTTCATACAGTTATCTAAGTGTAATAAACTTTGAGTGACATTATTGTTTGATTTGCAGGCCCAGAGACAACAAACTAAGAGATAAGTCCTCGAGATGAAGTTAGTCATAAGTTTACAAACACAGAGGTCATAGTTGGCAGGAACAAAGAAAACTATTTTATCATCATCTTTAATAGCCCAGGACTTATGTGCCTTTGTATCTTGGAGCTATTCATGTACAATGTAGTACCCAGTAGTTGATATTTGCAGCTCCACCCCCCCCCCCCCCAACTCAACACTGATAAGTCAAAAATCAAGTACAGTAGCAATACATGTAATATGAAAGTCTGGTTTATCCTCCATGGTCTGCAAACAAGAAATTAAAACATGGTGTTGAATTTTCAGTTTGTTGTCTTTTTATTGCCTTAGACTGCAGCTAGAGGTCATAAGGTTAAGGACATGACTTTTCAGCAGATACAGTTTACTCACACAGTCATGTAGAATATAATGCTGCATAATTTGTATTCATATGGGCTGCCATTTTAAACAAGAATTTATAGAAGAGATGAGTGTAGTGACATACTAGAAACAAGACTAAAGAGAGCAGTATTATGTTTTCTAACAAAGTTGGTCAATTAGTATGTAGATGGGACATGAAAAATGTCAGTCTCACCAACTTTGATATTGAGGTTCAGTTTCCCATTGGCATTGCTAGAGTATCCATGAAACAGTCTGCCCAGAAATGTACAGCTGTAACATGCACACACACACACACACACACACAACACAACACACATGGACACGCACACACACAAAATCAAAGCTTTGATTTCTTCTGTTCTACTGTTTCCACTCACAGAGCAAGTGGCCGCATATTTTGTAGGCTTGATCCCCAGCCACTTCTACGTAGTCCTCCCTGCTCAAGACTGGCATGGCTTCATCACTACATTGTGGCAGTCCCTTCTTTACATCATACTCATAGCACTGGTAAGCAAGTCTAGCATCCATTCTCTGTGCCATTGCATATATTATTTTATTTTTTTTAAGTATAATTTACAGCTGTATCTCGGAGAACATGTTTTTGTAAAAGTTATTTGGTTTATGTGTCAAGTTTTGTTTGTAATCTCTGTAAAGATTAACCCATTGAGGACGAGTATATTAATATCTGTACCTGGTTGTCTCTTCTTGTCTTTTCTTGTCTCAACAGATCAAGAGCACAAAGACGTACATCAGCAGACTCCTGTACGTAAAATGGAGGGGATCTCTAACAACCCACCTGCATTCTCTCTACTTCAGGGCATTCAACTACTACAAGCTGAACGTCCTGCAAATTGGCAACATCGACAATACGTAAGTGGCACAAAACTGGTGGGACTAGCGTTATACTGTATAAAAGGAATTTGAGATCAGTCATTGCTTGTCTTTGTATAATTGTTTGCACATTTGTATGTTTTGTGTGTGCTGATATCTTATTTTGATTGTTACTGACCTTTTCAGGATCCTAAGTTTGCCATTTTGTTTTGTTCATGATTTGAAAGGTTTGTAGAAGATATTTGTTGATAAATTGTTGTCTTATATTCTGGTTATTTTTATCACATTTTCAGATGTCCTTTATAGTTTTGTGCCAGAGATGAAAAAATAAAAAATAATAGGTGTAAAGTGCACCATAATGAGTGAAAAAGACAAGTATGCATACACTTCATTGATTAACTCGTCATTAATGTACAGATGAATGGATGTAGCAATACTGTGAAAATGGTAATTTCACATTTGTATACTTCTCTGCGCTTGGCCGAGTAAGATAGATTTTCCATGTTTTTATTCCACTTGATCAAAATAATAAAGCAGAAACTATTTAGCAAAAATTTGCTGGCTTTTGATTTCATGTTGGTTTCATGCAGCACGAAATGAACAAACTAATTTCACACCTCAAAGATGTCCACGTAAACCAAGACATTGATTTTATTGAAGGAGTGGCTCATAAGAAAAAAAAAAGATATAAAAATAAAGAAATTCATATTGTATCAATATTCCTAAGAAGGAGACAGTCTAGACTTCTCCTTATTTTCCTTGCTGCCCAGAGATCAAAGAATAAGTCAGGACGTTGAGAGACTTTGCAACCAACTCAACCTGGTGGTCCCAACACTCATCGTCTCCCCATTCACCATAGCGACGTACACCTACCTCACGTACCGGATGTAAGTACAGCATCCCCACTGAAATGCACTGCCTAAATCCAGAAGTTGTAGACCTCCCTTTGGTTGTTTGGTCATTATCACTTACAGGGGAACTCCAGATGATTTTTTAGACTTTTTCTTTTGAACCACTATAAATTGGTTATACCGGGTACAGAGTTTCAGAATTTATAATAATTGGGATTGGGAATTAAAATGTTTTTGAAATTTGTAACAAATGACAATGAACAAGGATGATGACATAGCAACTTCACCATAAGAATGCATAAGTGGGAGCTCACAGAAGCAGAACAAAAGAAGAAATCATACATCAATTCTGCAGAGATGAACTTGGAATAAGCAAGCGGAATTGTAATGGAATTACATTGCTACATTTCTGAAATTATGCCTATGTGAGGACCACAATTAATTCAACAAATCTAAACATGAGCTTTTGATTTTAATATGTACTACATGATGTAAAAGCATGAAAATCATCTGGACTTTCCTTTTAACCTTCTCACTTCCAATGTATGAAAATGACACCGACATACTTAGTTTAATGGTTAAAAGCACTGACAGGGTTGAATTGGACAATTGAGAATTTTTAATTGGAAATGACCTGAATCAACATCTGTGTTTGTGTAGTTAAAAAAAAAAGAAGAAAAGATGAAGGCTGTCTGCACACGTACCTTCTACCCAATAGAAATCGCAAAAACAGTATGCAAAGAGACCTTGTAGTATTTCACGTGGCATATTTAGGCAGAATAGGAGATTAATCTAAAATAGCAACACGTAATGTCATTATTGTTTCTACATTTTGTCTCATTTTGTAAAGTTTATTCTGGGCCCTGTTTTATTTGGAGATCAGTAAATGTTGCAATTACACTAATAGTTTCTAAAGAAAAAATGAAATACTTTTATCTGATTGGATGTTGCCCTGTATTACCATGGAAACCGAGATAATTTACTGGAGATTGCTATTTGAAATGGGTTCCTTTTTTATATCATTTGGGATGCATAGAAAGTATTAAAGGAAAACCAGTTATTCACAAGCAATATCAGTCTGTGTTCATTCATTATTAAATTTTTACAATAATTCATTACTATGCACACTACCACCACTGTACTCATACTACTGTAAAAGCCCCATCGAAAAGGGGAGAGCATACTTTAGTCGTCTTTTTCTGTTAAGAAAGTCTTTTAATCCTGCCTAGCATGTTTCTTCTTTCTGAAGGTTAACATTGTACTCCAGTAAATGGTCAACATTTAGTCACCACTTCACATGAGAAGTTGTGATTGTGGATATGGTATTTATTTTCCCATGAGAATGTCTCTCACTCAGTGTAAACACAAGGAGATATTCTTGCTATATTGTTCTTGTGTAGTGTTGGTACTTCTCAAGCTCTAATCCAGTGACTTGTCAACACTTGAACTACACCAAACACCAACTGTATGATTCTTCACTTCAAAATCTAGTCCAGTAATTGTAAACACCTGCTCTACACCAAACACTCTGTAAACTTCTTCACATTCATGTGTCCTCTTTGTATTTGCTTATCTTTTGTAATACAGGATACTTGACAAGCCCAAAAATCCATATGCCCACAGTTCTGTTTATTTATGCATTTTTGAAGGTTAAGACTTCCTTCAACAAGCAGTTGTGCTCAAACACTGTAAGAAAACATTCTATTTGTTGGTTTGAAACATGTTTCCACAAGGTGAAGACTCTTGCAACAACACTTCTTTAAATACAAATGCCCAAGTGGGATTTAATGGTGTGTTCTTGTTTGTGGTTCTCCTTCTCTCTCTTTCTCTCTCTTTCTCCTTTTTGTCTCTTCTTTTTATACATCCCCTTGAATTTTTACATGTAGTTAGTGATTGACAAGAGCCCTTAAGGAGCTGAGCCACAGTAAGATGTTCAAACTCACTTTTAAAGGATGGTATAAATTTTGTTGAGATTCAGATTTTACCTTTTTGCAAGATAATTAGAAACCACTTTGAAATATAAAACAGCATACAATTCTAAGAGGAATTCAAAACTACTTGCAGGCCGTTCTCGCGTGTGCCATAATGTGTACTTGCGCTACAGTAGAGTTGGAGAGAGAAATTCAAGCAGGAGCTCATTCGCTGGCATGGAAGACATTTCTTGCTTGTGTTCCTCCTAGGATTCCCCATTGAATCTCTCCGGTGATCACCCAGGTCTAGCATGAAACAGGCATTTGAAATCCTTTCTGTACATCTTCCGTCCTCAGAACTGGCTACCTTGGTCCAGTGGTCATCTATAGTTACTTCATCATAGGAAGTATCATCAATCGCTTCATCATGTCACCGGTGGTCAACCTCACATACCAGCAGGAGAAGCGGGAAGGAATCTTCAGGTGAGCCATCCAATCACAGCGTTTGCTGTCGTACAATGCATATTCATTTTCCTATGAATATTGATTACCTCATGAATATTGACCAATTATCAAAATGATGCTCATGGCATACTAGAATTCATTTGCTGTTACAGAATATTCATGACAATTTTTTATACTGTATGTTATTCCTCTCATCTCTGTTTTCTGCTGTGTTTCAAGTTAGATGCATGCACTACTTTAGCAAACTGTTGTAATGTTTTTATGACTGTTGGGATCGAGCACAAAACAAGCCTATTTATGAAGCATTCCTGATATGGTAAGACAAAGTTAGCAAATGACTCATGAAAATTGTCAAGTTGCCCTGCACCTTTTTGAATGATGTGTGACACATATTGGTAGCCGGGTGCCTTTGAATGTTTCTACAGATAAATGGCCCTATAAATCATCATCATCATCATCATCATTATCTGACAAACTTGCCAGCATCCTGAAAAGGAGATTAAAAAAAAAATGGCTCTCATCTTTTAGGAGAATTCATGCTATCCAATTAATACCATTAACTTCTTACCATCCCTCTCCTCTGCCTTACCCCGTCGCCCATCCCTTCCCCTCCCTCTCTCCCTTATCCTATCCCATACGTCTTCCCTACCCCCTCCCCTACCTCATTTCCTTCCTGTCCCTTCCTTATTTCCAACCGCATCCCAATCACTTACGTTCCATTCACTCTTCCCTACCCCACCCACCATTCTCTTCCTTCCCTCTGCCCATCCATCCCCATCCCTTCTCCTCACTTTCCCCTACCCCATTCCTACTATCCCTTCCATACCCTATCATCTACCCCAACTGCCCTCCCATCCCTTCCCCACCCTTCCCCCATCCTTTCCCTTCACCCTACCCTATCACCCTACTTTCCTTCTCTTCTCTCTTCCCTTCCCTATTCCTACCCTCTTCCTCCCCCACACCATTTGTTACATTATCACCTCTCTCCCCTCCCCTCCCCCTCTCCCCTACCCCACACCCCGTCCCTTCCCCCTTACCTTCCTGTTTATCTCCCATTTCCATTTCTTACATCATCACCCCACTCCCCATACCCCCACAAATAGATTCAAACATGCCCAGCTGAGAGCAAACTCAGAGTCAGTGGCATTCTACTCGGCTGGCCGGGCGGAGCAAGGCAACGCGGACAGAAAGCTGTGGGACTTGCTTGGCATCCAAATCAACCTAACCAACTGGGAATTCTGGCTCAATGGTACATCAGCAATTATCAAAGAAGAAAAGAAAGAATCTGATAGTGTAGAGAAAACAGCACAAAGCAAATCGGGACAAAACAAATTAAAACAAGACAAACTTGTCTTTTCTTCACCTATGCACTTTCTGTGTTGCTCCCAACTTTTGGACTCTTAGTCTTTCCATTAAGAAGAGGAAAGAGAAAAGGAGAATGTCAGAACATATTGATAAATTGCAATTTGTACCATCGCAATATAGCCCTCATAAAGTGTGAGATATTTAGCCTGAGAGAAGAGTGCAAAATGAATAATTTGGTCAAAGAAAGTTTAATAGTGTACCTTTGTTAAACAGAGACATCTACAGTTGCTTAGCTTGATTAACTCGTGCCTGAATCTTTTGACATGAAAAACGTATATTTTTTTCGTAAGGGTTGTTACTCTGATTTGAAACTTGTGTAAATGAGTGGTTGGAGAAAGGCTGGGCTGATGACTGTTCCCACCCACCCCCCTCTTTGGCAGCAGCAGATTTAGTCTAAAAGTTACTCTTGTTTACATAACTGTGCCTTGGAACCCATTTTTATATTCAAACAGAAGATTGCACTTTTGAATCTCAAATCTTACTCTCGATTAAATTTGTAATCGAGAACCAAAGTGACAATATTAGCAAAATAATGTAAATATTTTGCGAAGTGACAATATTAGCAAAATAATGTAAATATTTTGCAGGAGAAAATACAATTTACAGCACATTTATGTTACAGGAGACAAGACTTCTAGTAAGTAGCTGCCTTTGTGAATAGCAGTCGTCTTTAGAAATTTGCGATAATAAAACCCAGATGAAATATACCTCTCATGCAGTAATACAGGCACTGGTGTATATCTCACACATTGCATATTAACATACTCTTTTTGCTAACAGATTTGTAACACTTGATTATAAATTTTCTTCACATGACAGTTGCAGTGAATCTCTTTGACTACATCGGCGGCATTCTGAGTTACATCATCATCGCTATCCCCATCTTTGCTGGGATCTACAGCGGACTCCCGGCCATCGAGATATCTAGTCTTATTAGTAAAGTGAGTACAGTCTCAAAATTCCCAAACTGTAGACAAGTTTCAAATCAATTCTTAAAACTCACTTGACAATCACTTGTATTTTTATTATATATAAATCATAATATTGATAAATGTATTCTGTCTTTTAATTGAATTTTTTAATGCGCTAAGAAATGCCCATATTAAGTGCTATATAAGTGTTATCTTATTATCTGTTATTATCATTATTGCTCTAATTCTGACATTTTTGGCCCTTTATGTACACAGACACTCAGTAGCTTGACTTGCTCAACTTTAATAGCATTTAATTAATTCCTCCAAATTTTGCCAAGATGAATAGATAGATAGTAGGTACAGTGTAGTCCCCATTTTTTGGCAATATTAGTTGCCAGACATGTGTGCCAATTAAAAAAACAAAACAACACAAAGCAGTCCTAATAAAAGGTGGGTCCCAGCTTTTATTAGAACTGCTTTGTTTTTGCATATCTCAGCCATTTCAGAAGTGATTTTCATCAAATAAAGTTTGAAGTCCGCCTAGCTTTGTATGCTCTTTGATATTTCACAGAAGTGGTTTCAAATTATCTCGCAAAAAGACAAAATCTGAAATCCCTATCTCAACCAAAACTATGCCATTCCTTTAAATCAGCATAATAAGCCAAGGCACCTGGACTTTGCCTCCCTGCCTTCTTATTGTAAACAAGGTACCTTGATGAGTTTCAACAAGTTGCCTACTATAACCTTCCATAGGGAATCTATTGTGACAGGTTGTTGAATTCAAGCTGGGGCAGACCTGTATGTGAAGAGTTCTATGGCAAAACAAGCTAAATCCATTCCTGTTAAGTTGAGATATTTGTGATTAAAGCAGCTATAAAACAAAGAAAATAATAAGAAAATACAGGATATTTTTAATCATAGCTTCTAGAATATTCCTTGTTATGTTACATGTGAGGTGTTACTGGAAAGGTTAAATTTTGCTCTATCTGATGATGGACTTACTTTGAAATGTATAAAAATGGCACTTAGACCATTTTGCAATAATACTTTTCATTCCAATACATCAGTTTTGTGTAGGGGAGGCATTGTAATCTGTGTCTTGTGTTGTTTTTCCAGTATTCTTTCCAGACAATGTATCTGATTAGCTGCTTCTCCCAGCTCATTGATCTGTCTAACAAGATCTCGGATATTGCTGGCTACACACACAGGTAATTTTTAGTCCCACTGCTTCAAAAAAAATTTTAAAAAGAAATGTTGTTTTAATAACCCGTTGAGGACGAGTTTCGAGTATACTCGGGCAAGTGTCTATGGGAAATGTGTGTTGTAGCAAAATCAGTCCATCCTCAATTGGTTAATTGTTACTTACACCGTTGTACACTTTTGTGACAGCAGTTTGAAAAACAAAAAATAATAATAATGATAATTGCCCAACTACAAGAAGTTTTAAATTGTTGCTATGGTAAGTATATTGTAAGTTGTAGTAGTCTAATGATCTGGGTTTCTGACGTATTAGAAGTCTTGCCGTATCATAGCACTGAAAAGATCCATGCGAGGTCAAACTGCTGTAGCATGTGCATGTGCATGAAGCAACTTCTCTTTTGACATATATATGTGACCGTGCATCACAAAACGAACAAAAAGTCGCACACACTGATTTTGCGCGAGGACTGAAAATAAGTGAAATGGGTCACCCCAGCCGATCTTGAATTTTTCATATTTTCTAAAAGAGCAAGTCCTCTTTTACATTGTGTTAAAATTTGGGGTCATAAAACAGGCAGGAAAGTTTGTTTTATAGCAGTTTATCTTGAACATTTTTGGTAGAATAGTGTGATTAGGTGTGTCTTTAGAGTTCCTTTTTCATTTCTGAAAAACCTTGTACACACTCTTCACTTTCAACTCTAATAACTTTTGAAAGGATATTGCTACTGCTTTGAAAGTTGGCATTGATTATGGACAGAGTGTGTTAATGAGGCATGCTTAATTTCAGTTTAATCTGATAATCTCTTCACTGTTGTTACTCCTGTGGTTTACTTCCTGTTTTTTGTCCCATTCATCACACAGCCAGCACGGTTTGGTAAAGATTAAGCGCTTGAATAGACACTGTACTTCAGAGCCTCTTTTCTCAGTTCACACTTTTCCTGAGTTTGTGCTTTCTTTCCAATATTTAGATAGGTTTGGAGAGTCCATTTGATTTGAGTTATACATCATTTTAAAGCTTAAAGTCTGCTCTTTCAGAATATGGTCATAACTAAAAATTTATGTCTGGCGACTCTTTCTTTATTTTGTCGTGCAGGGTCACATATATATAATATATAATGTACGTTGTACCTCCATAGAGAATAATCATAGGCTTAGTAGGGCTTATGTGCAATGGAATTTTAATATATGTGATTAGAAATAAGTGATGTTGTACAACACATTTATGAAGGCAGCCAATCGCAAACAGGTAATAACATCACTTGTCCATGCCCCTTGCCATCAACCCCAATTATGTCCTACAATAACATTGGTTGTAGATCATATCCTATTCTAAAAATCAAAAGAGTTGAAAATGTCACACCCCAATATTTTTCCTACCCCTTAGTCCCAACTACTCACTTGATATATCATTGCAAGTGCATACCTTTGCAGTGATGTCCAGAAAACAAAAGAGTGTCACAAAGGTGTGGTGATGTGCTTGCATAGGTGTGCTGAATATGAATTTTGTATCCACTATGGCAATATTTGTGTCATTTCCTAGCATTCTTAACCATGGGGTAAGTGAAAATAAACTTGGAGAAAAAAGAGAGGGTCACATTGTTTGGATTGACATTAAGATGTTTTAGATTTGTTTGCTTTTTTTTTTCCGAATTTTGTCATTCCAGAATTGGTGAACTGCTCGAAAGCCTGGAGAGCTTTCCTCCCGATGGTGGTGCGGCTGAGAGATCAACATCCTCACCCCCAAAGACCAGCGGGGCTCTCCACCTCGGGGCGGACAATGACCTCCATCTCCTGACCGACACCCAGTTCCTCATCACGGAGACAGAGCGAGACCGGGAGTACATGTCGGAGGACCTCGGTCTCACCGGTGAGGAAGGTGAAGAGTGCAGCAGCGTGGACAGCCTCATTGCCTTCCAGTTGGACCAGGTTGCCGTGGCGACCCCGACCAAGGATGATATTCTCATCAAAGGTGCGATGGAATAACTTTGGAAGGATGCGAATCTTGCATCACTTTTGGGTGCAAACTTGAACTGAGCATGATCCCTTTAACACATAAAACAAACAAGACCACATTAGCTTAATGTTTTTGTTTTTAAATAATTGTGTGGCGCAGCTCCTCCTGACCAAATCTTTTTGGTAATTCCATTCAGCATTAAGCGTTTCCTGATATCAAACCATTGTGACATTGGATCTTGTCTAAAGCCATTGCCTACAGGAACCTTAACCCATTGAGTATTGTCGGGCAAGCATCTATGGAAAATGCGTGTTGTAGCAAAATCAGCCTGCCCTCAACAGGTTAAAGATCCTGTACAAAATCTATTGATGGAAATTTGAGAATCTTTCAGGCAATGGAGTGAGAAGTGACTTGTTGTTCTAATTCCAGAAGTACAAGTTAGCATCAGCTATGCCAATACATTATCCTATTTTTAGAGCCCTGACTATACGGCCGTAATCTGGCAGAACTGCGTATCTCCTTTAACACATTACGCCAGAAATCGGGTTTAAAGATTCAATGTTACACCTTTCTAAACTGAGATACGATGAGTTGCATTTTTCCTCTTTTCTCGGTCATAATTGGTCTAAAGAATTTATTTCCGGCAAAAAAATGACAATTTGACCTTTTTAAGTAGTAAAAATTACCAATTTAAAAAACTTACGCAGTTCTGCCAGATTAATCGTCGCCAAATTTTTGCGATCGTAATCTGGCAGAACTGCGTATCTCTGGTCACGTGCCCGGGTTGATCAGCCAGAACTGCGTAAGTTTTCGGCCATGCGGGGGGTTTTTCAGGCAGAACTGCGTATCTCTAGGAGTTACGCAGTTCTGCCTGATAAGCACGTGTTTCATCAGGCAGAACTACGTATCTCTTTTCGTGGTCAACCACGTGCTTATCAGCCAGAACTGCGTATCTCCTAGAGATACGCAGTTCTGGCTGATAAACACGTGGTTTATCAACCAGAACTACGTATCTCGGTCTATTTTCTGCGGGTTGTCTATCGTATTTTACCATCCATCCTCTCACTATTCAGCGGATTCAGTGTCAAAACAATGAATATTTTAGATCGAGTACAATTTTGTTGAAATATTTGTATTGTATAAAGTCATCATTATTGATTCACATTTAATTTCATTTTATCCATTCATTTGTATGTGGAAAATAACTTGCTTTCCCCAAATGTTGTCAGTCTGTGTTCATGTTTCAGTATTATTTAGCGGCACAAGAAGTACTGCTATACATCAAAAGCCTGGCTGCTGCTTGGGTTATTGTCGATCTCATGAAGCATTGCATTTGGATTAAGAATAATATTAGACTAGGTTCTAGATGTTAAGCTATATTGTTCATCAAGACTACAGGTACTACACTGTAGACCGTCTAGACCGTAGTCTATTCAGGCCTAACGATACACTAGACATCTAGAGACTAGTAGAGCGGTACGTAGGAATCTGCATACGATAGGCCTACTGATCTCATTATCCTAGTATTCCTACTCTATGCCCAAAGTAAGAGTAAGCCTAGACCCTTTTGGCTGAAGGCCTAAACTCTAAATATTTAAACTAAAGAATACTAGGAGCTAGGCCTGACTAAAAGTTTATTTACAGCTTTATTAGAAAATAAAAAAAAATAGACCCTAGTTCTCGTTTGTGTCGACTCCTACTGTAGGCCTTATTGTCACTACAGTACTAACGTTAGGGTAGTAGTGTTCTAACCGTTACTATCTACGCAGGCCTATTAAAAACGTACGAGAACTCTCGAACTCTGTCTACTCGATTGTCTAGGTCTATGTAACATCCAGACGTCTATTTTGGGGCGTCATTATAACAGACTAGTAGATCAATAAAAATGAGTTTCTAGATTTTCTAGTCTAGACTCTAGATCTAGACTCTATATCCAGGTAGGGGCTAAATCTACAGCTAGACTGTTTATTGGGGATCTAGGCCTAGAAGGTACTAATGTTATAGTAGATCTAAGAACAACGTAAAGCCTAACCTGCCTATCTATAATGACTAACGGTAAGACTATAAAGTCTATAGCCTATAATGTCTAGTAGTACTAGGCCTAGTACAAGTAGTAATGTATAGAACACGGATCAAAATCTAAGTTTCAGATCTATTTCTAGGGCTAAATGTTTATAATTTAGCGTTTAACCTGTAGATTCTAGATTCTTCATATTACAGATTTCAAGAATGTCTGGCCGAATCAAATCTAGAAAAAATAGAAAACTGAGTAAAGACAGAATAACCGGCGATTCAGCCTAAGTTAAGTAACGGTAGGCCCCAGTAGTCTAGTAGGCCCCTACTGCACAACTCTACTGAGAGTACCGGTACGGTACCCGTATTAAAAAGTAAACTGTAAAAGTGTTAGTATTGGTCAATTTCTGACGTCTGTAGGATTGGATCGAAAATGCCATCGTTATGGACGGTATCCCAGATATTCATTAAACTTCTCGAGATCAGTCCCATAGATCCAAGCCCACTAACCGCTTATTACAATGAAAAACAAAATAAGAAGCTATGGTCAATGGATTACAGATATTGTTGTTCGCGTGACCTACGCTACCGCACAGTACATTGATTTCACGTACACTAACAATGGACAAGTGCTGCAGCAGTACTAAGTAGGCCTAAAGTTGACTGGAGCGTGATGTCAGACAAGATGCAAACTATAACGTTTGTTAGATCTAGAAATGCTCTAGGCTTAAAAAGCATTAGATTGTAGCAAAACTTAATAGTAAGGCATACCGCATATTGACCTGTTTTGAAGCCTGCCAGTCTATGAAGGGAAAGAAAGTGGCAATTTCCCCCAAGAGTAACGAGGGTTATTGCTTTAGCGCGACTGTCGTCGTGTACAATACACGTAGCCGTACCACGTACGACGTGTCTAGCTAGCTAGCTAGGCACTGCTAGCCTGAACGCGTAGCGCGTTCGTCACTACCAAGGTCGCGCACGCGCGTGTTAAGATATACCATGTCCGTGCGGGATGCAGGAACACCTTGGTCCAAGCGTTGTCGTAAGTCGACTTACGCAGTTCTGCCTGATTAACATCGGAAAATTCATTTCGAATCTCGACTTACGCAGTTCTGCCAGATTAATCGCCCTCTCTCCTCAGGAATTTTGCCAAAATTACTTTCTAAAAATAACTTTCTGTACCGATTCACAACTTATTTTTTGGCCCACTTGAAAGAGCATGAGAAAAAACACACAAAACACTCAAAACCTGAAAATCGACCAAAATCGACTTAGGGAGTTCTGCCAGATTACGGCCGTATAAACATAAGATCCTCATGAGGAAAAAATTGGGGGAAAATGTTTTAATTTTAGATGGACATAGACTTACACTGTGCAGATCAATAACAAGTGGTCAAATTGCCTCGATCAAATGGGAGAATAGCCTTGTTTGAAGATGGCTTGTAGTAGTAGTGGACATTGAATACCCTTGGCTATTTGTGCAGAAAGATGTCATTCGTAGTTAATAATCTATAGACATTATCCTTGTATGCTTATTTCCTCTTTGTAGAAGAAGTTTCTGTGTACGATTGCAAACATGTTCATGTAATTATGTAAACCAGCATCTATGCTGAGCTCAGCATTTCAGCTGCTAAACATAAGCCACCATCTCCACTGAAATTTGCAATCACTATACCCTTCTCCTCCCCTTCCCCCTCCAACGTCTTTCCCCATATATAGATCTGACCCTGGAGGTGGTGGAGGGACGCAACATCCTCATCACAGGGGCCACCGGCAGCGGCAAAACGTCGCTGCTGCGTGTCCTCCATGGAATCTGGCCTGTGCAAGAGGGTACCGTGGAACAGAGGGGGGTCGGCCCTCTGGACGTCATGTTTCTCCCCCAGAAAGCATACCTAACAGATGGAACCTTGCTTGAACAGGTACTAGTAGTTTCATGAGTTTGAGCAGAATTTATCATTGAACAGATCAAGAAAATTGTGCAAGCTCTATGGTCAAGAGCTGTGTGTTGACTTTTACCGGCTGCATGTTAACTGCCTCACTTACTATGATTCACGCGATACTATAGCCACTGTAAACGTGTTACTCTTGTGGCAAGAGTTCGCACACCAAGTAAGTGTTCACTCACTCAGTAAGGGACGCCTATTAGCTAGTTAACCATGCATCATTTGTTTAGGGAATTTGTCGAGTGAAAAATAAAAGTATGCATCCTACAAGTCTCATTCAGCAAAAAAAAGAATGGCATCTACATGTATGGCCAAGTCAAAAGGAAATGCATCCAGTCGGTTTGCCAACAGGTTCCATGATGAAATAAAGAATGGATTTCTGGCCAAAAATTTGTCCCATGTTCTATAAAACAGATGATGCAGTAGTCGTTTTGTGTGCCTGTCGGATTAAAGTGGAATAAAATGAAATGTAATGAGATGCAATATGCCTATTATTCTGAACCATCCACAGATAATGTATCCTACCAGAGCACAGAGGTATGGAACTGTAGGACTGGACCAAGCTCTAGAGCAGCTCCTTGGACAGATCCTGGACCAGGTTGGTCTGGAAGGCCTGGTCCAGCGTTGTGGGGGACTGACAGCCCCTGTGTCATGGAACTGGTACGATGTCCTGACCCCCGGAGAGGCCCAGTGCTTGGCCTTTGCCAGACTTCTCCACCACCGACCAAAGTTTGCCTGTGAGTCCACTCTAACAGTTCCTCATAGAGTTTTGTCAGACAATACAAACAACAACAACCAAAGAACTTTTGGGGGTATTCTGTTACTTTTGTTACTTAAATCAAACCAAAATGATTGTTGTCAGCTTGTAAGTAAAATAAGATTGATCATTGCCTTCAATTTCTGACTTGCTAATTATCCGAGAAAAAAAGAAATATGTCACTACCTTCATGCTGATTCTAAATAGTTGTTTTGTTTTGTTTTGTTTTGTTTTTTCTCGACATTGTCCTCAGTTGCAGGTAAATTAATTTTAATTTCATGTTATTTATTTAGATGTTAATTTTTTTTTCCTCTTTGCAGTGCTGGATGAAGCCACCAGTGCCGTCCCGGTGGAGAGGGAAGCGCAACTCTACGCACTCTGCCGCCAATACGGCATGACGGTGGTCAGCGTTGGCCATCACATCACCCTGAAGAGATTCCACGACGCGGAGCTGACGCTCACCGGTCAAGGCGGATGGACACTTGTGGACATTTCCCACATTGAATGATTGCATCTTTTTGTGTCCGTGTGTTAATTTTTCGTTTGCTCTTTCGTCTGTCCCTGCCACATCATTGTACACTCAAGCTGGTCATCACAAGAAACAGACAGTCGTCCTGTGCGTGTTTTGTTCTACAAATATTCTGACAATTGTAGCAAGAAGGCACGGCTTGAAATTAGTGGTGGCCTTGAGCCGCTAGAATTAAAGGTACAGTTCACCTTTTGGAGCAGTGATTTAAAAAATGTTCGAGATATCACATTTGATGCATATGTGTATGTCAGTTGTACCACAAAACATCCCACCATGTAAAAATTGTGCAATGAAGCCTAAAATAAAAGAAGATATCGTTATTTTTCTCAATAAACCATTAACTGTAGACGATTTAGTCTAGAAACATTTTTATTATAACTTTTGTTCACATTTTGTATATTTAACAATACATACATCTAAATTGAACTGTACTAATTCAAATTTTTACATTGGTTGTTTCTATCCCTAACTCGCATTTTAGAACTACACTTAGTTTGAAACACTAAAGCTGGGTTTTGTTTCGTATGTCACAACACTGAACTTCTAAAAAGGATAACATTTGGTGGCCCAATGAGGCAACTAATAATCAAAATGGATTTTTAAATTTCCCTTCATTTTGGGCCACCACATTTCTTCTTTGGGCCACCAAGAGTTAGAATTCAAAGATTGTAGTGGTCTGAATAAGCCACCAGGAGAAAAAAAAAAAAAAAGTTATTGTCAAGCCCTGAAGAAAGCATACAAAATATACTCAGATGATGATATGGTTATAGGTGCTTTGATGCCATGGTGCAGTTGTTGCAGCTTTCAAGATATCATCAGAAATCCTTGTTTTTAGCCCTGACCTGGGCGTGAGAGGTCACAGATGATGAAGTAGTGGTTGGGAGGGGATGGAGGGATTGCAAGAGAAACCTTTTTGGGTCATCTCAACACTGCCCTCCCAGTCTTCTGTCATCTTCCAAATCCAGATCCTGATCTTATCGTCGATGTCTTCCTAAAGTGTCTTCTTTAAAGGAATGATGTAGTTTTGATTGAGGTGAGGATTCAGCTTTAAATTTTTGTGAGATACATCATCAAAACATGTTGGAAACCTGAAGCCCCGTCTCAGCCAAAACCACCATCCGTGAAATTTGCCAAATCAGATTTGGCATGCATTTATGGGTGCTTAACTGACACCATTGGATTGTAATGGTTTTGTTTGATATGTCTTTGGGGGAGCCTGTGACAGAGACTATGCTTTTGACAGTCATATTGATTATTATGCATCAATTATCTTGATCAAAATTGTAAGGAAAAAATCTTTGTCAAAGATATATAAGATCATTAAGATTCAAGTGGTAGAAAGGTAAGTGAGGAATGTGTGTCCTCTAAGGGATTTCCTTGTCATTAGACCAAGATTGATTTCAGATAATTATGATTTTGATTACAAATAATAATGGTGCTATTCCCAAATACCATAAGGGGAAATTTTCCTGTGAGTGAAAAACTTTCTTCTTAATCTGTCTGAAATACTGATTATTGTTTCAAGTGAGTGAGTTCAGTGTTACTGACTTTATTGGGTGAGATTAATGTTTGATTCAAATTGATGAATTCTTGCCTCAAGTTGTGTTTATCACAACTAATTGACAAAATATTGACCTTCATTGACATGAATAAGCATCAATCATTCAGTGTGTTAATAGTCGCCTTGATTTAAAAACAAAAACAAAAAACAAAAGCAAACACGGGCAAATCTGTCCAACCCAAGTATGTATGCCCATGATTTTCTGTCATGACTACTTCTAAAAGACTGAATAATTGCCTTTAATTTTCTTCAGTAAAGGGCAATTTGTTCATCAGTTGCAATTAATGTTCAATGTTGATACATTGTATCAAATTTGTGTGTATAAGACAGCAGTTCATGAAACCATCACTGTCATTTTACGTAGTTATGTGTGCTTGCCATTCGGTTGCCAAGTGAGAATTAAAGTCCTCAGAAAGCTGTCATTATCGGTCTTTTCCAATCATTCCAAGGATTGTCATATATTTATTAAGAACTATGAGTAATCATGTATCTTGGGTGCGATTGATTTGTGGGTTTTACACTGCCCATGTTATATTAGACAATTGTCAGCATTTCTTTTGACTCTTTTAAAAAAGTGTTGTTGCCAAGAGTCAGTACCATGCTTTATACCTAGTAGCCTGCTAGGAAAGCAGTTGATTTCCTGAACTGCTTGTATTTGCTTTGTTTGTGAAATTAACCCCATCTGGATTTCTTTTCTGATAAATCATAATACATAAATGAAATATTTTTTTAAAGATCATAACCATATCAATCCACCAGATTAAGATAAGTAAACAATTGAAAAGTGGGTACAATGTAATATGTACAGTTTGTATAAAAGAGTATCATAAATTCATGAACACAATATCCTGTATTAAAGCACACTATAATGGCTGTCTTGTAATTTTGACCATGACGTCACTTGTGTAGTACTCCTCCACATAGTAAAAACATGATCCATCACTACAAGATTTTTGATGACGAAATACATGTTCTGTATCGCATCTGTGCGCAAGCTCTACAGTGAACTCCCGTTAACAATGTCAAAATACTTGTTTCAACAAAGTCAGAATTCAAGTCCCAGAATTACCATCTATATCTGTATGTACTTTACTGTTTGGCTCTAACAGCATTTTGTTAAAAATAATGAAATCTATTGGTCCTGAGAACTTCTTTATAAAGGGAGTTGCATGTGCATTTTGTTTTAAGAAATGACAGACCTTTAACTTTTGCACTTTTAAGAAAATTGAAATCTTCAGATTCAGCATTGGGCGCGAATAACTACATTCACTTTTTATGCTCTGCGGCAATATTACACATGCATTTATGAAAGCAATCCAATTATCTTAACATGCATTGTATGCCCTATAGGTGATGTACTGTACCCAAAGAACAATGTACATGTAGTATTGTATGAGGGAACCTCTTTGTGCATGTGTGTAACTCACACTGCTATGTGGAATACTGCCATCTAGTGGCAGACCTTAACCATACATTGATGTTGTCCAACGCTGCATCCATGTACGTAGCGTAAAGTATCATTCTATCAAAAGTATTTCTTTGAACTATGACTGGCCTATAATCACTGAAAAGTGTTTTATAAAGTACTAATGTCTAGAATGTTGATCATGCTATTCTGATGTACCTGAAATGATGCCATGTGGTCTGGAAAGTGTAATTTTGTACATTTTTTTACAAAGGAAAAAAGATCTATATTAAAACAATGTACAATGATAACCAAATAATGATTCGTTTTCTCTCTCTCTCAGTTTCTTCTTTTTGGTTCATTCTTTTATGTTTGTTGGTTTATTGATGTAGAGAGCTAGAAAAATCAACAGTGGTGGAATAGTAAAGAATACATTGTATGAAGATTAATTGCGATGTCTTCTCAAAATGCATGGCAAAGTGTGATCCCGCCATCGAGACAAAATAAAAGTACATTGAAGAGCTTACTTCCAAAAGGCGCTAAATCCATTGAAAATTATGAATATAAGCGCCTTTTTGAAGCAAGCTCTTATTATGCTTGTTAAGGAGGCTGCAAGGAATTTCCCGCCAAGAGCTGTGTAAAATTGCTAAACATCACAGCGTAAACTGCGACCGGGGACTGTGGCCCCTTTCGAGCGGCATCTCGCAACCACCAAGCGGTGCAACGCTGCAGCGTGCCGGTAACTGTCTTCACGCAGCGAGGAAATCTTCCGGGAAATCGTATTGCAAGTTGTGTGGAAGGCTGGCGCAGACCGGTAAAGGTGGTAGGGGATGAGAAGGCAAAAGCTGAGCTACCCTGACAGCGTCAAAGGCTGAATAGAGATGACTTTGCCAAGAGCTATTGTCCGTACCAATCGACAAGGGCTGGTCGACCTGTAGATAAGACCACGGACCATCAATCCTTAGGTCATTGGTCCGAGTCTTGAGGTAGCAGCGGTTGTTGACGCAGACAGACTGGCAAAAGTGTAAGATCGCGAAGTCTTCGCGAGCTTTTGTCATCCAGTCACACTGGCAAAAGATTGAGAACTTTGGCGTGGGTGGCATGGGGGAAATATCCTTGGTTGGAGTGGGAAGTTTCGTGGGAAGTTTTGCGGACACACTGGCAAAACTTCGAGATCAGATCGCGATCTTAAACTTTTCGATCTTTAACCAGTGTGAACGGACGACAAAAGATAGCGAAGACTTCGCGATCTTTCGCCAGTCTGACCGCGGCTTTTGACGTTGCCTAGAGTTCTAAAGCAGGTAGGTTCCATGGTTACCTGCTATTAAAAAAAGAAAAAAAAAGCGTGCATTACTTCAGACCGTAGTTTACCACGTTTCGAGACTAATCAGTGTGTCTTGCATAGAGGGGACTGTAGCACTGTATTCCAGGCCGATGTCAAAACTATTCTGTACGTACAGATGGATAGATAAATAGATATATATATATATATATATATATATATATATATATATATATATAGAGAGAGAGAGAGAGAGAGAGAGATAGATAAATAGATAGATAGATGGATAGATAGATAGATAAGTAAATCGATGCTCTAAAAAGATACCTGCAGGGGAAGAGTGAAACAGGCGGGATTTGAACCCCTGATCTTTTGTTTGAAATCCAACGTACTATTCCACTGCCTTAACCATCACACCATGATATTAAGCACTGTAAGATATCCGCGGGAGATAAAGCGGGGCGGAGGTCATTTATGTTTCAGCGTAACAGAAACATCGCCCTGCAGCCCGGAATAGCCGAGGCCTTATACCCCATCAATCGGGTATCGATGATAATGATTGTTATCGGATTACGTCTCCTCACATGTAATACAGTACACAACGTCTCTATGATCTCTGCGTACGTCTGCTTGCACTTGGGGACATGCTAGTAGTTACGATCGGAGCAGCATAGCACGCTTGGAACGTAGCGGGTCACAGCGACAGCTGCCGCACCGCCGCCGTTGTCCCTGAGAACTGAATTGAATGTTTCTTTGTCGTTTGTTTGTTTGTTTGTTTTTTGTGTGCTTGTTTTTGTGCGCGAGTGTGTGTCTGTGTGTTTGGAGGAACATCACATGTATTGGCACAGTCCACAAAGTGACCGACTCTTTAAGAGTTGTATGAGTTTGTATGTGTTTCCCCTTTTGCGACAGTTCATGCATTTAAAAAGAAATAAAAAAAAAAACTTGACTATTATGCCGCTTTAAAGAGCACGTTAAGATCAAATGAAACGCTCAAAAAAGAAAAAGAAAAATCTTAGCATTGAAGATAAAATCAACAAAAAAAAACAAAAAGTGAACTGACACAGTCATACCAGGCCTGATCCCAGATGCGGTCCAGACGGTCTGCTACTACCACTACCGCGGTCCTCACCCGACATCGGTCTAGGGTTCGCCGGCTGTGACGCACAGGTTTATGGAGTGTTGATGGATTGGCTTCTAACGGTGTATCCACTTCTATCTTTGAAGAGGAGGAGAAAAAGAAGACCACGAGACATAAACCGAATGCTGTTTGGCTTTTTGTGAGAGCTTCTTTAAAGGGAAAGTATAGTTTTGGTTGAGATGGATCTTCATGTTTTTAACTTTTTTTTGTAAGATAATGAAAACCACTTATGAAATATAGAAGAGCGTACAATTCTGATATGAACCAAAGATGTTGTTTTTAGGGGGATGAAAATCGGTTTTGAAATGGCTGAAATATCAATTTCAAAACCGATTTTCATCGATTGAACTTCGAGTTTCTTTTAGAATATGCTCCTCCATACTTTATAGTGGTTTATTTCCGATTTTCATCGAACATACTTTTGAATTCCTCTTAGGAGTGTATGCTTTTGATATTTTATAAGTGGTTTATTTGAGAACATCGGTTTTGAAATGGCGGAGATATCCAAAGACAAAGTGGTCCTAGTGAAAAATGGGAGAATGAAAGGTTGGTCTCGGCTTTATTGGACCACTTTGTTTTTGCATATCTCGGCCATTTCAAACGCGATTCTCATCAACTAAACTTTGATTTCCCATCAGAATTGTATGCTCTTTCATATTTCACGAGTAGTTTCTCATTATCACACACACACCATTGGCGGATCCAGAGGGGTGCATGGTGCGCTCGCCCCCTCTTTATTTTTTTGTTAAAACAAAAGAAATTAAAAAAAGTGGGGGGGGGGGAGCGTGCACCCCCTTTGTAAAGGCGACTATTCCTGCACACACACACACACACACACACACACACACACCCATACACACACACACACACACACACGCACACACACACACACACACACAAACACACGCACAAATCTGAAGCCCCATCTCATCCAAACTATACACTATAATATCATCCCTTTAACGGGGAAGGAGTGGAGGGGTCATGGATCACGAAGGATCTTGACGCCATTCAATTAAAATGTCGGGTTACGAAGTGCCCGATTACACCCTTACCCCAGCTTGCAGGCAGCATAGTTATATTCTCTCTTCTATTATGTATGTTTAATTGGATTTGAATCGAATGAGATATTGTCGTTTCCTCTTGTCCCAATGACGGTTAAAGAATGAGCAATAATGCGTGGTTGTCTTAAGATACGAATTACAGTTTTTGTTTGTTTTTTTGAATTGAACCGACACGAATTATCATGAACATGAAAATGTGTCTCGCACTAATGAAGTTCAGCATAATCTACAGCTCATTCGTTTGTATGCATCATTTGATTGCTTCTTTTAAAATATTCACCTTTTGTATTATACAGTTGATGTGTCGTTCGATTAAGTGTGTTAAATATCAAAATCAGCGTTTTAGGCATGCATAATTAGAAGTGTGGAATATGATCATGTGGACTATCAACATCTGGGGCCTGTTCCATGGAGATTAATTGTAAGATTGATCTTACGATTGATGCGATTCAAAAACGTTACTCTCGATCTGCTATTAAATTTGTGCTTTAAAAGCGTAAGTATCTTTATGAAACAGACTTATGATCAGGATTGATCTTACGCTCGATTCGCTGAATTACGCTCAATAAATCGATCGTAAGATAAATCGTAAATCCTTATGGAAGAGGCCCAAAGTATGTAGGCCTATTTCGTATTTTTGTATTTCAGTTTCCCGCCATTTCTATTTGACCCGAACTACCCTGACTATTATGAAACGAATGGTCCGGTTCACGCGAGAAGGTCGAGATCGACCTTGTTCATGAACTTGGCTAGAGGTCGTGAGGATATCGCATTTTGTTTTTCGAACCTCCTCGTAATTTCTTGTAATCGATCCGATTGCATGTGTGTCACGATGCCCATCTCAGCTATACACATTATTACTGATCCCAAGATATAATCGGCCTACACGCGCACTATTAGGGCGCCTCAGAGTATACGGGCATATCGGCTGACGTCACAAACCGTCACATGCGACCACACACAGACACACACACACACACACACACACACACACACACACACACACACACACACACACACACACACACACACACACACACACACACACACACACATAGCACACGCACACGCACACGCACACACACACGCACAAACACACACACACACACACACATACACGCATACAGTGTACATACAGAAGCTCCTCATGAACTTCGACAATAATGAACAGCTTATCAAAAATACATTATGTTTTTCTTCCTCTTTTTTAGGCTTAATGTGAATGATGTTATAATCGACTTGATTTCTAACAGTAAATTTTCCATAGGTTTTGGGCTTCACAGGCAAAAGTTCACTCTCCTAATGTTAATCTTTTGTTTTACATGATGGGATTTGTAGAAGAGTATAAGATTCTTTTGAACTCAGGTTGTGAGTATCTAGTGTTTGTGAGATTCGAGTAGTAGTTCTGTAATATAACTAGGGGCTTGATCTGTGAGTGACTTGTATGCAGTCAGCGAAATCTTGAATGATATTCGTCGGTGAATTGGAAGCCAGTGCAGATCTCAAAGAGGAAATCCAGTCGAAATATAAGTTAGTCTGATAAACAAGAGTAAAATCTTACGAGTTCAACGGTAAAAATTTGACTGAAGTAGGATGAAAAATAGTGAAGTTATAACATTTTGAAGCTTTGTTAATTTCTGCAAAAACAGTTCTTGTACAATGGATATGAATATACAAATGAGTGAGCTAACCATGTCACGCCCTCACAATTTCCCATTGATCATGTACAAAAAAAATGATGAAAATTCAATGTTTCTGTCATTGAAGTCTGAGACATAATGTTATCCTGGTTGAATAACTTCAGAACAGTGATCACAGTTAGATATACGAGGATCTGAGCCTCGGGCATCATTGCGTTAGAACGAAAAACGGGAAATTTCACAATTTTATGTACAAACAATATCGTAAGTTGTGAGGGAATGCAACATGGTCACTTTGCCTTTTGCATAATAATTCACATTGACTGTTCAAGAACTGTTTCCCCCAAAACAGCGAAACTTCAAAATGTCATAATTCCTTATTTTTCATCCGATGTCGATCAAATTTGTACCGTTGAACTCGTACAGTCGTAATATTTTACTCTTTCTTACTTTCTAAAATCCGTGGATTGAAAGTCAATGTAATAGGTTGTAGTCAGGGACCAATCCAAAATCGAATGAGATTGAATTCTAACTCTATTAGATTGAAAACTTCAATCCAACGTTTGGATTGATCCCTGACTAGAATCTATTTCAATCTAAGGAATTTAGAGTGTGGTCAGACTAACTTATATTTGGACTGGATTTCCTCTTTAAAAGAAGTAGAGAATCTATAGATCTACCTATACCGATCAGCTTACCACAGGTGTTTTGAATAACAAAACACGAAAATTTAACTTCACACAAATTTGTAACTGGCCAGGGTTGCGAGTGCACATCATGAGCTTGACACTCACGAGTTATACAGCCCACGAGTTCACAGCTCACAAGTTATACAGCCCACGAGTTCACAGCTCGCGAGTTATACAGCCCACGAGTTCACAGCTCACGAGTTATACAGCCCACGAGTTCACAGCTCACGAGTTATACAGCCCACGAGTTCACAGCTCACGAGTTATACAGCCCACGAGTTCACAGCTCACGAGTCATACAGCATAATCACACGTAATCTGTCGTGGACCAACGCGGACTGTATCGAGCTTTGTCTTAATACCCAACGGGTATACGTCCACGGTTGATTTCCGAGGGGGGAATCATTCAAAGAGTAATGAGAATGTAGCTACATGCACACCTCCTGATGAAATAATAACAGGTTTGTTAAAAATCATAGATTAGCAGCTGCGATCTTACACATTTCATTTGAGAGAGAGAGAGACAAATTCACACCTCAACCGTCACCCCTCTCATTAATAATCTCTAGCTTTCGATAATGACATAAAAAGGAAACCCTTCTGTTTGAATTATGTGATATCAAGCTTGGGCTTCCATTGAGCTTTGCTCTGTGAAATAGAATAAAATGTGGGAAATTGATGTTGTCTTTAAAGAGTAAAAACGAACGAACAAACAAACGAACGAACAAACAAACAAAAACTTAATAGGGTGATATAAAGTTACAAAATAACATCAAACTTGACCCCACCACCTCCCCCGGAGGGAAAAAAAATGTAACGAACATTGAATCCTGTGTGCATCTTCACGAGCAAATACGAAGTCATTTGCACAAGTCACGAAATAAAAACGTAAACAAACGTACAATGTCCATGAAAAAAAAAAAGGAGAGAGAGGGAGAGAGGAAAGAGAAATGAATGGCGGGAATGAATCTATTTGAATAGAAATCGAAGAAGGAGTATTGTGCTCAGGAGATAAAGCGGCCGGACCGTGAATGACAGAAGGAGAAAAGAAAAGAGAAGAAAGAGAGGAGAATGGAGGAAAGGAGAGATGAAATAAGAGCGAGAGAGCAAAGTTCGCACCACGGAATAAAAAAGGACAGTCAAGTTCTTTAACATGCAGGGGGTCATTTTCCCCCCTTTAATTCATCACCGGTGATTGTGTGCGTCAACATATCACCCTTTATTTGTGATGGTTTAGTACAAAGAGAACAAGCTTTAAAGAGATCAAGAAAACTGCATGGATAGAATACCCCTCGCGGAGCTCCGGTGTCTACCAACACAATGATGCACGCGTCATGGCCCATATTGCTGACGGCTCCCGCCCGCACTGAGGGTGCGATTGTTTTGGGAGGGGAACGCGTTATTCAGCGGAGTCGGATGATATGTGGGTTACATCTGAAAAGGACAGCGGCTTCACCGCGTTATGGGATAACGTTAACGCACTTTTATGTTTGTAGGCGACGTGCTGGTCATGCTGATAGTAGGCCGACTCTCTTTCCATTTCGTGCTTGGCACAAGATTAATTTCAACTGCTGAGCCACAAGTAGTAAGTGATCTTGTGACCCCCCCCCCCCCCCCCCCCCAAAAAAAAAAAAATGATGATAATAATAATAATAAAGATAGAATAAATAAATAATAATAATAATAATAAAAATGACAATATGTCCAGCCCCAATCATATTATCTTTACAATGTGCCACTCTTTGCGATCAGTACCATTGAAAACAATTTTGTACATGTATACTAGTATTGTAATAACCAAAATTCATTCATGCACAGAGAGAATCAGCATAGAACCACAAACAAACAAGACACTAATCAAAGGAGTTAATGTCGTGTGCTTAAACCTGGGGTCAAAATCAATAGAGGCCTATAATAATAGAGGCCTATGTCGCGTCGGTGTGACATTCACAAACGATGTTACAACAACGCCGTATTCCTCATTAAAAAAAAAAAGTATCTTTTTTTATCTTCCACGTCATTACCATATCTTACTCCCCGTAGTTCTTGTTGTATCAGTGTTATTTGACACTTTGTTGTTGTTGTTGTTTTAAAGAACGACTCTTTATCAGAATAATAAAGGAACTGATTAGAAAAGTGTCCTCAATCGACTTACTAAGCTGTGGACCGTTCATTCAGAGTTTTAGTATAAGGTCGTGATAGCATCAAAATGTATGACCATTTTTAATCATGGCCAGTAGCGAAACACTGGATAGTCAGTATTTAGTTACGTCTTAGAAGATGCAGTTTCTCAATCAGTTGCAATAAAAACAACTCCATGCAAGCATTAATTTGAATGAAATATCAATTGAATACTGAGTAGTTGTTGTGTGCATCACATTACGTCATACCTTGAAGACTGACAGAAAAACTTCAAATTCTTCACCTCGATAAGGTTCTTCACGTCGTTTCTTCTTCACATGCTTCACGCGTATAACTTTGCTTTCATCGGCTATAATTATTCCAAGTATTATCGAGGATAGAAATGATATTTGAATTATGACCACTCATTGGTTCTTCGTCCCGAGCCCTCTTCTGTTCTTCCCGCTTTCTTCTTCTTCTATCCACTCTTCCTCCTCCTCCTCCTCCTCCTACTACTACTACTACTACAACTTGTAGGCCCCACTTCGTTACAATTTAGGAGTCTCCTCTACTATACTAACTACTACTACTTCTACTACTACTACTACTACTACTACTACTACTACCACCACTACTACTACTACTACTACCATACTACTACTACTACCACTACTACTACTACTACCATATACTACTACTACTACTACTACTACTACTACTACTACTACTACTACTACAACTGCCACTTCTCTTGGCCCTCCTTCTCTCCTCACTCTTCCTTCTCCGTCACATCATTACTTCCTTCCATTTTTTGTCTGCCCCGATTACTCAGTAATCCGAATCCCTCTCATCTAGAAGTAGCAGTAAGGTACAACTTGTACTCGTTTCTCCCAAGGCTTGCGAACTAATTCATTAATTCTGATCTGAATAGCGCCACCTTTGGTATGAATGCAGTGAAGAGATGCCTTCAGGTATCGCGTTCATTCATGTTTTCAGGATGTTCTGTGATTCTTTTTCTTTAATCGTCCTCTACTAACCCACGGTATCATTAGACTCTTCAAACTTTTTCCTCAGCTATCTGTATATATAGTAGACCTTCACTCCTAGAGAAATCAATGACGTCGTTGTAACCTAGATTTGTGGAGATGAAAGTTTGTTGGTTCCTCACTCAAAATTCATTTCATGCACTATAGAGATCAAAATATTATCATCCTTGAATTTGGTATGATGACTGGATCCCCCTCTATTTTACACAAACGTAACGTGTAACTTTCATTCTTCCCTTTGTACACAAATACAGCATTGTGAAGTGGGAGTGTCAACCAAATGCAATTTCAAATAACTTTTTTTTTAACCACCTAATGATGACTTCAAAAGTGATCAATTTTTGGTGAACCATTTTGTAAACTGTGTTCCTTAATTTGTTTCACTGTGATCAACATAGATGTTTGTCGTTATAATTATCCTTCATAATCATAATCACTCCTTCATCATCACCAATATCATCATCATCATCATCACTAGTACCACCACCATGACTACCATCATCATCACCACCATGCACCATCATTATCATCACACCCCCAATGACACTGGTACCATCACCAGCACAATTACCACTACCACCACTACCATCATCATCATCACAACCACCAACATCATCATCACCATCAATGCCACCACTACCACCATCATCATCACCACCAGTACCATCATCACCAGTTCCACCACCAATACCACCACCAACATCATCACCTCCACCAACACTGCTTATCACTTCTATCATCTCATCATCATCATCATCATCATCCATCACCATTATCATCATCACCACAACCACCACCACCATCACAACCATCATCATCATCATAATCAATGCATTCATCATCATCTCTCACTTCAAAATGTATATTAAAAATATTTTCCACCTGCAGACAACTAAATCACACATCTCATGTAAAAGCCACCACTGCTACCTGTTGAATGCAACACAAATAAAAATCCAATCCAAGTCATTTCACAAAGTCCATTTCTGTCATATTTCTTCGTCGTAATTTAATTGCCGATGTATTGTTTCGTCCTTAGGTATTACATTAACTATAATCGTGCCAAGCTAATATGATGTACAGTACATGTATGTCAATAAAATGACCTACCCTGAATAAACATAGTAATAGTTTTCACCATCTTCTCTCCATAATTTGAAGAACATTTGACGAGAGAGAGAGAGAGAAGAAAAGGAGACTTGTGATTAATGGGTTACCATCATAAATACAGTGCTAATGTACATGACATAGTATAATTTGGAAGACGTGAGAATTGCATAGGCCTAGTATATGAAAACCACAGCGTTTGTAGAATTGCTCGGTTTACTTTCATCCCAAGCTACGCAAGTAAGCTTGACAGAGAAAACAATTGTGTTTGAAATAAGCGTGACATGATCGTCTTAATCACAATGTGAGATAAAAACCCGATTTTCAAATTATACATTTAGAATAAACAAAAAAAAAAATAGGTAGAGATTGCCTGATTATTAATTCCATATACAAAACGGAAAACTTGATGCTCGTATTGCTTTTATATTCATTTGTTACAAGACAATGGCAAAAATGATCGGTGAGAAATACCCCAGTTTAACTGAAGGCTTTTCACATAATGTTGTAAAAACAAATGCACTTGATTTGGAGAGGATTAGAAAAAAAAAAAGCTTGACCTTTGGAGCAGTAATTACATCACATATCATTTGCTTCACTAGGAAACAATGCTCTCCTTCCACTTTCTTCTATTGGGAGATGCATTTCTGTTTTTCCTGGTAAGGTGATTAATGAGTACAGGGCAAATATTATTGCCAATCTATCAATTTAACTCAATTCGCAATTCAACTATGATAGTCACCAGTGCCATTATGGTACACATTTGTATAGGAAAGAGAAAGAAAGTTAAAAAAAAAAGAACCCTCAAAGCCATTATTATAACTAAAATGAAATTTATTGCCTCCAATCTGGATTTGAAATGCGCTAAAAATTCAACATAGTAACTTATATAGCTTACATTAAAAACATTTACATGATTATAATGAAGAACTTCAATGATCTTTACAAGTGAATTTCCTAAACTTAGAAAGTGGCCTATGCAATTTTTTTTAAGTAAACATTTTAACATCTTAAAACTTAAGATTACATGCTAAGGTTTGTCCTCGAAAGACACTAGTAATGTTGTCATCTTATGATAACCATATATTCAACGACATTTTCAACAAGATTTACAAGTACATCAAATGAACATTTATAGTGACTGTCTACTACAATTCTACACTCTTAGCCCCCAGCCTCTCAAACACAGCTTCATTTGCTGTCTCTTCGTGTTACTCAGTAGCTACTTGTACGTACGGTTAAAGTTTATCGAACATAAATATAATGAAACTAAAATCAGCTTTTGTCAATGCACAGGCAATTTGACCATTACTTATCTTTTCACGATACAATTACAAGATCCTTTAAAAAGACGACAGAAGTGACCTGTCATATCATCGGTGCTATAAAGCAATACGAATTATTTTTCCTTCTCCTTTTTTTCAACACGAAGAGATTTTTTGGGAGGTTCTGAAACACTTCTCAACAGGACACGAATGGGATGTTGTGAAAGCTCGTCAGCTGTGAGAAAAATATGTACCACATTTCTCAAATCTCCTCGTCTCATATAGGACCAGCGTGCCATGGGGATGGTTTTCTCGTTATCTTATCTTCTGTTTTGTTTCTGTGCTCCTTGTTGTTGTTGTTTTCTTTACAAATCAATCTCCCTGAATTATGACCAATATAGATGCATGCAATGACGGCCCCAACAAAGTGACCAAAAGAGGGAAAGAGAGAGAGCGTGAGAGAATTGAAATAATGTGTTTGCTTTCAGATTTCAGAATATTTCCAAGAATCAAACATACGAGTCATCACATATGACATTTCATTATGTTTTGCATCAAATGTATGAACTGCCTGCGCAATTGATTTTTGCAGGCATCATTCCTGATATAGGCATTTGTGTTTTTAAAAAGAGATTATCTCTCCCCACTTCTTTTGTTTTCTATTTTTATACCCTTTGCTGTTCATACATTTGGTTTTCCTGCAAACAACTCATTGGATGGCTTGACACTCTTCTTACACAAGTGTCTTGATGAATCCATATCTTATTGCTTTCAGATGCATCCTACAGAATGTAGCATGATGCTTTCGTCTTGTCACAACTGCCAATCTACCGAGCGCTGCACAATTTGGCGCGAAATTCAGACATATTATCCAACGGGGCCAAAACTTTCAGGAGTTTTATCCCTGACCTCTTGCTTCCGTTTGTCACCTTAACCTCTCGTTCGGCACATCGTCTTTAGAGGAGACACTTTGTGGGGCATGGCCGTATTGACCACCGTTTTGCAATCTTTAGTCGAGAAAACAAGTTGCATAGAGTCTACATGCTCTAACGGCTGAGCGGTTTGTATGCATCGATAACCTACTTGTATTTCAAAGTCGCGGGTATCTAAACCTCCGCAGAATTTCTCCGCCGCACATATTTCCAAGTACCGTCATGAAGAATATACTATTTGTTTATATATATTACTAGTTACAATAACTATAACAGCTAATCATATATACTACGATCTAAAGCTACACTTTGCATTTTTGTGTATCTACAAGTGTGATATAAAACAATTGACCTAAAATATATACAAGTACATTACATATATTTAACAGTACATCATGATAGCTTCAACGCTTGAATATTAAATATGAAAATGAAAATTAATCATACCAAATAGAATATTCATGATAGCAATAAACATAATCATAAAATTCAATACATTGTCTCCATGTCATCATTGTAAGATAGTGATATTTCTGAAGATTTTTTTCCTCGACATTTACAACAATTAATTTCTCTGTGACATTTATAACACAACTATAGTTCTTGAGAAAAAGAAGAAAAAACAGTAATCGAAACAAGACACAACACATGGTGAGACAAACAGAACTTCCATACGAATGATGCAACTGCAATTCAGCATCACGACATAGCTTGCTCTTTGTGCACCATTAAAAAAAAGACAAAAAAAACAAAAACAAATAAGCAAGTACTCAAAGACATTAGTCACTTTCTTGGCAGCAGCAAAGCAAAAGTCACGCAGCCCTCAACAGGGTAGGGCACAAAGGCCGGCGTATGAAGACCCTCCCACAACATCCATCTCCCGCTTTCCACCCATCTCAACGCCGAGCCAGACGTTACGACCACATTCATCGACTCGTTTTTTCGTGACGCTGGGAGGGGGAGGAGTTGAGGACGTCGAGGAAAAAACCAAAAAACCTGTGCTTTCGACGAGAGACCTTTTTCCCTTCGGCAGGGAATCTCCGCCAAATTCTCACCAACATTTTGATAGGCCAGGTGCATAGCTGATTCAGATTTCATTTCAGACGAGATTTGGACAAGCCAAGATCGGGATTCTGGAATAGAAGTGAGCCGACTGCTTCACATTTCGCATGGAGAGCTTTATCATGCAAGACGGCAGCTCTGCTCACATTATGAAGAGGGGGATTTGAATCTTTTCAAGATGACGGGACAGCAAACAGTGTTTGTTTTGCGTTTTTGATTTTTTTTACTCCATGTAACATTTGATCTGATCAAGGCAAAACAGGTAGTACAATCATGGATCAGCTAAAAGGAAACATTCAATACAAGCTGGGGTAACATATGCCATATCATTTGCTATTTCTATTTTTATGAGGGGGGGGGGGATGGGGATAGGGAGGGGGAAGAAAGAGGCGGGCTCCCTCATCCTTAACCCATCCTGAACCACCACCTAAGAATACCTGAGATGATGCATAAAAGCGGGCTGAGACTGGTGATGACAGACTTTCATAGTGCACCTGTGTCAAGAGCAGGGCGGGGCTCTGCAATGGAACCCTCCTCCCTTAATAAAATCCAGGTCTTTCTCTACAGGCACTTCATTAGGTTGTGAAGGCTGGAGCACGAGCGAGTCAAAAAAAAAAGAAGAGGACATAACATTATATCTTAACCCATTGCTTGCTAGGATGGTGTGTATACATCATTACATCAATAGGAGAATTTTACATTGTGGATGTAATGGATTCATGCGTTAGCTGCAATGTTGTCACGCTGTACCTGCTATACCCTGGAAGCTCCAAAAGCCAGTTTTGAAGGAAGGGGATGGGGTGGGGTGGTAAGGAGGCTGGGGGAGGGGGGAGGAAGGGGAGTCAGTGATGGATTGCACTTGATTGGTGTCTTACTTCCAGCACTTGAGCAGATGTGTTAACACGTGGGAGACGGTGTGAAGTGAATGGGGAGGGAGGGACTAGACGTGGGAAAATATTTTAAGAAGATGAATACAGGGATGGGTTGATGAAGGGGGAGAGAGAGAGATGAATGTAAGAAAGAAATGGAAGATCATGAGGTAGAGATAGACAGAGAAGGAGACAGCAAAGAAGAGTAGATAGACGAAGAGGATGCAGAAAAAAAAAGAGAGAGAGGAACATTCGACTGCAGATGGAGTGAATCGGACATTCTAAAACTCTTCTCTTGGAAATAGGGATGCAAGTTTCCCCCTTTTCCTGTCTTCCCCTCATCCCCCTCCCTTTTCTTTACCTCCTTCACTCTATCTGCCACTCTATCTTCCCCCTCTTTCCCTAAGGATCCATCTATCTCTCTCTCCCCTCCTCGCTTTCCGAGGCATCTCCCGGGTAGCTGCGATGGTCACATGACCGCATCATTTGATACTCCTCCCGAGTTGCTGCAGTCATGTTTGTTATCTCTGTCCCCGTGGCTCCATCCCTCAGCTTTGGCATTCATGTCAAGAATGCAATAAACACCTTTCCGATGGACCAATGCGAGACAGGGAAAACAAAACAAAAACTAAATCGACAAAAACAGGAGGGAGGGGGGAGGGGAGGGGAGGGGGGAATACCATAGATGGAGCTGGAGTTGGTGATCTACATGTGGCGAATACCACCTCAAAAATGAGACGAAAGAAGAGAGTGAGAGAGAGAGAGAGAGAAACATATTCATCTCTTTCTCCCACCCACAGTTCTTCCCCTCTTCCTCCTTTGTGATGAAAGAACCCTGAAAGGAGTGCGAGGAACAAAATTTGCAAAGCTAGCAACACTTGTCACATTCTGTCATTAGCTCATCAGAAGATCACAGCAGGGCTTAACCCGCAGATAGAGACCCCGGAATCCCCTTAATCCGGAAACTACTTGATGGGATTATCCAATAAAATTGGTCACCATGTCCCCAGTGAAGCTCCTAGCGACTCGGTTGTCGGTAGCGGGTATGTTGTGCATGCTGGTCAAAACCTTGATCTCACTACAGAAACATAACTTGTCTCTCATTTTTGTTTCATGTTTATCTCCTTCTTTTTTTCGGGGGGGGGGGGGGTTGGGTAGTGGTGGGGGAGGTTTGGGGTAAGGGGTAGGTGACTATCCTTAACAAAGCTCCATCCACTAGCCGCACCCAAAACAAAAAGGAGCTCACCACTAATCTTATCCAGATGACATGAATGCTTCATCTAGTTTCCAACCTTCCCTCCTTCCACTTCAGTGCAAACAAAAATTACCACTCTAAAAATGTCAGCTTGACATGATTCACAAATACTCTTTCAGAGGTTGCTGCACAAACAGTGGACAAGTACTTGAGTAGAAGTAATTAGCATAGCATTCATGCATATTCATCAAGTACAATGGAGACAGCATAATGGGTGGGGGGGGGGGGGTTAGGTACCCATCTGTGACCACAGGCTGCCTCAAAGACCTTAATACTGGGAGAGCAATTACAAGCAAGTGTCAAAAGTGATTATAGGATGAGTGAGCTGGGAGGGGGGGGGGGGTTGATATGAGTGGGGAGTCCAACGAACTATACATTACCCCAGACAACTTAACATAAAATGTATTCATTTATTTCATTGAAGGATAATTTAATCTTAATCTATTTGTCCACGGAAGAAATCATTGGGCATAGCATTGATTATAGTTGGCCATTAGTTTGGCATGCTTGCACATTGTCGCGTGAATATTTCTCGCACTTTATTTTTTTCAGAATTCAATCTGGACGGATTTGTGTCTAATCGTCACACAAAATAAATACACTACATTTCTCAAGGTGAACAATAAGTACATAACAATGGTACGAATTACAATGCGCTGGCAAATTTAAAAAAAAAAAAAACAGGAAAGCTATCATAGATGATATATTCCCAGTTATAGACAAAGCAAAATTTAACAGGAATTTCCCGCAATGCAAATCAGATCTGCATAGGCTTACGAGCTGCCGACAATGAGCAAACTATGCACACTTTGTGACCAAGCTCAAAATTCTGTCGCAGGGAAGTTACATCCAACATTTCAGTTTTTGAGAAAAGCATGCACGGCATTTGAATGCTGTATCCTGGCCATCAAACAAGCAAGCCCATGATGGGCAAACATGCAAATTACCAACCATCGACCATTTTTTTTTTTTTTATAGTCATGGACGTGAGTGGGTCCCAATTGTCATCTTGTTACGTTACTCTCATAGCCAGAGATATGATCCCGGAGAATCTTCGCTCTCCACATTCTACAGGACTCACCGTCTTTGACCGCACTCTCTACGATGAGCAGACAGTGTTGGACGTTGCAGACCTTTTCAAGTTGCTGCAAATCTCAAAAGATACTGCCACTCGCAATTTCTTCACTGCTTTCTCTCCCTATCCTTCTTCTTCTACTCATGCTCATGAATATAACCACAAGCTCTTTTAATTTGTGGTCTACGTTCATTCAGGATCACAGGCCTAACAAGTGACTTCCTCACCCAGCCAGGAACTCTATTCAACATGCCGCCAACCTTTCTTTTCTTTGCTTTTTTTCATTTTTCGCAGTGCATTTGGAGACATTTGAACATGATATACAGTATTCAAAACGAGGGTACGAAAATAAAATACTGATACAAAGCTGCGCACATAAACATTAACGAGAAATGGGCTCAAAGAACGTACTGATCAGACGATTACGTACTATAATGAAGGCATTGATGTACTGTCATACAATCTGTTCTCCCCTGTGCAATGAAAATTAAACAGAAAAAATAAAGGCAAAATGTGAATCTGATATGAATACTTTGCTCTTTCTATACGTGAGGTCTTACACAGAACATGCTTCATCCAACTTCCAGGACATAATTATGATGAGAAAAAAAAACAAATTACATGTGGTGCACTAGCACAAAGAACAGAGTACAGAAAATAAACACTACCGGTTTTCTCTCTCCAACCTCAACCCGCCTTCAACAAATTCACATTCCTCCTCATACCTGTGACAACTCTTGGTTGCATGACTACACATTATCATTATTTTCTTTCTAGGCAGTTTTTTTTTTTTTTTTGTCCTGGTGCTCTCTTGGTTCAGCAGGGTTCCTCCAAGCAACAGCGCTTTGTTGGTGGTGGCATGGAATCGCCGATCCTCACACAGTGGCCAGCAATGTCCATGACAGAGAAATCCAACAAAACCTATGGATGAATGAGGTACCAAACGCTCTGCGTCGTACTCCATCAGTTTGAAACTCTCATCACTTGAGAAGTAGTTATGGCATATTGTGATATGTATTTTTCTTGTCTCAAAAAAGAAAAAAAAATCTTCTCTAGTTAGTGTTCTTCGCTATATATATAAGAAAACATTTCATCAGATCTAGAAATGCATACTTTTCTCATTTTTTGCTTCCTCCCTCTCATTTTTTTCTTAATACGATTTTTGCCGCATACATCTCTGATGAAGTGTAGAGATGATGATCACAGCGATAGTTATTGCAAACACGCGTGATCTGTCGCGACGGCTGGCTGCGCGGCCTGGAACTGTGAGAACTGCGCGGCGGTGTTGACGGTTGGAAGGGACGCCGAGGACTGCTGGACAGTCGAGAAGCTGTAGGCGGGCGCGACGAAACCGTGGGGCGTGTTGGCGTAGTTGGCGTACTGATCGCTGAACGTGCCTGCCGTGTTGAACTGCTGGTGCGCGTACGTGTAGTCGATGAACGGCTGCGTGGCGGTGGGCGAGTGTGCGGGGACCGTCGCAAAGGTGGGCTGGGTCACGAAGTAAGGAGAGGCCTGGTAGATCAGTGGAGTCTGCTGATATCTGTAGTTATGGAAATAACAAAACAAGAGAGTGTAGGGGTTAATCAAGTGGTATAAACAGAATGTAATCTTTTGAGATCAAGGTGATACCATTAATTTACCAATTTAGACTTCAGTAATACCAGAAACAAGTGGTCCTGAGTTTTAATCCTTGCTGTGAACATTCCTGGACAAGATCATTTACCCATCCTGCACCACTTGATTGGCATTCCAAAGGAGCAGCTGTCCTGTGCCTTGGCTTACAGACATGGCACTACCCTTTGGAAGAGCACTGCTTGCACCAAAGAAGTTAATCACGGCGAGAAAAAAAAAGTAGCAATTTAACCATTATTGTGCTTATTTTCAATAAATTGTGTTGGGTAGAATTCAAGGGACCCAAAATACATGAACATTAACAACTAAAAAGGTAACTGAAAATGCAATTAAAAGATAACTGTATTCTATTGCAAACAAAATCCCATTAATCATTCATCGAATAATAACATGCTTTCACACGATTTGATACTGAAATATTTGGATTTCAAGTTTTGGTGAATACATGGACAACTACCGGTACCAGTACCATTTTTACTTTCCACTGTATCATGAATGAATCCACACACGTACATCACCCACTGGTACGATAAAATTCTGATCTGTGCGGACTTTGCAGCATCATCCTCGCATTTCTGCGACAGAGTCATTATACGTAATCTCATTCCTACGTCATTTACCCCAAGTGCGTGTTCACCATTATGCCACTTGTAGGCTTAACCCAAATATCGCATTCTTGCTATTTTTCTTTTTTTTTTGCAGCAGAGAAAAACTCTCTATACCCGGTGCTCACATCCCATTGATATGTGTGGCGACAAGTGAGAGATAATGTCTACTGACAAAGATCTCCCATTCCATACTTCGATTGTGATTGATTTTCCCCCCTGAGACTGCTCTTCAAAAAAAAAAATCGATGCCTGCGCATTTACTTTTCTCACAATGGAATATAAACAGTGACAAATCCTGCCTTAAGATATATGATACACGGAGTGGCCAAGATGTGAAAAATGATAAAAAAATTTGGGAGACGCACAAGAAAAAAAAAAGTGTATGACATGACTGTGGACATTTGAATGTTTTCACAAGGGCATAAATACAGCATCGGTTGATATGTCACAGAACTGGCTATTTTTCTTGTCCTCTGTTCGGCCTTGCCGTTGGTCATATCATTTGACTGTGACGTTGGATCAACAGGTTTGGGGGTTAGGAACACCAGGTTGACACGAATAGATCGACCCATTTCAAGACTCACAGAATGCAGTCTCGGTCCAGAGGAAACATACAGCATTACATCTTATTCTTAAAATCACATTTTGATGCTTAAATTTCCCCCACCTTTTTTCCCCCATCAGTAATGGATTGTCAATCAAAAGGAATATCTCTGCTTTTTCTTCTTCTTCTACTTTGGGGCGGGAGGGTGAATCTAGCGAACACATAGAAAGTTGCCCTTCTCTTCCCTGGCTCTTTTCCATGATTGACACGTGACGGGTCACCGCGTGAGCCGAAATATGTCGCGCTTCTGTCTTAGAGGTGTCCACAGTTTGTCTAACGCGGCCCAACATTGGGTAACATAAATACGGCTCGAATGTCAAGGTAAAACGGGCAGAAAGTACAGAGTTGCTCGCTCCAGTTGCTGCTCCAGCATTACACCATGCACTGATATGTTTGCTTTAAAGGTCTCAATCTAGAGTATTCTATCATGCCTAGACCTCCATTCCACATGTTGCTCTAACAATCTCTGCAAACCATTGCATAATATGCTTTGGCTTTACATTTCAGATGTCCATTTACTCTATTTTTAAGTGAATACAAGACAATACTCGGCAAAGTGAACTTCATGAAAACGAAGGCCCGAAATGGAAGCAACAGTCCCACAAATTTAAAGTTGTGCCTTGAAAGACTACTCTTCTGTGAGAACTATTCTAAAACTTTTCCCCCGACATCATAATCTGGCATGTCATGTGTCAACTCGATAGCCAAGGTACGTATGCACAGTCATGGATCGTCAAAAAAAAGAAGAGAAGTCCATCTTTAGGAGACTAGCCATGATTTCTGTCACTGTATATGTCCATTCATGCTGTTTGCTTTGACAGAAAATATTTTGCGAAACAGTTAGCTGCAAGGTGTTTCATATCCCCACATGCTACATAGAGATAAATACGCTACTATGCCACCACTGGTGGAGAGACTGAGAGAAAAAGGTTATTTATCCCGCCAGACACAAAGCAACAGCATAGGTCACTCGGAGTTTATTGCAATTGGGGGATAGCAGCAGATAAATTATTCTGTTTTCCTCAGACTCACATTGACCAGAGAACTGTCAGGAGGAATGCTGTGCTCCTGTTTGTCTTCTTCCTCTATGCAGATCCAGGCAGAGAGCATGAATCGCAGAGTGGTCTTGTGGGTACAAAAATGATTAGACGGGGAAAAGGGGTGCAAAGCAGAGCGGAGGGCTCATCTGAGCGGCTCCAGGAACATAATCAGGGAGTCAGACGCCGGTCGGCACATATCAAAAAGGTTTCCATTGGAGATTACTCTAATAAAAATATGATAAGAGAGGCAGACAACTACAAGATGAGAAAGAGAAATAATCGGCATCCCCTTTCCCTCTTGGGGGGAGACGCAGAAATGCAATGGCTTCATATCATATTAACTAATTTCCACTCCGCGAAACGGACAGACGAGGAATCGACAGATGAGGCCCCGCGTCGGACAGAGATGTAGAATCCAATATTAATCTGCGGTATGAGGGGGGATAATTTGACACATTTTCAGTCACACAATACCGGCCCCGGCACCAACAGCACGTACGGGAGCACACACCGCACCAGCAGATCACCTAAACCTGGCATCATATTCTCCACCCGTCGCCACGGTGACAGGAGCCACTCCTAATTATCTTCCATTCACAATGGCACACTGGAGGTGAGGCCAGCGTGTAGGAGGAGAGGAGAGCCCTACTGAATGAAGGCTGCACCAGAGGACACTGATGCCGGAGAATGGAAAAAGTTAGGAAGGGCAGTCAGAAAAAAAAAAAGGATGGTTTCATACCACCAAAGATATGATATGAACATTTCTGGGAAAGAATGAAAAATACCATCACTTGCATTTTCAAGCTTTAAGAAATGAAAGTGGTGTCACAGAAACAGCTTGCACAGGGAAACACTACAAGAAGCCTCAAATTAAAAGGTTGACTTGATAAAGAGAAAAAAAACAACAAATTTTGAAGATGCACATATAAGAATGAGAAAGAGGGAGATATTGAGAGAGAGAGAAAGAAATAAATTGATAGATAGATGGATAGACAGATGGAATGGGAGAGACTGGGAGAGAGAAGTGGGACAATGAGATGAAGATAGATGGAAAGATAGATGGATTAGCATATGATATATTGATAGATAGATAGATAGATAGATAGATAGATAGATAGATAGATAGATAGATAGAGAATATGTGAGAGACAGAGAGAGACAGAGGGAGAGAGAAGAGACAGGGTTTGAGAAATATGATAAGAATTCATGCAAAGCTAGTCAGATGGCCAGAGGGACCAATACATGCAACAGGGATCTGAATATGTAAAGAAACAAAAAATAGGCAAAGATAATAAGAATAGCATTTGTGGAGGATTGAAAATTTACTGTACCATAAAGATGGACAGAAGGGTGGAGATACACAGGCTATTGATAGACAGTAAAAAAACCCACAGTATTATGTGCAGATAGTTTTCAACTGTACACTGCCCTTATGAGCACTTTGACAAGTTGTCTGCATACATTCAACAAACAAAGACACCATTCATTTCACTTGCCCAATTGTGAATGTTACTAGCCCTAGGCAAGCAGGCACATGGGTTTGAAGGACCCTGGAAAGGTACTGGAAAAGTAGCTGTGTGTATGACTGGTGGCCTGGCCTGGTACGTGAATAGGCTGTTGCAGGGGAAGGTGAACAGATGTGCGAATTAACGAATAAATTGGACGAATAGATGAATAAATATGCGAATAATTCTGTGAATATGAAATAGACCAAAGGTGAGAGAAAACAGCTATTCAATGAGGGTGGAGAAGAGATGAAGGGGGAGGGAGGGGAGGGGAAGGGGGGATGGGAAACTGTTTGAGTGGAAGATGGATTTCCAGTTGCAATTGACTTTTGTCGATCAGGGTTCTCGTCTCACGTCAAATCGAATCAAGCTGACATCCCCATCTGGTGAGGTGTGCACACACCAATCGCAGAGTAATCCTTCCCCTGAAGCCTGGGGTGCCATGGGGCTTGGCCCGGGGCATCCTAGGGGGGTTTGCGGGCCGCACGTCCCGCACGCCGCCGATGCCCCCTTGCTGTAACAGGGCATGCCCTCTCGGCAAATCTCACAAAGAAGGTGCGATATCAAGATTTGGCACAATGCTTTTGCGGAATGACACTTCTCAATTCAAGGCGTCTTTACTTTGCAAACTTGTCATTTTCAGATAAGTCACTACAAAAGATACATAAGTCCCAGGGACAAAGTTTAATCTAATTGTCATCTGTGTCCTGACAATGAGATTATATCATATCTTTTTGATGTTGAGATTGACTCCTTCTGCAATATTTGGTATCAAGTTAAACACTGATGAGAATATTCTCCTTACAAAAGAGACAAAAGACAATATTTACTGTATTCATCATCAAACAAAAAGTAACCTCCAAAACAGTAATATATAGGATATAGTATTTCTGTTCCTAAGGTGCCATTTTTCAGAGTGGTTTACTGAAAGAAATGATAAAGGGTAAAGTGTGAAAGAGAAGAAGAGATAAAGGAGAGATAGATAGATAAATGGAATGGTAGAATGAGAGTTATGGGCAAAAGAGAAGAGGGGGAAAAGGAAGAATAAAGAAAGAGATGTGGTGTTTCTAATGCATACTAAAACCAAGAAAGGTCACTTTTCTAGAGAGAGAGAGAAGAGGTGGGCGATAGAAAAATGTCTACGGTCAAAGGAGAGCTAAATGTAGCACTGCTCCAAACCACCTGTTGTGAGACAGGTTTGAGGGAGAGCAACGGACGAGGAGATGAAGCGAGACTGAACGGAGGCGGGAGGAATCGAGATGGGGTGATGGGAGTGGCTTTGAGGAGGGAAGCAGGGAATTATTAAAGGACGATCGAGACCAGGAGTCAGGGGGGGGGGGGGGGGGGAAGGGGGGAAGGAGGGGAAAAAAAAGAAGAAAAGATGCTGAAACGAGAGGCAGGGATCGAGACGGTCAGGTCAGGTTTCGCCAGAGAAAATGTTCACATTCCGTGCGAGCATGGATAGCGAATGTTAATCCGCACGCTGAGGACCATGTGCTCACAATTTCCAATCTCTCATCGCTGCCATGTTATTTCTCGGGCACATCAATGATGGGATGGGAGGTTTCTCTCTTCATGAAAAAGAGAGAAAAGAGGTAAAAAAAGAGCTAGACTCCAGGTGAGCTAAATTATCTACGTCGTCGCCGTGAGAATGAATTAAGTTTGCCTTTTCCTCCCACCTCCAGCCCAGAGGAGAGAGGGGGTTTCGGATGGAGGTCGGTGGCATCGCCACGGCAACGTGCAGAGTCGTAATACCACGCGAGCGATGACTGACATCGTTCCACACCTCAGCTGCTTTGTCTGAGCACGTTTATAGAAGCAAAGTATGATTGATCCAAATTGCGTGATAATTATCTTAATTTGTAGAGATGCGATCCTCTCACACGTCGTTCCCTCTAAAACTGTGGTGGATGAGCCTTCTCAAATGAAGTGTGGGGTAAGACACTAATTGCATCCCTACGTGATGTGTGTAGCCACATATTTTCAGTGAAGACATCGTGACCACTTTCATCAGCTTTTGCGGCACACCACGCTGGGTGTAATTGACTCGACTCTGCACGAAATTATACAGCCCAGTGAAGCTGCATAATTGACGATGATGACAACAATTTGCAATTGCAGCATCATGTCAATTGAATGTCATATACAACACAACTTTCTGCCTGGTCCACATTCTTTCCACAAGCATGCAAAGTGCAGTGGATGAAGCCCAAGGGGTTGGTTACCATGGTTACATAATGTGCCTCATCCACCTGCTCCTGGTATACCAGACTGCCTCTTCCCAAACCTTTGATTTGATGGAGGACTGGGCTTATTCAGAGAAACCACTGACCAACTATGACATTCATATCAAGGTGATGTGACACTGAAGTGACACCATTCCTATAATAAAGGCTCATCTATTCTTAAACAATATGTGACCTACCCAGCTAATGTATAAAAATTATTGTAGATAATTTTTACACAATATGTGACCTACACAGTTTTTAGACACGTATACAAATTATTGTAGATAATTATCTTACATGGGGAAGAATGCTTTTGTATAATTGATAAATAAAAGAAAAAAAAAACCCAGAGAACTGGGTCCTTTCAGGAGGACCCTGTCCTGTTCTAATCCATTACGCGTGCAGAAAACTATTAGTTTTCCATTAAAAAGTGTTACGACCTTCAAGAATACAATGTACTCCCTAATAACAACTAAAAAATGTGTCAAGCCAGAAATAACTCAATTTCAAATGACTAATATCTTTTTTTGACAGTGACATTAACGTCACAACACTTTTTTCTCTCTCTACACCATTTCATACTGAACAGTACTACCATTTTCTCTTCTGAACAGCACTCATCACATAATCATTTTCCTTTTCATTCAAGATACAACTTTTGCTTTTCTGTTTAACAACAGAACAAGGTCTTGCCTAGATGTTAAATTAATATTATGCAGTGATATGTCTTTGGGCGCCAGAAGGAACTTAGTAGGAATCCTAGAATGCAACACAAGTCAAATGACAGGAGATAAATTTCAAGCACTTGATATTAAATTGCAAATGTTCGTATAAGCTCTTATGATGCTTTCCCATTTTGGTATAAATATACAGGAGATGCCTCCATTGCGATTGATGTTGGAGAGTGGACCAAAATTCAATGCAAAGCTTGGTAGTCAACTGGTGGGAGAGGTCTGAGGTAATTGTCTACACTTGAGCCACCTTTGTGAGAGGTGCGCAATTCCACAGTGGCTCATGTTTCAACCACTGCCATGAAAGGATGCGTGATTCTGAGGCCAGTTAATAAGGGAGATGAATACATCGTAACACAACCCTCACCTCCATCCAGACACCAACTTTTTTGTATTCATTTGCCCCTGTCTCCTTATTTTGGGTTGACACACACACACAAAATAAAGAAGTCTATCAAATAACGACATAGATGTACACAAAAGGAAATCAACAACTGCATGGAGACATTTTGCCAGGCAAATTAACTTTTTTTTTTTTAGGGTGTCTTCTCAAGATACAGGGATGGGGGGAAAAAATTGGCAAAGATACTACCGCTCTTTATTCTTTGTCCAGACAAGAACCTAGCATTTCCACAGTGCTCTCTTTTCTTCAGCTCGAAACCCTTCCCTGCTTGGCTTTGTACCCACGAAGCAAACACACTTCTTGCTCTAATTAAACGGGGAAAATGCAAGGTATCCATTCAGGTACATTACGGGGAGAAAAAAGAGAACATCAGCAGTACATATTTGATGTAAGATTTTTGTCCCTTTCTTTTCGGGGGGGGGGGGGTGGGGAGCAACAAAAGGCACACAGACAGACAAATGGACAAACAGACAGAAGCAGAGTATTGAAGGAGAGGAAGACACTTTGAGTATGTGGTGGGATTGTGGCCAAAAACCTCACATGCTGTTGAAGGAGTTTGGGTTTCTAAGGAAGGCATGAATCGGTTGCACGAAATGGGAGTGTCGACATCATGGACATTAGACGTCTTCCAGGATCTTCATCTTTCAAGTCGCAATTTGATGCACTCGGAGGGAGAACAAATATCATCGAGAACGGCACAAAAGAAGCACTTTCCAACCGTAAATGTATTAAGTGAGCATATCAGCATCCATCCGCAACACATATACACAAAAAGACAAAAAGACGTCCATCTTTGAGGAACCATTACCAGAATTAACCACAAATCTCTCCTAACCGAGCCCCCTCCCCAAAAAAAAAAGTAAAATAAAAATCTCCATCTCTTTACCATTCTGTTGTTTACTTTCCCTAGTTGCCATCCATCTTCCATTCTCACTGACCCTGCCCTACAAGGGTTTCAAGGAATTACCGTGCTGCATGGCACCTTTTGTGTCGCACGGATTATGGATTAGGGAGAGCCAGGGGTAAATGTTTGGCAGCATGTTGTCATCCGAGATGCCCAGAGGTCCTTTTGAGACATGCTTCGATCTGTTTTCCATTTCGTAGGAACAGTTGACATCCAGGAGAAGCCGAAGCCCCCCTTAATCCCTCGATAATCTCATATCCCTAATACCAGTATTGCCCAACATGCCCCCTTGACTCCAGCCTTATTGCTGCTTCGTGCTCCATGCTATCATTGAAATGTTTCTCATTCTCAATAAATCTATCTAAACACTTTTCATTGTTGAGTCAGTTTTCCTTTTCTCTCCCCCCCCCCCCCATCATCTTACTCCAATCTTCTCGAAGTGATCCCTATTTCAATAGCAGTCAAAATCTCTTTCTATTTATAAAGTTATGTATACAATGCATCTTCCACATTTCTGCCATGAGCATGGGAGGCTGACATCAAAAGCCCCATCTTCCAGAACGATGCACCCCTATCACAGAGTCTGCGAATTTTTCTAATGATTCATTCTAATTACATTGCTAAACAAATAAAAAAAAGGAGGCATAATGTAAGAATTCTGTGGGTACGTTGGAGAAAAAAAAAGAGCATCTTAAGTAAAGGCTCAAGACTCATTACGAGCGGCAGATGGAAAATTACATTCTCTGAGAACGAGTTGTGGGGTTTTTTTGGTCCCTTCCCACTGAAAACTGACATTTACGTAACACACATGACGAGAGGTCATCAAAAGTTAACCATCCTCCAACCTGATGCTCTTTATGAGATTTGGATTTGGCCTCGAATCTGATCTTTTTCCTTTTCCAATCCAAGTTGTAGTGACACACAGTTCAATCTGTGCTAAGATCCAGGAGGAAAAATATCCATTAAAGTCATCTTTCGCGACAAAAAAAAAAGTGAGAGAAAAATATCAACTGTGATAAACAGCCCATGAGGGCACTTTTTAAAAGAGTCAAAAAAGCAGAAGTTACATTTTATGACAGAATTCGCATGATCAACGCCCCTGTCATTATGCTTAAGCCAAATTATTTGTTGAACGCTTTGTGTCACAAATACCAACAAATGCCCTAGAATTTTATCAATGCACCCGCGACACAAGAAGCTCAAAATCTTTTACACCACTCATCCCCAGACTTTGAATTGGAAAACATCCATCCATCACAGAGCAAAGAACACGTTGTAAATAGGCTTTCTGGCAGGCAATGAGAAATGATGAAAACTTGTTCAGACACAGAAAAACAAGTTGATTCTCTTTTCCTTTCGTCGGTATAGAAAACAAGTATCAACACCCCTCCGGTATTCTTCGATGAGCAACGCTAAAGTGAATGGATGTGCCACAATGGAATATACCTACATTTTCACAAATATTTGGACAAATATCATCCATGGAACCAAAAGAAAAAAATATATATGACCTGATTTCTCTCCATTTTTTTCCCACCTTGTTCTCACTGAAAACAGTGTTCATGTTTATAGCATGGCAGTGCAATTTACTTTTCCTTTTATTTCCCCTTCCATCAAAGTTCAAAGGTCACTGGCACACAAGGAGATAGAGACAGGTGTTTGCCTTTAATATAAAGAGGTTTGCAATGATATGGTGCTGTCCAGTAATTGGTGATTAAACCTTTGAGAACGATGTAAACCAGTTTTCACACCACCACTATTTAAAGAGATGCTTTAGAATCTCTGGCTGATTGCTTTTTATTTTCTTCCTTCCCTGTATATTTCCAAAATAGTCCATTAAACCATATACAATGTATATTTGAAGGAAAAAAATGATTACAGGTTGCTGTTTACGACATTTGAATCAAACTTCAACCTTGCACGAAGATATAAATGGCAAAGTTACCCAACCAAAATAACAAACCGTGGCTCATGTAACCTCAAAAATGGACGTTGGATGAATTCTAAATGGGTTTTAATAGATTTGATTCACATTCACACTGAGGTCTTCAGCATAGAGTCCTGCACCTCTTTGTGAAGTTGTGATAGACTTGACCAAATACAAAGTCATCTCTTGAGAGACATTTACTCTTCATGTAGGTGTGTGAAGATTGATTTTTGTTTTGTTTTGTTTTGTTTTTGTTTGTTTTTTGCCTGTCTTGAGTCTGTTACAGCAACCTTATGCCAGAAGGCAATGCGGGGAACAAAAGACGGTTTAGATTCAAAGGAGTCTGATGCAACTGATTTTAATTCATGCAATTACGAAATATGTACTACAGTTTATCTCCACACAATATTACACAATTTGTCTGTGAATCCATCCCAGCATGTTGACTGTCCTGAAACAGTAACAAGCGTTTGACCTGTTGCCTTTCTCTCCGACCTTCCAGACTCAAGGTGAATTATTCCTTACCCCCCCCCCCCCCAAATCCATAAACGAAATATATGTCCCCATAAATGTCTATATAGGTATGGAAAAAGAGGGGGGGAGGGGAGAGAAAATCTCAAAATAACTTGATTTGCAATGGCATTTCTGATAGGTATCTTTCTTATACCGTCCCAAGAGGTGGAGCTCCCCCTGCTCTCAAAAACAACATAAATGTCAGCATTTTTAGTGGATGGCTGACCTTCACCTTGACAGCGTGGACAACAGGAAGAAGGTCATGACATGAATTGAGGTCAATGTGTCTAGCTGTAAACTCTCTCTCTCTCTCTCTCACTTTTTCTCTCCCTCCATATCTCTCTCTATATGTTTACTATATCTCAATAAATCTCTCTTTCTATCCACTATTATATATATATATATATATAATATATATATATATTTCTCTCCCTCTATCTATCTCTCTCTCTCTCTCTCTTTTTCTATCTCCTTCACTCTCTGTAGACCATTGTGGGGTGCGTGGCAGATGTTTGATTCGGAAATGAGGAAAATTTGGCCAGAAGAATGAGGCGAGATGTTATCTCCTCGCTCTCAGGGGGGTGTTCTATAAATCTGCTCTTGTTTGCCTCCAGAACAACTTCCTCTAATGGGCTCATGGCTGGATGATATCACCCAACTTCCGAAATCTGCCGGCAAATACGCCATTGAAAAAGTCATGAGGGTGGAGACAAACAGTATCAAAGTCATCCAAAATGCTTCCTATATCTTTTTAATAAAAAAAGATCATTTTTCTCCAGGCCCTGCAGGCAGGGATTTCACACCCCACTTACCCCAACCCACTTTTCATCAGAAAGTAGATAATTCCGTGATGTAATAATAGCATACTGTAAAGCAACAAATTTTCGTGGCATGAAATTTTCGCACATTGGGGCTGATGGTCTTTTTTTCGCGATACGAAATGTTCAGGAATTGCCAAAGGTATTCAATGCATATAGAGCAAAGAAGAACTTTCCAGTGAATTTCAACTTCACTAATCTTGGCTCTCATGAAATATGTAAACTTAAAATGCACATGAACATTTCTAGTTTCATAGTGATATGATTGCAATATAATGTGGATATATACACCATTTCAAACAAGCGGGTTGCATGATGCTATTTCAGATCAAGTACAGTAGCCAGGTGGCATGGCATCATAGCCATCTAGATTCAATGAAGTGACATTGAACAGATGTATTGATGACCAATATAAAATGCTAAATGAGATACCAGAAGGTCAAATGAATCGATATATTTAGCAGCAAGGACAGACGGACAATTGTCGTAACCTGTACCATACCACTACTCTGCATAAAACTGTCTGTGTAGTACAGAAAATCATCTTAAAGTCCTAATACCGTAAGTGCCGCTACATTAACGCAGCCACCTGAAGAGGAAAATTTTGCTGTCAATAATATAGCAATTATGCGTCTAATCATCATTCTATGATCCAGTAATGAGGCCTGAACAAGAAATTAAACTGAGGGAGAAAAAAGAAATAGCATTCATTCGAGAATATATCATATACTGTATGTATATTTAATCACCAGATGATAATTATAGCTCTAATGACATTTACATTAGTGTGTCACAGAATTCTGCCCCTGATATGCTGCTATACAACCAAACACATTTTACTGTCAATAACATATTAGAGTAGCAGATTAAGAAAAATTTGACAGAAAATGAAACATAAATTATAATATGCCAATCAAGTTACCATATTCCAGCACCACTTTCCCTTTTTGAGGGTTTTCACAGTTACAAAGAACTTGTTTCTGGACAAATTCACACATATGTTCCATGCAAAATCAAGTAATGTTTGTCCAAAAATGTGAATGTCAAACTAGAATCATGTTCCTTCCCTCAAAAACATACTTCTCAAATCACGGTCGGAAAATCCTGGTCCAGAATTTGTTTTCCTGCGGTTTCTGTTTTTGTTTTAAGTTGTGTTTAGAGAGATTTGAGGAGTTTGTTTGTCATCTGAACGCTTTGAGCTCTAAAACACGATTAAGGAGATAGAGCCTAGTCTGACCCTGTAGTTTCTTCTGCCACGGCACGTGCATACGGCATTCGTACTCTTTACATCCATCCGCATCAAGACGATCCCTTTTTGATTGACAAGCGGACCTGTTTGTGGCACAGTTGTTGATTGGAATGTTGTTTGCAGTAATACAATAGCTAGGGGAGTCGTTCCTGCATACAAACTTGTGGTGCGCTTGAAACACAATTGGAAATTACATGCTTCCCAAAAAATGTGAATGCATACAAACGAGTTCCTCATTAGTGTGAAAGCCCCCCCCCCTTCCCCCCCCCCCCCCCGCAATATCTGTAAGAGCAAAGCGAAGTCAAAATATTGCAGTCGTGCGGGATGAGTCAGAAATTATCTCTCCCAGCACAAAGAAAATAAAGAGGACACTAAATTCCTCCCAAATTGGCAGTTTATGGGGCCAACCGACTGTCTCCTGGAGAAACACTTTCAACTCCATCCATGATTTTCCCCTCGTTCGGAATCTGAAGTCTTGCAGACACCAGATGGATATTACAGGACTGACGCAAGATATTAAAAGATGCAGAGAAGAGAAAGAGAGAGAAAGAGAGAGAGAGTGTGTGTGTGTGTGTGTGTGTGTGTTTGTGTGTGCACGTATGGGATGGGGGAGGGGTGCAAGAAGCCAAAGTACGATAGAGGATTCCGTATATTTAGAATCCGAAGTTCACTGACCACAAAACGGAGCTATTAAAGACATAACGTTTACGTACCTACATACATGTACATGTGTCTGCATGCTACTATGCATGCATTTGCATGTATGTGTGTGTGTATGTGTGTGTGTGTGTGTGTGTGTGTGTATGTGTGTGAGAGAGGCCATGCATTATATGGAATATCTTTTGACCAACTTGAAGACCAAAAAAAAAACAATAACAGACCACAGTATAGTAACAAAATTAATGAGAATGTGACAAACTCTGTAATGCATCGTAATGTGATAATCATAGCCAGTTCTCTTTAAAGGCCAACTGAATAAAAAGAACAAAAATCATTTTAAGGAGAAAATCCTGATATGTCTTTTTTTTCTTGTTTCATAAACTAGCTTTCATTTTTCATATCTTTTATTCAGTGCCACTGAACTTGAGAAAAACGCCATTGCGTAGAAATATAGCAAACTTATCTTACTCCCACCCCTTGATGTAAAAGATATTCACTAGTTAAGTCCCTATCATTATCAAGTATTGACCAAAAAAAAAATGTTCCATGGCAAAAAAAAAGGCTAAAAATGTGACCTAAAAATGACAATGCAATACCTGGCCAGTGAATACTGAATGTAACTCTCTCAGAGCCACTATTCCTATGACTGATATGTCATAGTGCACAGATATCCCCTGGTATTGAATGGGGTCATGACTGACTATGCTGCCAAAAAGTTTGCTGGCCTCTATGCCTACACCAGTGATATGGCGCCATCTGTTGACCAGATGCTGACAATTGCCAAAAGGAGTTTTACTGGATATCCTCTCTTCTTCAATACACCATATCATATTTTCTATCTAGCTGTCCATCACAACTGTAACGAAAGCAACATAATCAGAATAAGTGGTTATGGGGTATCAATTGTTGCCCATTCATTGCAATGAATATTTCACGTGATGCAAACAAGGTCATAGATACCAATGTCTTTGGCATTTCCTGGCTCCATTCCTGACAGAAAATAATGGCATACTCCATTTAAACTTCTCATCAAAATGTGTCACACAAGTGCGGGCAGCCTTGTTGATATGTCATGCTGGTAGTCTATACCTATTAGAACATAGCAGGGTAAAAAGTGACATAACTTGTACAACCACTGTAATGATAAGCCGCGATCATCTGGGAATATTGTGGGGGCTCACTTGTAAGCAAGTGCACAATTACAACATCTATGCCGTGGTTTATCATCTTTGAACGAGAATGGATGTCACAGAAGGGAAGACGAAATGATAATGATACAGAGTTGATCTACGAATTAATACATTTCTTCTTCTTCTTCTTCTTCTTCTACTTCTTCTTCTTCCAATTTCTCTCTTTTTTTTTGTGGAAGGGGGGGGGGGAGGTGCATCTTTGAGAAGGATTGAGAAGAATGAGCATCAGAATCAGACACCGGGTGGAATTATGACCACTCTCAACATTCATAACATTTTCACTCTGTTCATCTACGCAACTGTTATGTTCCCAGCTCCACACATCGTCTGCCCACATCTACTTCACGCTCCTGAATGTTTGTTACCCACTACCAGTAAGGGCAGGACAAAAATTCCAGACTGGGGGAAAAAAGAAGAAGAAGAAAGACAAAAAAGGGGAAAGTCTTTTGGGTGTGGGTCAGAAAAAATGTATGCGCACATGTGTCCCGGCAGTCACATGTCATTGGGGCAAGAATGGAGGGCCGACACCCTCATTGTTGATGAATAACATCTCTTCACGAAAGGCGGGGTAAGACAGTGCTGTCAGACGTGGGGATAGAGACGAATCCTGATCAAAATCAACAGATTTACGTCCATTCTTGTATGGATCCATTCGTTGTGAACTCGCATTCTTTTTCTTTACTTCTTGTTGTCTTTTTCTTTTTAGAGCGTTGCTATCAACTCTGACAAAAAAAAAAAAAATCATATTGTGGTTACTGAATGATGCAGCTGTCTTTGATCTTTATCTATGACCCCGGACAGAGAAAGGAGAAAAAAAAAAACAATGCAAAAGACTGTCATTCCATTTATATACACACATACCTACGCAATGGCGCATTGACAGGGATCTATCTCATATAACGATCATTTTTTTTTTTTTTGGGGGGGGGGCATTTGTTTAAATCTCGCCGTGAACCTGTAGCCACAGCTCGTGGGAAGCGGCTGGATGGAGAACTCTCAGCTCTCTACTACCCCTCTGGCTGATCTAGCGGGGATCTCTCGTCCCACACTGACGAAACATCGTTGCACCCAGAATTCCTCGCTACAGATCTGAAGCGCCAGCATTCGCGGGCAAGTCATCAACACCCGGGAATGTCAAAACAAAGCAGGGTCATTGCACTGTCATATTGAAATGGTGTTGCAATTGAGTGACTAAGTGATATGACATTCAAATCAGTGGTGTACAGAACATCACGCTGTTATACATGCACCACACATTTAATTACATGTGCTGTTCATGTCACGTTATTCCATTCAGAGTCATAATGCCACATTTGCCTGCAATCTTGCCGCAATTAACGATGTAAATTGAGAATTTGGAGATTGCTTTCAGAGTGCGCAACTAGATCTTGTTTTTGGCATCAATGTGTATAGCTTTCATATCACACACTGGTTTTGCACAAAATTATATCGCACGAGCAATCTGGCAAAACCAGAAAATGATGGCTGTTTGAACTTCACAGATATTAGCGTTTGGGGGCTAATGGGCCATGAATAGAAATGGGGTGGGGGGTGGGGGGTGGGGGGGAGGGGCACAGGACACTCAGGAATGAAAACGATACTTGACTGAACCTGTACTATCATGATTGCCTTTTGGATCCCTGAGTCATTTTTTTGAGGGGGGTGGGGGTAGAAAAGACTACAAAGTCAGAAAAGAAGGCGATAAAGCCAATCTTCAAGAAGAAATAAAGAGGGCTTACAAAGCCAATCTTCAAGAAGAAATAAAGAGGGCTTGGTGTGTAACTTAATAAAGCAGACAACATACTGGGAGGAGGAACTCTTTTTCTACCACTTCCTGCAATACGCCAAATATTTGGTCGCTAGCAGAAATGTCCTCTTATCCCCAAACTTGGCTGCCCAAGCCTGGAAATTCGGCAGAGCTTCTGGCAGCTCTCGGGGAAAGGAATTAGGACTGCACCTGCTCAGAGAGAAAAGATGAAGACCCCAAAGGTGGATATGAATAGCATTTTTTTTTCTTGTTCATACAGATTTTGTAATTGTATTTTTTGTGTTCACCATCCCTCACAATCTTCACAGCCTGGTGTATTTCAGTTCTGAAATCAAAATCGCCCAAAACGTGTGACGATCCTCCCCACTGGCCACGAAAGCAAAGGTAGCGAAGGCATACAACCTCGTCCAGAACACACACAAGCAGATCACCCTGCGGTGGACATCTCCCACAAGTCTCGCGACTGTCAACTATTTTCTTATGTGGAACCCGGACGAGTAGTTCAGATGATCTCTGCGTCGCGATGATGGGAGCAATTGCTTCCAATCTGGAGCCCCTTCTCCCTTTCACTCAAAATCGTTCGGCAACAATGGACCTCTCCGACCATTCCTGGAATACGCTCGGCAATCAGCCTGCGACTGTCATTAAACTACTCCTCTTGTCATTTGGCAGTTGAACGATCATGAGCAAAGAGATGATTACTCTCGTCGTTACAACCCTGCCGCCTTGAATTGCCACGCTGACTCTGCTCCTGTTTGAAAATGCCTCTGGCATCAGCCAAGGCCTTGTCGAACCTTTGGTAGTTTTGCACAGAAACTTTTGTGCCCACACGCCATGAGACATGCGAGGTAGATTGACTTAGCACAGCTGAAAAGAAAAGAAGTTTTCTTTTGTGAAATAGAAGAAATGGGCTCGATGGTGACACAACCTTAATCTTGTGAGAACACGTCGAGAACATCATTTTGTCTGTACCAAGGGAGACGGGAGACGCAATTCTACAATTAGCCAAGGACTTGATCTCATTATAAACAGATTCAAAGTCTGTATCGGAACAAAATTTTGACTTGTGCCATGGAAAACAGAATATAATTCACTGATAAATACTTTTCCTGCAATTTCTCATTTCTTGTAGTCAATTTTTTTTGTCATTCTAGATATTTCTGGCCTTTTGTGTAAAGGCCCAAAGAGAAGATATTTTGTTATCACTGAATTATAAAACTTGTAAAATTTTCAATAGCAATCTTTTCTGTGACTAGCTTTTCTCTCTCATTGATTGTTCTGTGTGATCCTCACAACTATTCACTTTATTTTCTTGGGGGGGGGGGAGGGGGGAAGGAATTGACAAAATGCACCACACTTGCCTCTATTTTTGATGCAAAGCAGATGCAAAGCAGACATTAGTAACATCAGGCTGTTGCTATGTTGGAAGATGTGCTATGTTGGAAGATGTGCCTCATATCAAATGCCTAGTCCTCAGATTGAGAACAGCTACGCTGTAGCATGGCTTGTATGTCACAGGTTGTTACACAATATTTTTACAACTAAAAATTACAAATGAAGAAATACATGAAGAAGACAAAGAAGAAAATGTCTTATTCATTCCCCATGCCCCCATCCCCTACCAGCAAGTTTCTTAATTTTGTACTAGACCTAAACTGTTCAAGCGGGCCAGAGTAACTACTCATCTACTGGAGATTATAGAGGGGGTGCTGGGGGGACATCACATTTTACTCTGGCTATAGCTGAGTAAAGGACATATTCTACAATGTATTTACACAGTCTGAATGGTCAAGAAAGGCTTACTTGACCACTGCAAATGGGCCTCAAAATCACAGGGATGGGTGGGATTGTTGTTTAGGAGCAGGCTGTGAAAGTGTCCAAAGCGAAAGGATGGGTTGTGTGATGTTTGGCTACGGTGACACTAGAATTGACACTATAAAAAGTCTGGTACTAAAGACTACTGACAATGGGAAGGTACAGAGAGAGAAAGATAGAGAAGAGAGAGATAGAGTGAGAGAGAGGATGTGAGAGAAAGAGATAGAGTGAGAGAGAGGATGTGAGAGAAAGAGAGAAAGCAAGAGAGGGAGAAGTATATAGAGCTGTGTGTGTTGGGACAGAAAGCTGGACATGGGGGGGGGGGGGGGTTAGACAGTAAGTTTTGTCCGCCTCTGTGCCCTGGAGTACCATCCTCCCTTTGTGGGTTGAAGCAGAGGCTTGAAAAATGGGATTTACCCTCTGTGGGGATTCCCTTTGACCACTGGCCTCTCATCAATGGTTGACAAGTCGCGTTGTTTGGGGGCAAACATTACCCTCGGGGGCCAAAGCTACTGTGACTGTCCACATGCACCACTGACCACCGACACTCATCCAGCAAAAAATATGGGCATTTCCCATACGCTCACATCCATAATAGAGTACATCAATGTATCATTTATAAAACACACACATACAAAACAGAAATATCATATTCACATTGGCTACACTTGATAGAACTTAATTAAATAATGAACACTATGCACAAGTTCTAAAACAACTGTTCATTCTTGAAGATCTTTCAAGAAAGGAAAGCAGTCTTCTTGTAAAGAGAATGCCTGACCAACTAATGTCATATTTGTAACCCAAATAGACCTGTAGAACCTATCAAAAGCCAACAACCACTTCACAGTTGTCATTTATGGCTTTTACAGTAGGATTCTACAATAATTTGTTGGAAAGCAAGACCAACATTTATGAATATGATATGGCTACAACACCACAAACATAGCTGGTATCAAAAGCTCAGCTACTTTAGAACTGATTTTTTGACAACACTGAATAAAATTTAGATTCCCATCCATTGAGATATAATGCTTTTGTGATGAATGTAATGTAAGCTCTTTGAAATTGTCACAACTTCAATCAACAACAACCTTCCCCCCCCCCCCTTCACATGTGGCACAAAAAGAAAAAAAATGGAGTAAATAAGACTCAAATTTGAGAGTATTGGTCTATTTTCCTCAGACCATCACCCCAAAAAAGCTCAGTAACCTGTCAGAGAAATATATCCCATATGCAAACAAGTTCACTCCAAAGATTCTCCTATAACCAACAGCTCTTCCTGTGTTCAAACAAGGGGCTTAGCTGGAGAGGGGGCTTTCTGACCCATCAATTTCAAGGGGAGAAAAAAAAGAAAGAGAACAGGAGCAGAAGAAGAGACATATCAATACACTTCTCCATGCTCAGGGTGTCCTGGACCTATTCACACTTGAAAATTAATCTTTTTGAGAACATCGCATTTGCAAACAATCTCCATATGTCACATAAGTCTTAAAATCATGAAGACATACAAACTTTGGATGATTTCCATGAAAATTGACAAGCGCAAATCTAATACTTTTCCACCCACTACATGGGACTGTCTGTGTTCTTCTCAGTAAATGATGAAAAATGATTACACTGGACTATTTAAAGACGAGACAGAATCTAGGAGACCATAAAGTCAAGTTAACGTCAGAAATCCACTGGAATCACATAAAATGTGCACTCACAGCAAAACAATTCAGTGTCTTGGCATAGCACCTGATGGTCTCCAATGCAAAAGAGGTTGTGCACACACTGAATTTGGGTTAACGGCTCCTTTGGCACAATTGGAAATGGCTCTTTAACCCTTTCCATGCCAGGGACTTTGAACACTGCATACAATGCTATGGCGGTTCTATGCACCAATTTGGCCCCCAAAACAGACAAAGGGTTTAACAAACAAGTGCATTTTGCGTGAAAGGAATTGATTTACATTTTAGACGACACGACGAAGGCCAAGGGTAATAAAAACCCTGACTCTCTTTGAAAGAAGGTGCTAACAATGGTCTAATAACTGCACATATTAATCATCTCATAGCTAGGCTACTGGGTTTACTGATAACTTGAGAATGGGTAAAGACATCGGAATGAAAAAAAAACCCAAGAACAACGAGAACAAAAAAGCCCATAGTCTGCAAATCAATCAATACTGTAAATGATTACAGGGTGTAAACTGAGGAACGTACAAGTGTTGTAAGAGGAATTCTTTGCTGACTCTTGCAACATTTTTGACTTCCATTTTCATTTCAAAGTAAGGGAAGTAACGTTGATTTTGCTGCAGAAAAGAGATTTCTGGGAATGATCAACGAGGAAAAAAAGGCAAATATCATGCCAACTGTGCCACTTTTTGGACTAGCATCTCTGCATAAGATGGCATTATTATAGTTCTGCTTGACCAGGACATGTAACAATCCTTGAACGGAATGTAAAATTATTATATATATCACACATACAAGGGCAGAGGTTTAACTGCAGATTATGAAATGGGACCCGAGTTGCAAGTCTTGTGGTCCCAGACATTATTTTTAGGTGATGTATTGTCCCGCAAGCTGAGAAGCTGAATGGGGCAGTTAATCAGGAGACAACGAGACAAGGTCCTTGGAATGCTGTTGTCTTCGACTGTCAGTAAGGATCGGCAAACACACACACTTACGCAAGCAAACACACACGCACACAAACACACACACGTGTAACGTATCACCAGTAGGACGTTGGATCATATACGTAGGATGGCCCAGAGGCCGTTACTCATACACGCCACACCATTCCATGATGTCCCTATGTGTGTGGACAGCAAGCCGCCCCATGGTACAGATGATCAATGCTTGCCACTTTCAACAAATAACTTTCCAAACATTTTCCATCTTTGCATGGGGGGGGGGGGGGTAGAATGGCATTATCACCTAAGATCGGTTTGCATAGCTGAAAGTGTCTTCTGTACAGTCAAAGTCGCTATGCTGTTCACGATGTGCTCAATATTCTTTAGAATATAAGTTTTATTAAAAACATCCTTATTTCCAGTGAAGGCATTGCACACTTTGCGTGGACTTTTGTGTAATTGCAACATGCATGAAAAGTAACTTCCGAGCCTACAATGTGAATATAAAATCTATAAATAACATTGTGGCATATCACTGCAAAATGATATCATATTGAAAGCAATAATTGCTACTTTTGTATATTACCATAATTTTCTAAATCCTTGTATCTAAAATGTTTTACAAAGTACACAGGATGCCACACGACAGCAAACGAAACAGAAAATATGCAAATGTAATGCATGTTTGAAAGTGAAAGATATGAAGGGTTTGTTCGCAAAAACCGATAAGTCCATTTTTGAAGATTTTGAAGTACGGTCTCTGTCATAAAGTACAAAATAATACCTTTTAAATGATATATTGGTCACTACATATAAGGGTACATTTTTGAAGTTATGGTCAAAAGACGCAAAAATTTTCTTATTATTCTCTTTATTTTTCTTAACTTTTAATTGCAAATATCTCCATTTGGCAAATATGGACTTATCGGTTTTTGCAAACAAACTCTTCATATAATTCTGTCATAAAGTGAATAGATGGATCTTCTTACAGTCAATTTGATGGCACTGACCATCAAATTGCTCCAGGTATAGATTTGGAACAGCGGACACCATCATCAGCCGAGAGCAAAAACGGCCTTAACACCAAAGTCTGTGGAGATGCGCCTGTCTGCTTCTAAAGCGGTCTCCAGCAGCAGATTGTTTGTGGAGAAGTTTCTATTTGTGATGTCACCAGGTTTTCTCTCATTGATGTGCACACAAACAGGTTAGTCTGTCACAGTAGCGTTGTGAGCAAACATGAGAAAGTGACCGGTCAATAAAACGGCAACTGTCCCTCGGAAAAAAAACAGAGATTTCCGAGCAAGAATCTTATTCATCACATGTATGTATATAACTCCCATAAAAATCCTGTCTCTCTGTCTGTCTGTCTGTCTGTCTGTCTGTCTCTATCTCTGTCTATCCATCTGTCTGTCCCTTTCTATGTTATCATATTCATACTTCTCTGTATACCATGCCATCTAATCACTTTCCATTTCTGAACCTCTTTCATGTTCTGATTTGCTCTTTCTTCTCAATATTTTTCTTTCTTTCTGCATTGTCCTCTACCTACCACTATTCTCGAAAGCTACATGTATGTTCTCCAGCTTGTTGATCAATCTCACTCTCTCTTCCCTTCTTGCATCACGTCTTCTATCTTCCATGATTCTCTAAGACTCTCTTCTCTACATTCATTCTCTCCAAGCCCTTCCTTCTAGCTCCATCTCTCTAATAAAGTTCTTTCCTCACCCGTTCCTTCCCTCCCCCCACCCCCTTCTCTTTACTCTTGGACTGAAAAACCCACTCTCAACGTAAGTGAAAACATGACGCGGAGGACATCACTACACACCTCTTCTTCTTCTCGAGAGAGGACTTGAGTAAAAAGGGGTGAGATGAACATGTAATGTGCTACTCGTCAGACAGGTCAGGTCCGTTGGTGACTGACCCCCTTTTTTCCGCTCCGCCCCGCCCCCACCACGCTGTGGCATCCTTGAAATAGGCATCGGCTGAGAGCTCTCGGGGAGGTGAAACCGGGTATTTACACAGTGTTTTCGTTTGGTAGCAGAAACCAAGCGGCCCATTTTAGCAAAGTGGGACTACAGCACTTTGAGGGGGTAGCCTGCGTACTTGTCGGACTGATTTTTTTTTCTTTCTCTCTCTCTCACACTTTCAATCTCTTCTTCTTGTTTAAAGGTTCATCAATTTTTTGTGGTTCACCATATCCAATGTCTTGAAGATTCCCTCAATGAATTTGACCTGTTCAAAGTCTTGCATGTCTTCAAAAAAGATATAAAGATCGACAGAACAAAGTATTCAAAGATAGTTTCTACTATCTATGTGACCGTGCACCTCAAAACGAACATAAAGTCGCACACACTGATTTTGCGTGAGGACTGAAAATAAGTGAAATAGGTCAACCTAGCCGAACTTGACTTTTTCATATTTTCTGAAAGAGCGGGTCTTCTTCTACATCATGCTAAAATTTGGTACCATAAAACGGGCAGGAAAGTGTGTTTTTTTAGCAGTTTATCTCGAACATTTTTGGTGGAATAGTGTGATTAGGTGTGTCTTTAGAATCCCTTTTTCATTTCTGAAAAACCTTGCCCACACTCTTCACTTTCAACTCTAATAACTTTTGAAAGGATAGTGCTACTGCTTTGAAAGTTGGTATTAATTATGGACAGAACGTGTTAATGAGGCATGCTTAATTTCAGTTTAATCTGATAATCCCTTCATTGTTGTTACTCTGGTGGTTTACTTCCTGTTTTTTGTCCCATTCATCGCACAGCCAGCACGATTTTGTAAAGATTGAGCGCTTGAATAGACACTGTACTTCAGAGCCTCTTTTCTCAGTTCACACTTTTCCTGAGTTTTTGCTTTCTTTCCAATATTTAGATAGGTTAGGAGAGTCCATTTGATTTGAGTTATACATCATTTTAAAGCTTAAAGTCTGTTCTTTCAGAATATGGTCTTAACTAAAAATTCATGTCTGGCGACTTTTTGTTTGTTTTGAGGTGCAGGGTCACCTATATTGGTCTATGGGTAGAGCTGAAGCTCAAACACAAATATCAGGAGGGTGGCATAATATGTGCTGCAACAGCTACAATCACAATAAAAGCACAGCAAAATAAAACATTAGAAAAATACTCTGCCAAATGACTTGAGTTTCTAGATTCATAGTTTCACTCAAATCCCATGATGCCACAGTCATTTTGTTCATTACATGGATAGTGCAGTCAGCACTGATGAGCAGTTCAGGGGTGAAAGAGAGAGTTGGGTAGCATATAATATTTTTTGATATGATCTAAAATTTAGAGAGTAATGGAGGAATGTAATGCCATTTGCAGCAACAAAAACAATACAGTCACGCAAACAAGAAAATAAGCAAAATATAAAGTAAAAGAATTAGAAAGGAGTATGTGCCTTCATGTACATCATCTGACGAGTTATCTAATGTCCCATAGTTCTCTCTTATAGAGGAGTTTAACATTCATCGGCAGAGATTTTGAGACACACACAAAAAAAAAGGTTATCATCTTTTGTTTACATGAACATGAGTGATTCAGGCAGATCAAGTTGGATCATGGCATTTGTCCGTTTTGAGCGTATTTCAAACTCGCGGTGGCAGTTCTCCTGCTTCGGGGAAAATTATGCGACCTTCAACTTTCTGGATTTGCTTTTTTCTCTTTTGTCTACCGTTTTGCTTTTTTCTTCGTTCTCAGAACACCTATGCAGAGATACTGGGGGAATGTCTCAATGTAAAATCTTTACTCTTGGCGATAACCATTAACCTTCACTTCTCTTATGAATCTCTCAAGCCACTGGCCTACTCATATCCGAGACCAATCCTCCTGTATCTTTAACCTGCTCCTCATAAGATTCTGACATCTCCGTAAGAGTTTGCACTGTAAATGACCCTCAAGATTTGCGTAGGCAGTAGTTTACATCATGATGGATGTAGATTGATCAAACTAGATCACCTGGTCCCAGTTTCTCAGCTCTGCTTCGATGATACCCAACTCCCGTCTCATACCCTCCTCCTTATTCTCCTCAAATATACTACCATCATTCCACTGGACAAAGTTTTCTCTTGCAAAATTACATCCTGTCTTCTTCCTGGAGCAAAACACAAGAAGCCGAGGGCAGAACACATAGATGATATACACTTGCTGTACACTTTTCCGCAAACAAAGTGTTTGTCTAAGAGATCGCACAGAGCAAAGAGCTCCGTGTATTTTGGGCATTAGCACTTCTTTCTTTTCCACTCTGAGGTATGTCTGTAAATGTCTTGTCTATAGAGGGCTTCCGTGTCTATCTCTGTTTGTCCATAGTACACTGACAAGTCTCTTCTCTCTAGTTTTCTTCAGTCTTCATTCTTTTTTTGTCAGTCTCTATTTTACTCCATCTTTGTTGTCTTTCTCATGACTACTATGGGTCTTTAATTTCCAAGCTGTTAAGTCCACAGGCGTGCGATTTTAGAGGTAGGGTAGTAAGGACCAGGAACCAATACAAAGAGGTGGCTATGAAAGGCATGGGGTCTAAATGAGTTCAGATGGTAATAAAGCTAGAAGCTAATAGATCATTGTAGTCTTACTTCTTGCCTAATTTATACACAAATTCTCTCCCCCCCATCTCTTTTCTTCTCACCCTCCTCTCTCCCCTTTAATTGACAGACTGCCATCTTTATAACATCCCTTTTAATTTTCTCTCTTCTTGCATGGACACAACATCCCACTTTAGTTGTAATCATTACACAAAGAGAAGCGGTACAATGCAGTTATTAACCTAACAATACCATGGTATCATCTGTATTACAGTTTATGAACAAACATTTCCCCCCCCCCCCTACCTCCTCAAAAACATCAAGCATGATCAGCAACCTCTCTCTGCCAGATTGTGTACCCGCTACAGTCGATGTATCTCGCGTGGATACATTTTCATGACATTTACAGAGCCCTCTCCGCAGCAAGTCACAACACGCAACATTTCTAGACAGACTCAGTTCGGATCCGTTTCTTTTTTTTTTATGGTGACTTCTCCCAAATAAATCACGCAAAATCTGTACATAACTTTTCATTTCTGGTCAACAAGCGTGTATCATTTATTCCATCTTTTCATGATTTATTCATTTTCCTCACTCCTTCCTCCTCCTCCTCTCTCTCATTATCCATCCACTCTGTTTTAAGAGATGCAAGGGTATCCCTCTCCTCCTGTCTCCAGCCATTTAAGTAATGATGAATGTTGCCTACGTGCCCGCGTGAGTGGAAGGAATAATTGACGTAAAGTTTCGCACAAGGCACTCTCGTTTGGTCTTTATCACCCCCTAACAATAACACTCAGAGAGAGTATAGCTATCTCTTCTCCTACAGCAACACTTTTTTCACTTCACACAAATTGACTGCGAACTCAGAACACTATGGACGAGCATGAAAATGCATCGTTTCTTCAAAAACTCGCTTGAAATCATCATCATTTCAAACCATCTTTTCTGTGAGTGCACTCATAAAAAATCAGTTCAATTTTGTCACCCGACAGAAATTCAATTTGATGACAGCTTGACCAAGCCGTTTAAAGTGAATAAATTCTCTTCCATGGCTATTATCTAGTCCCTGCCCTCGATCTAATTTTGGCTCATTTTGTCTCATGGTTGACACATAATTGATAACTCAAGGAGATGCTTCGTACCTTTCAGAGACTAAACCCATGTGGCACTCGTTATCACCCATGTTTAACTCATCCCATACAAAACTCTAAAATCCTCAATTAATGCATCCTTTGATGTCTGAAGTCAATGGTGTTATTATGAAAAAAAGTATGCCCTCTGACAACTTAGAGCTCCTGAATCCATAACAGACTTGTTGTCAAAATTATCTAGACTGACCAACACTGTATGTGACTTTAAACATCTGGACCATCAATACGTCAAGGGTTAATACATATATTTACAAAAATAGAAACCTTGGCAATTAAGGTACTGAGGCATTCCAAAATAACTCTATGAAATACTGTTATGCAGCAAGTACCTAGCAGACAATAGGCTGGATTTGGTACCCCCGAAGAGACCGCAACACATTTATCAGTATTTAGTCACGGACTTGTTTGATATCAGCAAACTTTGGAGAAAATGAAACAAAAACAGGTACTATGGGTCTAGAATGTCAAGACTAGCCGTGTATTCCCTTGACTTTGTGAAGAGGGCAGGATTGTCACCTGCTTCTCACCCACCGGTGCCCCCCTGCGCAGTAGTGAGCCATCGATCATCCACCGCCCCATCCCTCTCGTTTGTCTGCTGCCGGTGGTGGAAAAACGGGGTTTGACACACATCCCCTGGTATACATGACTTATTTATCTCTTGTGATACAGATTTGGGATCCATTGGGGAACATTATGCCCACATCAATACCAGCCTTGAAATATATAGATATATATTTATATATTCATACACACAAACATATGTGATTCCCAGACAATACTCCTTCCAGTCTGTTATTTGGCACGCCACTTTGGTGTTTATTTTTATAGCGACATAATTCATGTCTTGTTTTTCACATGATCCGTCTCCTATCTGTGTCAAAATTTGTTTTCCATTAGGGAGTATGTGCTGTTCTAAACCAAGCCTTGCTTAATTTCTGAGCCATTGAGAGTATTGCATGGTTGCAGCAACTTGACATTCAACCTTCAGGCTCCCCGTCACGGGATAAACATTTCAATAAGCTTGTTTTGATATGAATCAATGCTTTCCATGTCTGAATCCTTCGCCCTTTTCTTTAGAAATTCTAGCAGGTGTGTCCTACATTTATGGGCAAAATTTACAGTTTACAAAGAAAGTGTGCCTCAAACAATAAAAATCAACCAAGTGCAACTGCTTAATGTGTTACAGACACATATTGACTAAACTGTTTTGTAATTTCATATTTTGGGCTACATTCATAATCATATATCTATCCCTGCTTTGTTTTAAAATGCAGGTTCGTGCCACTGGAAAACAAATCTATTACACTAAGTACTTCAAGCATTATGTATTAAAGCTGAATGAATGGCTAATAGACGGCAAGTAGCTCTTAACCCATTGATGACGGACTGATTTTGCTACATCATGCATTTCCTATAGACACCTGCCCGAGTATACTACTAGGGACTCATCATAAACGGGTTAAGATTTAATGAGAGCTTACTGACTGGACACTGCAAAAACAAGATCCTAAAGAGGGGGTGCTGTAACTAATGGCATCATGAAACAGTTATTATTTACAGATTCTTTGGTAGGGGAAGAGAACCACTTTGCAAAACTGTACCAAACTTTAACTTGTGGTAATAATACCTCCAAATGAAAGCTACAGGAACAAGCAGTGATAATGGCGATTTAAATAACATTGCTCAGGTGCCCGAGGACTGGCTATTACATAACTCTGTACCTATCACCCTCATGTCATCGCAAAAACACAACAAAAAGAGTCAATTCTCTGAATTTCTCCTCTTGGTCAGAGATACAAACACATCCGCTCACCTAATGCCCCATCATTTGTCTCCCTCACTTCAACCCGAGTGCTTGCTTGGCAAACGATCCACAACCCCCCCCCCCCCAAATACTCCGTAAATGCTCAATTAGCAGCAATTACGAGACCTTGATAATGTCCGCTTAATTATTGCCCCTGGATACCCACTCAATCCGTGCTACAATATTCGACGAGCTAAGCTGGGCAGCACAAAAAGAATGAGAAGTTCTCGGCATGTCTTTGGGACCAGCCCAAGTAATGGGTACCATAGAGAACTTCTGGTACAGAGGAAGAGAAGCTGATCACTTACTCCTCAAGATTGGATTTCCTGTCATTATTTTTTTTAGTATTATTTATTCATGAACAACAGAACAATGACAACAATGATGCTGTGTCTTCAACAGCAGATCTGAAAAAAAAACAAAAAAACACCCAAGTGTAATGGAGATTCGTGTCCTAGAGAGTGGCCAAAATATTTGCCCCTGGCTTTGGGGTTAATTCTTTTAGCAGTAAAATGGGAGAGAAGTCATATATATGTTCACAAAGGGGGAGAGAAGAAGAAAGAGAAGGAGAGAACAAGAGAGAGACAAGGAGAGAGAGAAAGAGAGAGAGAAAAGGGAGAGAGAGGGAGAGGGAGTAGGATGGGGGGTGAGATAATTGCCGCCCGATTACAATATACTACACGCTTTTCACAAAAGGAGGGTAATGATCCGAACTTGTGAATGGAGAACCTATGGGGTGGGGGGGGGGGGGGAGGTTTAAAACTACAAGAAATATCATTTCGGGAAAATCTTTTGTGTGTGGGCACTGGAGTTACTGGAGTGTGTTCGCTAGGCTGTATTGTACAGTCTGCTTGAAACCTTCATCAAGTCCACTCTCTGAACACGGTAAGACTTTTTACCTCGAGAAGAAAACAACCACGTCAAAAATGCACATGAGCATGTACACAAGGCATATCCTCTTTTTGCAAAGTGTACAGCTTGAACTACCCTGCAAAAACATAGGCCCAATTTTATATGAGGAGAACAGACGAGTGATATATCCCAAATACATGTGTCTCGTGTTTATTTTTCCTTCATATCTGTGGGCGACCTCAGTTCACAAATTATAGAAAAAGGTCAAAGCAGAGCTTACTGGCACCATAAATCAACTGATAATAAAATGGACATTTATAACAACTACAGAACATTATTTGTGTATATATACTGTATGCTCGAGCAAACTGTACCATGAGTTGAGGTAAAACTGATTAAACCTGAGAAGCCTCGGTCATCATGAAACCTGACATTTGAATCGTCGGGCAGAAATGCTGCCCCTGAAACCCAGGACCATCTGGAAGACGTACGACCACGACATTTATGACTGAAGCCTTTACGCCCTGACACCTACACTCCAATTGATTTCATAAGTGACTCTAATGACCCTCTGCATGATGGGACGTCTATTTGCTCTGGCTGGTTACAATCATAAATATTGCGATAACATACAGAGCATGAAAGAGGGTGAAGTATCTGACATCGTAAACAGTACCTAGGTGTATACATTTTACGATTACTATACAGCTGCGTGATGAGAACAAACTTCAATCGCTGTATTTCCCATCACCAACTTCAAATTGTTTGACTTCTAAAGTATACTCAATCACACAGTCCAAGCACATGCATGTATACAATATACGTAACCATGATTTGACCTTACTCGGTTTGGGCATTCCAAGCCATATGTTTCTATGGATGTGCATCATAAATGTCTGGACTGTGTAAATAATTGATATACTTCTACCACATACACTTGATGAATAGATATTACCTTCTGCTTTAGCCTCTCAATACTCAGGCAATACTTTACCAGAGAATAAACAATGACATAATATGACAGTTTATGTACCAGATGACCCCCACATTAATTTCTCTCATTTACTGCCTTCCACTCATAAACTTTGTATCATTGAAGATGATACCATATCACTACGACCCCAATCAAATTGGTTGGGCAAACTCAATATGCTCTTTGCATTGTACCTCTACCGCCACATATGATCATTCTGAATGCCTCTTGCAATATATACTTCTTATATATAAAATCATACTTCTTGTAAATTGTTGAAGTACAAGAATGAAACAGCATCACGACTTTGAATGTGATAAAGACCCTTACTGTTCTCAGCAGAACCAAAATGATAATCTAACCACTGTCATGACAGACTGCGAATTTACAAAAGAGACCGTGATTATCTAAAATAGCATACCAACATTTGACATCAAATTAAAATCTGATTTAAAGACCATAAATGACAAACAAAGAGAAAAATTCTGCTCAATAACTGGTGATTTCTGCCAAAGCATCCCTTTCTCGGAACTCAAGTCCTTTTGATATTCACATGGTTTACACAGTGCTACGGTGCTCTTTTCAAATAGTACAACAGTTTCAATACAAATGGTCATATTAAATCCAATAAGACATTTCTTATCTCTCTTTGTTTTTTTAAAGGAAACGATTCCACACAGCAAAGCACACAATGTGAGTGAATAGTGATTATGTTTAATACTGAGAGCTAACTTCTGCATCAGCATGCAACGTTCAACATCAAAGACGAAAATCTTAAAAGGTTAATCACTTTGAGAGAGTAGAAAAGAAGGAACAAAAGATTTAGGCTTTAATAGGCATGTAGGCCTACTCCCCGATTTTGCCACTCAAGATTACAGGTTGCATATAAAATCTGGTTCCTCCTTGTCATTTATACCTAAGCAATACTGGCTTTGGTTTGATTTTTTGCTTAATTTGTTTCTACAATCTAGCTTTTCCACCTGCTTCAAATGTAAGCACTGAACTTTGAGTACACATTTTTTTTTTTTTTTTTTTTTTGGGGGGGGGGGGGAATCATCTACCTTAATGACCACTAGTACAAAACAAGCCAGTAAACAAAAATTAATCCTTGTTGTGCAAAACAATTCAATTGTGGTTTGTATCATATTAATTGAACTCTTGATTGGGAAATTATCATCTTACTGAAACCTGCTCCCCCTCCACCTCAAAAAAAAAAGAAGAATAAAATAATATGATACTTCAAAAATTAATCTAATATCTAAATCTATAATAGTCATGGTAAATTTAAAAAATAAAAGAAAAGCACAACAACCAGTAACAGGAATGAAAGAAAGGAGGAAATTTACAAAGAGAAAGAAGCTGCATGGTGTTTGTTTGTTTGTTTTCTTTTTCTTTGTCTAAACCTGTGACTTTGAGGCAGTAGGGTAGGATGTGATAACTTGAAGATGTCTTGCTATCAGAAGTTTGGCATAAATGTTATGGCAGTCATGTTTATTTATTCATGTCACACCGAGGAAAAAAAAAAGCACTAGAAAGGTACTCAAAATGGTGTTGCCCATGATCGCCACGAAAAACGGATGTGAAAGAGGGGTTACACAAACACACAGACACACATATGTACACACTAAGGGTTACTTTCCACTGGCTGGGGTAATCCACACCCCTTCTTTTGGTTCTGAGAAATAAAGACAATCTCCTAAAACTGAACTCGATCAAAGGAAACAGAATTGCAACAGCCCTATGAAAGCAGCATAACAAATGCTTAACAGCATAACAACTTGGGGTAAAAAAGAAACTGCGGAAATTACATATTTTTCGTTCATCATATATTGCCTGACAGAGTGTGTATGAGATGATTTAGAATTGATATGATACAGGAAACCTACACAACAACACCATAACAATTTAAGACTATCTACATTTACAGAATGCTATCCCCCCCCCCCTCCCCCACGACAAGCTACACAAGGTACACATAGACCAATGGAATTCTATAGTGCAAGCCACACATTTTGATGAACTGTTCAAACAAAAACATAGAAAAAGCAAAATGACAAAACTCCCATGGAAACACGCAAATTTCTTGCTTCTGTGGCAGGGAAAAGTTTGCAAAAATTTGGTGAAGTTTGAATTATATTTTACCACTAACCACTCAAGACCAATCAGTAGCTCAACTCTGATTGGTTGCATTACGGCTTAAATGAACTCTAATGAACACACTGGGTGTAAAAAACAAAACAAAAAAACAAATTAAAAAAACAAACTTAAAATAATGGTGTTTAAAGTAAATCCACACAAAGGATAGAGCAGAAGTCAGTGATATTAAAAAAAAAAAAACACCTCCCAGCAAAAAATGGAAGAAGTGAACTGGCAAAGGAGCATGGCTTGATGAGAAGACTAGCAATAGAAAGGGAAGAATGTAGAGAGTGAAGAAACTAGATAGAAAAATCACAACACGGAGCACTCCAAAAGGGGGGAAGGGTGGGGGTAGGTTTTGGGGTATGGGGCTGGTATCCACTCACCTTAACTGATTCTGCTGGCTCTCACTGTATATAGACCAAGGGGAAGATAGAGAGAGAGGCATTAGAGTGGTTGCGTCTCTAACCCTAGATCAATACATGTCTCATCTTGGAGAAAACAGAACAATGATAGGGCCAATTTCCGAGATGCAAAACAACACGGCACGGGCTTGTGGTTTTAACCCCAGGTGCTGGAAAGCGCATTGATTATGTCCCTTCACCGTATCACTGCTCGCTAGTCAAGCGAGTAAACGCGAGTGGTACGTTGAAGAATTGGAGCAGCGCAGTGTGAAATCACACATCCTTATACCGTCCACCCCCGACGACGATGGCATACCAAACTTTCAGTGGTGCTTGGACACATGTTAGTATTCTTTAGGATGCTACAGATTCAACTACTAAGCAGAACAAATACTGATGTTCAGTGATGCCTTGACTGGAGAAAGAAACAACAAACAAAACACCATAGGAATTCATTATATTCGTAGTAGGTACAGTAGTTAGCGAATCATATAAAGGGTCTACAAAAGACAATGCGTACAGCTTCAACGGTTTGTATGCTCCTACAAAAACCTAGGCCTGTCAAAAAGAAACATTACAGAAAATTGGCTCATTCAGGTAAAATCCCACAAACGTTTCTGAAGACAATATCTGAGACTCCCTATGATAATTTGCGAGACACAATGGCATTCTTCCTAAACACCGAGCCCCGATGTCAACCAGTTCTTCTCGCACAATGCATGCCGTGCTCGACTGCACTCCATTTTAAGAACACTACCAAGAGCTGTGGCATGGTATACTCGTCCCACCACTGCAAAATATAGAGTGATGACTGGGCTTTAGACTTTCAAGATACGACAAAAGATGATTTTACATTGTTAAGACAAAGCAAGTCAATATTTGTGAGAAGTCTGCTCATGATATTGGCGTGAAAGAACAAAACACTTGCAATTTTTAGGACACAAGGCGCTTCAATTACTTCTGTGATATGTTACTGAGCAAATTCCCCATTATACATTTATAATACAGTGTGTACATTTAAAACAAAATGAGATGAAATGCCACAGGGTACTACGAGGTTGTGGTAGCAAAAATGGCACTGAGGTTTCATAAATCTCATCTCCAACAGAAGCATTTCAATCAGGTGAAAACAATCAAGAAATAGAGGCAAGGGAAAACAGAGATGAGGGAGGCAGAGCAGAGAAACCTATCAAATCAGACCCACCGGGGAGACATGTTTTGATGGCGAGTTTGGGAATGAACATTTCTTATCTACATTTTTCACCGAGGAAGAGGGGTGGGGGAGACTCCATACAGGAAGACATCTCTACCTGAAGTCGATATGCGCATATTTTTCTTGACCCGAACATGGCAGATACGGGAATAAATTCTTGCCCTGTATCGTTTATCAACTCATGACATGCATTGTACATTAATGTTCCGCAGATGGCAAATGAGGCAACACTGAGGTACAACGTTGATGATGATGATGATGATGATAATGATGCAGTCCTTAACGTGCAAGTTGCTATGGGAACAGTCCCACACCGCAATGATATGGTCCCATCCACGGAAATGAGTGCATCATAACTGCTTGCCAAATTAGTGTGTGTTCCGGGGGGGGGGGGGGGGGGGGGGGGGGGGGGGGTGGCAGAGTGAACCTTACATTCACACAGGCATTCACCAAGTTGCAGTGATTTACAATGCATGCATTTTTAAACATTGAAGAAAAATTGGAGGAATTATACTCCACGCATCCTGCATTTTGTGTGCGTGTGTTTCATCATGCTCTTTTTAGCATCTTCCCTCATGTTCCCTCTCTTCATCTTTCTGGTGACCTAAATAGTCTGACCTCACCGCTTTGTCTCTTTGGCATAATTCATGGCAGAGAAAAACAAATGATCCCCAAACTGTAAGCGGACATTTGTACAGCCAGAGTAGGTAGACAAAAGCAAAAGAAAACAAGTGAAACAAAAAAAAATTAGTCTATGAAAATGTGTGAGAATTTGGCAAGATTGTACTGCATTTATATGCGTGGGACACAGGGGCGGTCGTCAGGCTAACTCAAAATTCCTGCGCATCCAGCCGTTCCGTGATGCGACATTTTCCTACAGATGTCTCGTACAGGCTGCTTCCCAGAAATAAACATGCAAATGCCAATGTCAGGGGGAGAAAATGGCGGGAGGGAGGGGGGGGGGCTCAGCAACATATATACATAGCTGCCTCTGCATGTTTGACAGGGACTGTCGGTAGCTTTATGGGAAATGAGAAATGGGTCTTTTGCTAACAACATTTTTTTTTCAAAGGACAAAAGATAAAAAAGACAACCAAAACCCCAGGCAGATTATAATTCTCAAATGAAGCTAGGAAGGCTGTTCCACATGTGTGAGAGAATAAAAAAATCCCAGCACACATATAAGATCCTGTCGGTGACAATACAGATGAAAACAAACAAACCAGCAACTGATTGCCTTTATCTACATAGATGCAGGAGCGTTGCTATGATGACACCTTTAAAGCGCCACAGTTCCAGAGAGAGGCAGCAGGGAGAAAAAAAGAATGGCTGCCGACTTGTTTAGTGAATTTGTGAGCTCCTCTTCCCTAAGCCCTTCCCAGTCCCCCTCTCCCCCCCCCCCCCTCCCTCCCTCCCTCCTCCAAGTAATATAGATGGGAGGATGATCTATAGCTTTGAAGGTCAGGGGAGAATTTCGTGAATCATACTCCGGGATTGGGGGCACATTCGGGCCGTGTGACACACAAATGACATACTAATGTGCACCATACAAAAGCGTGCATTTTGCCGAGGTTTGTATGATATATGTATATATAGTGTATACAATGGTGCAAGATATAGATAGTAAGTTGAGCAAAGGGACAAAAAGGGAGCCGTAGTAACCTAGTACAGTCTGTGATTTATGAAAAATGGAAATTTGGATTTCACTTCTTCTACAAGCTATTATTAAAACACAAACTGATCTCTTCTCATGCTTGCAAGATTTCCAATTCATTGTAAACCCAAGACATACGGTTTGTCCATGTTGCCTGAATACATGAACATTTTGAAGTCTGTTTCTGATATTAAACACAACACAAGAATATTTCACCAAGATTTTTACGGCAAACATCGCTACACAGGTACATATTATGTGAGTATTAAAGTCAAACACATTGATTTTCTGTTTTCTACAAATTTCCTTTAATACCAACCATGACAGCTGCTTTTAAAATGATGATGCCCCAGTGTTTAATGCGTAGTTTTGCAATATTTTGTATTTGTATTTTGTCTTTTTTATTTTGCATCATTGGTATTTGATCACTAGACTACAGACAGTTGTGATCGGTAAATATACAATGGATCTGGCAATAGTACAGAAAGACTAATTTACTGCCAGGCGAGAGTGCGTGTGAACCAGCGAAGAGCCTTGAAGCAATATTTTCATACCAGACATAGTGAGTAAAAAGCAAGACCATGCTACAAAGCCCATGGTGCACTGTAGCTAAAGTGGAGCCTACTAGAAAAATCCCTCAATGCAGATGGTATCATTGATGCGTCCCCACATCCCATCCCAAAAATTGCCGGAGCTATAACCCAACACTACTTCATCCTGAGCATCTTGACACAGAAAAGAAAGACAGAGATAAAGATTTACACACACACACACAAACACAAACAAGTTACGCAGAGCTATGATATATGTCTGCATCAAGGCAGCCACAAATATCAGCTCCCACAAGAGAGCTTCAAATGCTCCTTGCTCCCACCGACCCAAAGTTTGAACATTTGCAACAGACACAGACTGGAGACGGAGGGGATTCTCCTCATACCGGAAGAATTATCTTCACACTGAGTCGCATCCCCACACAGCCAGAAAAAAAAAATGCATCCGCAAAACATGACAAACTGTACAGCAGAGGAATTTCACCATCCAACAGAGCCTGAATCTCGCCAAGCTTGCACCCTGACGACTTCAGATTCTTGTGTCTCATGACTATTTATGTCACATGACTATCTATGTCACATGACTACTTATGCCACATGACTATTTATGTCACATGACTGATATGTTTGCATCAAACACTACAGAGAGTATAAACCAAAAATTCAAGGAAATCAACCAGATTGCTAACATAAGTCTGTATTAAAAACGAATGTTACATTCATAAAATTTGTCTATTTCAATATAAAGAAGCTGATTTGTGTGCTGTATCTACACCATGATTAACATCTTGTGGGACTGTACAGGGCACAAGATATTGTCAATGTAAGGTTAAAATAGTTTTTGGCTTAAGTTATGAAACAGAAAAAAAGTGGGTATATTATATATTTGGTAGAAGTGATCACAAAATGTCATCTATCATACGATACAGCATGTCACAATAAGGTTGTTAATTTCCCTTTTTGTTACTTAAGCTTATGTTTTTACTGAGATAATGATAAATGCTACTGCAGTTCAACAAAAATACATGAAACATCAGCCATAATGTCCATAAGGCAACCACAGAATTCACACATTGGTTGTTAACTACAGATGATGAGGTAAGGCATATTATTTTCATCCTAGAGAGAAAGAAAGAGAGAGAGACAAAGATAAATGTCGAAAAAAGAGACGACAAATTATCACCAGTCCAAGAAGAGTGGTTTCTCGATGTGACAAGGGTGCTACATGTTGACATATCACAAGCAATTAAGATCAATGCTAGAGGGCAGAACAGAACCTCTGCAAAAAATTGAAAGGAAAACAACCTCAACTCCCAATTCCTATTATCCCATTCCATCGCCCTCTTTCCCCCATCCCCCCCCCCCCCAATCTCATCAATGCGCTCTGCTCTCGACACGAGCCCCCCCCCCCCCCCCCATCACAAGCAGCTCCGAGATGAATGTTCTAACATGGCATGAGATGAAATCTTAAGCAGACAGTCAGAGATACAGAAAGAGAAATGGAGATGAAGAAAATTCCTTCACAAATCGTTGCCACGGCAACCTCAAGCTTGGAAGAGAGGAAAAACCGGAGGCTCTGTTTGTATCAGAGGGGTAAAGGTAGGCACAGCCGGCTAGACTCGATGCTCTCCAAGCGCACCTGACACTGACTGCCCGTGCCCCCGAATCTCTGGGGAAGTGCTCGGTCGCTGGGGCATTTCATCACCTCCTTCCCCACCTTTCATCTCCTTCAACATCACTCCATACCTGGATACCTGAAACAATGGCATTCCTCTGATGTATATATATTCCTCTCACAAATTCAAAGACACAGAAAGAGAAGGGGGTACAAACAACAATAACAAAACACTGAATACTGGGGGGAGATCACATCAAATCTGTGCAGACAGAACATATTCGTATCGCTTAATGGGACCATTCATTTGTCAGCGAGACGGGACCATCATTTCATGCCATGTCTAAACAACTTCTGCCGTGGGATGACGAGGTGAAAGACAATAAGGAATGTTCCCGATTTGGTCCTCTTCTCTCTGTTTTTTTTTTTCCTTTTGGCTCCACAGGTCTCCCGCGCCGAGGTACAATAATACAACTATAGGCTCCACCCACCCTAGTGATGTAAGATCGGCATGCTTACCGGCACGTAGACCAGCCAAAATTATGAATTTATGTTTTAAGTTTAGGTAGAACGAGTTCTCTGGAGTTCTTTTTTCCCTCCCTTTTCCTCTTTTTTTTCACACATTTTCTCTCCACTCCAATAGCTCTTCTCAGATGAGGGGAGAAAAAAAAATAAGTTGTCTCTTTTTGACGATGTCAAAAAGCTGTTTGATATTTCTGAATGATAAATACCACTGACAGCACCGCTCGCTGAGCTGCCGACAGTTCACATTTCAAATTTGACCTTGATTTCGACCTCGGCTGAACTTCATGGGGATATTGGCATCATCAGGCTAATTGGAAACCGAGTTGGAGGTCGGGCTTTATATGCATGGACTGGAATCTAATTAACAAGACCAATGAAAGTGTTATTACCCTCTCCACCAAACCCCAATCCCTCCATCTCCCTCCTCACCCCCCCCCCCTTCACCCCTGCCTCCAGCCTTAACCATTTCCCTTTTAGAAAACGTCAATGGCCTCTGCACTTTTGTTACGTGCTATCCTGTTTTTATACAGCGCTCAAGGTACAAATGACATTCATAAAATCACCCAGATTGTATCATTTTCACATGAAGCGATTATGATGTTGTGTATAGTCCATCATTTGACATGAATAATTACACTGTCCAAGTGAACTGATACATACATTGTAGTATGTGTGCCAAGCTGAGACAATCAGTGCACAACTAATGACGAATCATTCTTTCCTCATTATTCTGATACAAAATGAGGATCATTTTTCATAATCATTCTCCATAATCATTCTTGAGTTTATTTATACAATAAAGACAGCATGTTACAGATTTCAAGTCTACAACAACCAACAAGCAGTGTATCATGTGTATGTGTTTGTATTTCACAACAAAGTTCATGAAAACCCAAATCATCATTCTTTTTTCTTTCTTTAAGCATTCAATTCCCCCCTTTTTTTCTGTATGGATAGACACTGTGCTATTCATTACGCATTTGAAGGCACATTACCTATTACATCAAAGTCATAATAAATTATGCACAGGAAATAAGTCTCATTGCTGTAAACACACTCACCGTCTCTCACAAGACTTGATTGTCTACCTCTCTAACTAAGTTATGTCTCGTGTATGAATGAACCTTATATTTTATACTCATGCTCCTTTTTTCACGGTGGAATAGAAATAGTGGGGCACAGGTCGGTGCTCTTGATTTCAAATCCCTATATGTCATCTTTTCCTTTTTATAGTAAACCCACTTCTACAACATTATGCTCTTTTGACAACAGTGAGATACAGAGAACTATGAGTGAATGATATGGGATAATGACGGCAAAGAGATAGACTATTAGTAAGAGACAGAAATGAGTGGAATCAATGAATTGTGGGGAAAGAGACAGGTTTTAAGAATCAGATGTGAACGGGACTTGACACCGATGCTATACATGCACCCCATGGGAGGCACCGAACTCGAGGATCCCACCGCTGACGGCTGACGTATGCCCCAGAAGATCATGGCTAAATCCGCACCGTCTTTCATCACAAACAATGCCCGAAACATGACTTCAAGGCATTGGTGGTTTGGGGGGGGGGGGGGGGGGGGGGAGGGGGGGAGGAGTTAGAGAGCGGGGGATGCCTGGAGCAAATTGGGGACAAGGGTATTCTTCCTCGCCCTCTCCCTCCCTCTCTTTAAACTCCCATTGTTTCCAGGTTTATGAATGATAGTCCAAGGTTCAGGGAACATTAAAGCATCACGCCCCGCTGCCAAAACAGATCCGAGATTTCATATCCACATTGTCGTTGCAACAAATCCTACATAAGCAAACACTCAATCTAAACAGCATGTTTCGCCAGCAAACACAGACAACTGCACATTAAAAAGAAGAAAAGAAATCATCCAAACAGCTGAAGCCCTTTAGCACAAGAGCAATTCACAACCGCATGATATCTGGCACACACATAATATCATCCGGGAGGGGTTGATCAATATACTGTACTATCTGCTTGCTGACAGACATATGCGTAAGATCCTTATACGTAACAGAATGCATGTGTTCTATACATGAATGCAGCATCGCAAAATATGATTTACACGTAATAGTTATTGAAGTATACAAACTGTCTGAAATATACAGCACGTTCCACATAAATCACCTCTAGTATATACAACTTTTGAAATACAAATGTACATGTATAATAGTGACATCAGAATTGTGCCTCTCCTGGAAATTTCACATAAGAATCTGACTATTCCCTACCTTTACGGAAAAAATGATATTGCAGATGGGGAAAAAATGACATCACTTATACTTCTAGTGGAAAAGATTCTGCCAGCTTTAAGCTGTTAGAATTGGTGAATTGTAATAGTGACGTAAAATTTACTTCTTCCATGGAGCTTATCTGTGATGGAAGGTTGGAGGATCCCAAAGTCGTGAATGAGATCACGCCGCATAAGTAGCTGAAGCTTTGTGCTGCAGCTGGAGTCACGCTGGTATTCTTGAGTGTGCGCAGTTAAATCCTTTGAGGGTCTTTCATTATCATAGCAACTCAATTGTGCATCCATGGTTGGATGGTCAACAGGCAAGATAGAGGGAGAGTGATAGAGAGATAGATAGATAGAGAGAGAGAGAGAGAGAGAGATTTTCAGGGCATTCAGACGCAAAAAATTTATACTAGAACGGTACAGCTATACCAAAACGGTATAGCTATACGATGAATTTATACATCTGAATGCTGACTAACGAAACGACGTATAACGAAACGACGTATAGCGAAACGACGGTCAGAACATCGTTTCGAACTAGAACTCGATAACAAATCAGCATTCCATCGTGTCCATTGTGCGTCTGAGCGTATGGCGACCATAGAACGGTATAACTGGGCGGGGCTTAATGGGAGTGAGCACTAAAGGTGACCTTGTACCTGTCACTCATGACCATAACAACATGCGCAGTGTGGAATTGCACATCTAAGCAACGTTTTTCCAGAACGGTCTGTCGGCTATACGATGATTCTTTATACATCATTTCTTTATCGAGTTTTGGTATAAACTGGCTTGCGTCTGAATGGGGGAGAGAAAAAGAAAGAGAGAGAAGAGAGCTAAAGCCAGTGAGGTAAAGAAGCACAAGCGAAGATATAGAGGCGATGGGAGGGTAAGGGAGGCGATGGGAGGGTAAGGGAGGGGAGGGGAGGGGGTACTGAGAAGGTCCATAGTGCTGATAAGGCCCATGGGTCTATTTTTTCTAGCTATCAGCCCCTGATGTAGACCTAGCCATATATGGACAATCAATGAGTACCATGTGATGACTTTTTCCTGAACTGTCCCAGAGAGTGAGTACTGTCCATCCATACTTGATTTACACAGAGAAAGAGAAAGCTTTCCGAGAGAGAAAAAAACAACAACTATACTTTCATTTTCCTCCATTGACATACCATGGGTTTGATTGAAACAACTCCCTGATTAAAACCATGGCCGGGCAACGCACATAAAATCCCAGATAAGGACTGGCTGATGGCATAACTGCCAAATATCTCCGGCAGAAGCAGGGACTTTGAGAAGAAAGTACGACGGAGTCTCCGAGCCTCCCATATACCCTATCCCAATGCTGTGGGCGTGCACCTTTGGCATGGCACGCAATATATATTCTGCGTTTATGAGTGCACAGTTTGTATACATGTATGCATGACGTACGCTATGTCTCGCACAGTTTGGCATCGCTTCCCAACATTTATGATAAATGGCAGACATTAAATACCAGGACTGTTGCAGCAAATAGACAACATTACAAGCCCTGCACCTGGTCTACTCCAATGTATCCTCTTTTATTTACATAAACGTATACATAAATATTGTGCCGATATTAATCTCCACATTCCCTCTCTATATCTCAAAAGTTATATCATGTGCTTGCACAATGTACACACTTTACAGTCGCTAACTCAAAAATGGTAGGATCTAAAGAGGAGCGCTTAAAAATGCGCCACATGGGTCTCAGCCTCTTTGCAGCTCCAGCAGTTTTCAAAATGGAGCAGGGTTTTCCCTAAATTCTATACTCTTGACCTCCCTATACAGGCTTTACACAGAAAGATGCTTCTTCCTTTACTGATAGTGTGTGGTCTGCTTAGCCCAAACACTGTAAAAATTAGCCCCGGCAAATTTCTAACAAAGTTTCCAACTCTTCCACGGGGTCATTAATCATAGGAGATAGATCCGTGGGGGAGGAAAACGGACAAAGACAGGCAAAAAAAAAAATCGCGGCATCCCACGAACTTCGAACTTCACCCTTTTATAGTGCAAGAACGATGTTCCTCTCACACATAAAAGTCTTCTATCTACCAATCCAGTGACATACAACGTAACCTAACCTTCTCTCCCCTCAGCCCTCCCTCCCCCCCCCCCATTCCACACCCCCCATGACTCTTTCATACTTTCAACTTTGAAGTGCTACTAATTGTCAATATTTAGTCACCTGATTTTCGCAGTGAATAGCATGCGCTATTGGTGGCTAATTGAGAAAGAGAAGAATTGCATTCAAAAGTCACTGACAGTCACACATGGCTGAGTATGAGAGGGGGATACAACCCCCGTGAGGTATTGTTACCCCATGTATCTAGGCCAGGTCTGGAAAAAAGAAAAGATAATTTGTATCAAACCAGTCATTTCCTACCCCCCCCCCCCCACTATTTTCTTTTTTAACGCCTAATCTATTTGTTGATGTTGCATTGATGTTTATTTCTTTCAATAGCCTCTACAATCGAGCCCCCAGCAAGATTTTCTTTTTGTCTTTTTTCCTGCATGGTTGGTCAAAAAATATAAATTGAAGGCATGTCTGGGCAGTGGTTGGGGAGGGGGGTGATTCCACTAATATTGAATATGGTTGGATGATCCACTAAAGGGTAGTCACTGACGGATTCACAGGTCTCTGAGTGTTGAGCTTTGATCGGAGTTTGATCCATGACAAGTCCATTGTGGCAGCGATGTCGAGTTTTAAGGTCAACTTCCAATACACAGAGCGGGGGTAAAGCATTCGATTCTTTTCCCATTCCTAAGGACTCTTAACCCGTTGAGGACGGACTGATTTTGCTACATCAGGCATTTCCCATAGACACCTGCCCGAGTATACTAGGGACTCGTCCTCAACGGGTTAACGATGGACTCTTAACCTGTTGAGGATGAGCGGATTTGATATGACATGCATTTCCCATAGACACCTGACCGAGTATACTCTGGACTAGCCTCAAACAGGTTCATGTGTATAGCGTTCATAGCAGAATGGCCCTGTGCTAGTTTTTACTACAAACTTCAATGTGAGAAAAGAGTGTAACCATTTATTGCTTTCATTCTCTCTCATACCACTCCCCCCTACCAGCATACACACGATAACAAACAAACAGGGACTACAATGAGGGGTGAAAAAGACAAATTGTACACTTGAAGCCCTCATGAACGCTCCTTACGTAGGTATTAACCTAGTTAGATTTTCATCCGCTCAACAAACGACCAAAATTCCACGAATGAAATTAATGACATATCATACCAATGCAACAGAAAAGTGAAAGGTCAATTACCCTATGAGGTCTTTCTACATGGCAAATGTCAGTTGATCTTTGCATTTGACCTCTGACATTCTCAATGAACATTTCTCAACAACAACTTTCATGATCCTGTGATTGAGACAATTATGATACACCTGAAGGCAAGCACTCAAAAGACATTCACTGTTATGCACTTCTTCATCAGAGGACTGGATTCATTCCAAGACACCTCATAAAAATCTTGACAGATATAGTAGATGCACTTACTGCATGGCAATGAAGGAGTTAATAAGTACCTATCCAGACACATGAACCTGTGTGTCAGTGCCCAGTGCATCAAGTCTGTCTTCATTACACTAGTTTCTCTAACAATCAAATCTTGCTGGCTCATCAAGTGATTAAAGTACTACACATGCAGAGGAAAGTCTGATCTCTATCGAATGAAGCCGGCAAACAAATAAATCATGAATAAGAGATCAAAGTACATTGTACAATGTTTCCTCAATAACAACAACAAAAAAGAAGAAAAGTACAGCCAGTATTACAATAGAATAAAAAGAAAATGCGCTGAAACAATACACTGAAGATGCAACATTCTACGGAGGGATGAGCCCTAACGAGATTATCTGTGACAGGTCATTGATCCGCCCGGCCTATTTAGCCTCATCATCAAATCGGCATACCGAAGGAGGCAAGGCCTCGTATTGTTTCAGGGAGGGAGGGCGGTTCGTTGAAAATCTTCATATCACATTGATCCCCTTAACGACGTGGCTGACAGACAATTATTGATGAGCTGCATACCCCCTCTGTATAAAAAAGGGGGAGGGGGGATGAATGATGGAGAAGAATAGGGGCGGGGTTTAGGGGCGTGTGTGAAGGTGCAACCTGTGAGTGCATAATAAAGTGTCACACCTCTGTAGAGGGGAGGTGGAGGGAGGGGGAAGGGGTGTCACACAACTTGAAGATGTGGTGGGAAGCTGTTTTGTTGCTATTTCCAGTTTTGTTTTGATTGCAACTGATTGACAAATTGCCCTACATCGGCGTAAATATGATAAATAATGATAACAATAATAAACCACTGATCGATTCAGTGCTTATTTCATGTCAATTTAGGCCAATTTGCCAATCAGTTGCAATAAGAACAACTCGGCAGAAAAATTTCATCAATTTGAACAGTTTTGTTTTGTTTTGTCTTCATTTTCCAGACCCCTTCTTCTTCCTTAAGGTGGTAGAAGGGGCAGCATGATGCTTGAAAGTACAGGAACTCCTTCCCTAGTTGTGTGTGTGTAGGTCAAAGGTCACCAGGGCACAGAAGAGAAGATGGGGGTAAGGGAGACTGAGCACAAGGAGAGCATCCCACAGAACATCATCATCTCTCTATTCATACTACAGCATGATCACCACAAGGGAAGAACACTAGATGCTACTACTGCTTGCCACAAATGTCATAGCCATAGAACCAAGCATATTTCAAGTGTATAAAGGGCCATGGGCATTGTCATTTGAAAAAAAAAATGTTTGGAACTCATGTATTCACTCAATAAAAAGCTCGGATTTGCGATATTGAAATTTCCAAATTGTCATGCCTGAAATGCAGGATGCTGCTACTGCTTGCAACAAGTGTCATAGCCATAGAACCAAGCATATTTCAAGAGTAGAAAGGGCGGTAGGCATCATTATTTTTCTTTTTAAAATTATGTTTGGAACTCACGCATTTACTTGATAAAAAGCTTGCACTCGTGATATTGAAATTTCCACAACTGTCATGCCTGAAATGGATGCTCTGAAAACAGGGGAAGATGGTAAAGAATACACTGCTGAACCCCCTCTATCTTTGATCCCTTCCAAATAGAAAGAAGATTGGTGCACTGCCTCTTTCGAATGTACGAACGAGGGACCTTTGAGCATTTACGTCCGAGGATGACTCAAGTAGATTAAGGAGCTATAAAATAGAGCAATGTGGCCAGGCTGAAGGAAGGATTGACCTGGGGATGGATTCTTTACCGACTGGTGACACAGCTCTGGTTTCAACCGTTTAAAGTCAAATGCAACAAACAAACCAATGTGAAAAGATGGCACCAATGAATTTTTGCCGCTGTTTTGCATTTATACTATATAAAACTAGAAACTTATACTAATGTATGAAATTTTCTTGAATTTTGTGAGGAGCCGAGATTTGCGAAGTTAAAATGCATGCCAAAATTCTTGTCAGCACTATCATGCACTGAATACCTGTGACAATTCGTGAAAATCTCATGCCACCAAAAAAGGTTGTCGGCTCCAAATCGCGATAACTGAACAATTCCAAAAAGGAGTGATTAAAAGTTCTTGAGAGGTAATCACACCCATGTATCTATTGCAGGAAACAAGGATTTAAAAAAAAAAATCAGACTAAAAAGAAGAAAGAAAATATTTGGGTTAACTCAACAGCCAGACACATTGCAATGTACTTCAAATGCAAGAAAAAAACAAACATAGCAGCCAGGCTGGCTGGAGACTGCATAGCAAGCCTAATGGGGTACTCCAGAAGAACAATCCACATGAAGATTCACCGTAACAGCAGGGAATGGTCACAGGGCCAAAAGACAGAACTTGAACTTTAATGGATGAAGAGCTGCACTCATTACCAAGAGTGGGGTCCCACTGGGAGGATCAGGTGGCGGGTATGCCCCCCTTTCTCTCTCCCTAGGGGTACGGTGGGATGGGCAAAGGGAGGAAATTGGGAATGTTGTAAGATGGGGGGGGGGGTATTAGGAAAAAGGGGGCGGGGCAAGGTGGGAAAAATGGGACAGGGTATGTGGTCACTAGTTTAACCCATTGAGGGCTGATTTTCCCACAACACGCATTTCCCATACGCACCTGCCTGAATATACTCAGACAGGACTCGTCTTCAACAGGTAAACTCTTACTGTGCCAAGTTCACCAACTGCTACATACGCTGGAGTGCTTTCTATACAAACTGACACAAATGCTTAGAATTTATAGAAACCAATTGTCAATGAATCAAGATTACCACACCCCCTACAAAATCCCTTTTGTGCTACCGTTGCCTTCATGTTGGACTGAGGCACATTCCAACACCTCAGTGGGCTCGCTAACTTTACAACCATAGGTCAAGTTTGGCTTAATCGATGAATGCTAATTTAAAAGAAAAAAGAAGTTTGGCAAGAGGAGCTGTTGTAAATCAACTGGGCACAAAATGGGTCAATCATGACAAACTGCTGTACTTGTACTCTAAAAGGTGGTATGGTGACGTAGGGTAGGGGAAGGGTAGGATGGGGTAGGAGGGTACCACCTCCCTGGATGGGTGAAGAAGGGAATTCCCCTCAACCACAGACAGATATACATGTACATACTGTGCATACAATACATTGTATATATATGTTCCTGGATGAAACACACGAGCATCACAGGTATATAGCATTGACTGACACTGGCATTGATTGACAGCTGCATGTGCACATCAAGCTCATTGTTGAAGGCTAATGAAACAATATTTATGACTCAAACGAGATCATCAAACCAATACCTTCCCCATAAATTGCCAGGTAAACCATCTCAAGGAAATTAGCAAGGTAGGGCGGGGTGTGAGTGGGAGAATGGAGGTTACATAATTACTATGAATATTCATAATTTATAACAGTTATTGAGATCAGTCTCAACAGCACATACAACATTACACATTTCATATTCCAAGAGGGTTGTCCTCCACACTGACTGCTGTGTAATTTAGCAGCAATTTCATCAGGGTTAGGCAGTAGGTTGTGAGGCAGCCGGGTTGAAGTATGCTGCTAATCCTCCTTGGGTAATAAGAAAACGAACCGCAGTGATCGGTCCGTCTCAGTCGGAAGGAATGTATTTAGGGCTCAGCAGATTATCAGCTTGTAATCGCTTCTAAGCCGACAAATTTGTACAAATGACCCCTGCAGAGGGATTTTTTTTAATGCCCCCCCCCCCCCAAAAAAAAGGTGCCTGCTCCTTATAACGCAAGGAGTATAAGTGAGATGCCATGATGGACTGCTTGTCATCGGACCGGTAGAATCAGCTGGACCAGAAAGATAGCATCTCCCTGAGTCCGGCTTGGGAAAACAAGCAAGCAGGCGCATGCATGCCTTGTCCCCAACAAGGTATTCAAGATTTTCGTCCTTCGGCCTCCCGAGTTCTACAAGGAGCTGGGATGCCAGCGGTATCACTCCATACACTACAGGATGTTGCTATCCTGACGGGTGAGGCACTGGTAATGGTCATCTCCAATGGCAACCAAAGATTTGCAGACACAGGATGTTGCTAAACTGAGAGGAACAAGGAGATCGATGCATGGGGAAGGAGCAAACCAGGCTCTGAACAGATAGAGTGAGAGAAAAGTGACAGAAAGCTAGAAATATGAGAGAAGTGAGTGAGAAAGCTAGCAGAAAGAATGAGAACATATAGATTATGAGAACTGGTAAAGGGGCAGACAGATAATAAAAAGATGTAGAAATACAACTGTAGAAGAAAGATCCTCTAGAAAACTGTGAGCAAGACTTGATGAAGGCTAGTCATGCCATTCCAGTACATACATGTAGTCATAGTTCATGTGGCGGTATACTGTATGATGTGCGGGGGCAAGATTACTGTTTTCATTGCCATGCCGCGACATGGTGAAGTGCATGCCAAATATACATGTGAATGAGCTCATATATTGGCGGTGCACGCAGTCAATATTGGTAGATTGACTATAAATGAACCTATGCACAGCATATCATCACTCGTGTGTACTACCTCATGTAAAGCCAGTGTATATATATACACATAAACATATCTTTATGAGGTATAATAAAAATGGAGGTACTACTTCAAAATGTAGTTAGAAAGACTGAAAAAAAAAATGAAATGATGGACACATATTTCCCTCTTCATCACCTCTATTATACCCATAAATTCAAAACACCAACTGCCATTGTGTTTGAACAGTTTGCTGACAGCGTTAGAGAGCTAAGGGTAGAAATTGAACGCTACCAACATCATTGCCCTCCCGCCACCCCCCCCCCCCCAAGCATTCCAAACCGATCTATCAAATTCTATCGATGCGTCCATCAATTCCATCATGATTTATGGTATTGACTCAGATAATCTTAATATTTGATTCCCTCTTCAGTCTGTCAGAAAAAGACTCCAGATGTTTGGCGAGGGATCTAGACAGGATAGAGAACTTTGGAAGAAGAAGAAAAAAAAAAAGAGGACCCTTTTTGCCCCTCCTACCAAACAACTACCGGGGCGGGGCTGCTGTTTAACATCTGTCTCGAGCCAGGGACTTTAATTTAGCTGAGTGTTCTGTCAACTTGGTATCAGTGGCAGAATAAACAGGTAAATATTTATAGACATTTAACCCATTTGCTCTCATTCATTGTCTTTTTTTTTCTACCATCTACCACCCCACCCCTTTCCAATTTCTTTTCTATTTTTTCTTTCTCTCCTCTTTTTCAAACTAACAATTATGTTTTCTTTTAAAAAAATATATAAAGCCATTGTCGTCTCTGTGTGGAGTTTTCATGTAGTATTTGCTCTCTCTTTTGCGAAAGGTTCTCCTATTGGTAGAGACTTTGAACTACTGTATCTAGCAAAGAATATTCCAGTAAGACATCCTATTGGACACACACACAGACACACACACACATACACACACACACATGCATTGCATAATAAGATACTTGGACCCTCACGAAGAACAAACTCTTCAACGTAAGTGGTAAGTTCCTCTCCTAACCCCCCACCAAACATAATTTCTAAAGAAAAAGAAGTACACTGTGTATTCTGCAACAGGAGAGGCATGAAAGTCATCCATCTACACTTAAAATACTTGTAGCATTTCTGGATACTCGTGATGAATTGATTTCATTGTGCTGTTCTTCAATCCTTATCTGCTTGTGTGCGTGTGTGCATATGAACAGTAAGAAGCAAGTCATTACAATGATCCTTAAAGGACAAGTCCACCTTCATATATATGTGGATTGAGTGAATGCAGCAATGTTATTGGAACACATCAGTGAAAGTTTGGGGAAAATCGGACAATCCGTTCAAAAGTTATGAATTTTTAAAGTATCTGCACAGTCACTGCTGAATGAGAAGACTACTAGAGTGTATGATGTCACATGTGTACAACGACATAGGGAAAATATAAAGAGAATTTCACAAAATTTTACTTTTTGAAAAAAGTGCACATTTCCTCGACTCGTCATTGACGTATGTTAAGGGTATTATTATTCCCCTTGCCTTCTGAAAGAGGGAAGTCAAGTGTTCTTTTATTATGCGAAAAAAGTGAAAATATCTTGAATTGTCCTTATATTTTCTTTATATCATTGTACTCATGTGACATCACAAGCTGTGGTAGTCTTCTCATCCAGCAGTGACTAAGCAGAAATTTCCAAAATTCATAACTTTTAAACGGATTTTCTGATTTTCCTCAAACTCTTGCTGATGTGTTCTACTAATATTGCTGCATTCACTCAATCCACATGTCTATGAAGGTGAACTTGTCCATTAAATTACTTCTAAGAATTTTTTTTTCAACTTAAGAAGTTAAAACATAGAACCTTCTGAAATAATTTTCATCAAAATTTGCTTCAACAAAGTACTCAGACATGGAGAACAAATCATCAAACAAAAAGGACCAATAACTTCACAGTGGACAGTGTGGTGTATACACACAGGTTCAGCCCAAGTAAAGACAAGAAAGAAGCAGATTTGTTCATCCTTCCTTTATCTATTTTATAACAGGGTATTCACCTTTTCTCTATAATCAGAGATGTCATGTCCTTGCCCATTGACCCCTCCCCCCCCCCCCTCTTCCTCTACCTAGTGCACTTCAGTTTATTAATAATTGTGTCTATGAAGTGGTGCATTACTTGGACATATGTGTGTTAACTACAACAGACATTAGTTACGTTCAGACGGCAGGCCCTAACCTCGAGGTTAGGAAACCTCGAGGTTTAGCTCTTGCCCCCTAACTACGACGTGTGTCCACACGACGAATCTTAACCTCGAGGTTACGAAACCTCGTTGTTAAGCTTCTGCCCCCCGTAACTACGAGTGGGTCCCACTCGATGTTAAAACCACAAAACCGGAAGTTTCACCCCACCAAGGCGTCTATTTATTCTTTAGTCCAACCCTGTCGGACTCGCTTACAGGTACTCTTTTTCTCTGTCATGGTATGCAGAGACAGCACTGCACTGATGACTTTATGCCTTTATGAAGATATTCGTCGAAAACATTTTTTTAGCGTCGGAGAAGAATATAGAATACAGTAGCGAGTTCGACGTGTTCAGTTTCAGAGATCAAGCGCATGGGAAGAAAAGATGATGTTGTTGTGTCGTGCGTCATAGGTTTTTCACGTGTAGTGTATTTGTGGTGTACGTTTGGGAGGTTGACCCGGAAGCAGAGGGAAATTGTGGGGGCTGGGGTTTACGGCGAGGTCACTCTTAACTTCGAGTTCGTTGTTTTTTGTGTCCACACGGTGCGTAACTACGAGTGGAGACCCCCCGCGGCTCGTGGTTAGAGCGCTAACCATAAGATTTCTCGTGGCTCGAAACATCGAGCAAACCTCGAGGTTTGCTAACTACGAGTGCGTCTTCACGGTCCCTAACTACAAGCTCTAACCTCGAAGTTTCCTAACTTCGAAGTTAAGGGCTCCCGTCTGAACGTAACTATTGTGGGTAAGTGATGTCGCACAACAGATTATCTTTACAACCACTGCAGTCTGGGGGCTTGTGAAGTTTAGTTCATTTGTACAACAATAACAACAACAATAATCTTATCACCAGAACTTGCTGATATGAGATATCAATACATTCTGTACATACATTGTACATGGCATAAACAACCAGTCCACATGCTATTTTGATCACGTCTAATGGTGACCCCAGATTTCAATTCAAGTCTTCAAGGCACTCTACCCATCTTTAAATAGTCTCCATGGTATTCATTTCCAGAAAATTTCTCAGGCATTTTTGCTGAATAATTTGGCAAGCAGATATGACTTTTTCCCCTTTAACTTTTAATTTAAATCTATATCTTCTGTATATTCCATGTTATAAAAGAACGACAAACAAGCAAAGCTAACAAAAAGGCAAACATGCTTTCATTCAAGGTATACACTGTACACATGTATAAACAAGTATAATGAAAATCTATATTTAGCATCACATTGGAGCCTAATGTTGTGTGCAGCTTATGCAGTACAGAGAGGGAGGCATTAATCAGACTTCCACTGGATTACGCACACGCAGCGGCCGGTAAATTTGCGAGAAACGTCAGGAGTTCGCAAGTCCCCCCAAAATGCAAGCCCCGCAGCCCAGCCATAACTCAATCAATTTTGGGAGATAGCTCCGAAACACGCAACTACGGCAACCCGTGCATGCGCATCGTCGCCGCGGAAGAGTTCAATGCAACAGATGCAGGCAGTCTCAATCCGAGACACCTGCCAGGCGTTAAGAATACACTCGGGGCTAAATTATCCATCCATACCACAGCCAAGGATCATGTGTTCAATAGCGCAAGGTCCAATGCATGTTTAACAAATTGCTACCATTGAGTGTCATACACACATCCATATTTAGCATTTGAAGGCAGGATGCATTGTATGATGTATGCTTCATGGACAGTAAGGGGGGGGGTATCTACATGTATGAAGGGATTGTGGAGGTCAATACCACGAGCAGGGAAATTCTGAGCGCAAAAGGGTCTGTAGTGCGCAGACTACAGAGAGGGCAATATCTCCTCTGAATGTTGCCCAGCACTGGAGATGGTAAGTATGATTTAAGCAATGGAGGCCCCCCTTTTAGCGTGTCTGGCATAGCTAGTCATGTCATAACTGTTAAACCCTGATAGATTTACGACTCGGAGGCATGGAGTGGACATTACAGAAAGAGCATCCCCTCATCCTATGCAGTCGCCAACCTCCCCCCCCCCCCCCCACCCCTCACGCCAATAAAAAAGAAAAGAAGAAAAAAAATGCATCTTAGCACTCGTGGTGAATTTATAAGTAGCTCTTCTGTATCCCCAGCATCCATTGCACTGCAGATGACGTCTGGATGACAGCTAATGCACCCTCCATATGGGGTTTGACTTCTTAAGACGTCACGATTTTGGTAGCCTTTGATTTTGGTTGCTGTTTCGCATCGACTTCTGTCTCGAGTGCGACATACGGTACAAAGCTCATGACTGTATTCGCATGTACTAAACTATCAGAGAAAATGTAACGCTAGTCTTGTCATATCACTCCTCATATGATCACTGCTGCATCTATGCATCGAGAAAAAAAAATAGGAAAGTACTGCCTAAGAAAGGTTTTAAGGCAAACTATAATTGCAAAACAAAGACAGACACAAGAGAAAGATAAACCTTATTTTGCAAAATATGAATCAAAACTTTTTTGGTACTAATTAAGAAACATGAGCTATTCTAGCTTGAACAATGACAACTGCATTTATAAACCAGTAAATGTTATATTTAAATGATGCATCTAATTACTCCAACTCTTTGAAATCAGTTTCCGCGAGAAACGCGAGTTATTCTAGCTTGAACAATGACAACTGCATTTATAAACCAGTAAATGTTATATTTAAATGATGCATCTAATTACTCCAACTCTTTGAAATCAGTTTCCATTAGTCACAACTAGATATTTCCTTTCCTGAAATTTCTCTCCCAAGTACTCTGTTAGATGAGGGAACAGTTTCATGAGAGAAAGAATGGTAAGAATTGAGTACAAATTCATCTAGAAAGTTGACTGACCCAAGAGATGGAATATTTAAGTAGAATCACAATATTTCTTCTGAACAATACCTTCCTTTAGAAATGAAATATAAATGGCCTTGCATAGAAATAGGTTTGCATTAGATCATCTCATTGAAACAGGGTACTCATAGTTATTTGTTCAAGAGGATCTTGGATTTGTCCTTCTATTTGTGCCTATAAATGAATGACACTGGATATTGTGGTCATTATTTACTGTGGGCAAATACTCACCAAACTCTTGGGAATGTGTGTATTTTGGTACTTTTGTGTATATTGCTGTCCCATGTCTATTTTATTCCATCAATTCTCTGATGTCCGAAAAAAAAGCGAACGTAGGGAAATTTGAGGGAGAAGATATCTACTGCATGACATTGTAGACACTAGAGTTTGCTTTAAAATATTTTGATTTCTATGCATCAACTTACAATGACTACATATGTAGCTGCATAAATTACACTGGCTAATCATTTCATATGTTTAGTCCACAAGAGTTGCTCAAGCACAGACTTATTTTTCACATTTATGGTTCCGAAAGTCACATAAATCATGAATAATGACGGTGGAATCTGCACAAGTACAGGTTTTAGGGATGGTATGCCTTTTCGAAACATCTTCAGATGTACGTATTAAAAGGGGCCCCTGTATCATCCTTCCAGCAGAACAAGACATCGACCTCAACAATCCCTGAGAGCACAAACAAAGGAGTCTTTAAGCCTAACCACCGCTCCCCTTTCAATGGGTATCCCCTTTTGTCCCTGTCTTTTTCACAAGCAAATATGGGTCTAATCCAATCAGTTGATGCAATCAGAGAAAGAATATATCAGCCCCTGACCAAAGACAAAAATACTGACAAATATTCATGAACTCGCCCCCCAAAAAGGGGACAGTAGCTACTCCCCATTTAGGCCATGCAAGGGGAAGAATGCCTTTCTACATACACTTCAAGACATTGGTTTTGATGGATATGAAAGATGTTGACCAGAGAACAAATGCATGGAGAGGAAGGCAAACACGGCTGTTTCCCAAAGAAGTCCAGTAAGTTCATTATACTGCCCCTTGTCAATTTCTTTGCCAGCATTCTGAGCTTGTCTCTTTCAGGGAGGCTACTTACTAAACTTGTTCTTTTCCTCACCTCTTCAGAAAATCTCTTTCCTAAGAACGCACACTAGTCTTAACAACTCAGGCTTTATTTTCCCTGCTACTTTATAGGCAAACCATCACAAAAGTTTAGTCAGAGCACTGGTTGGCTCTATCAATACCATTGATGACTCATACAGCAAAGATCGCCAGTGGTGATTTTAAAAAAGTGATCCTCAAAGGGATACAGACAGTGACACTCCATTTCCAACCCTTCCTAGCTCTACCAGTATTTCATCTTGATTTGACACGTCCAAGTGCAAGGATGGCAGATGTACAAATCTGATAGCGAGATCAAACCACTGATTTTTTTTTTAATAATAAATTAGCAGTATTTGCAACTTCAGAACAATATGAATGTTTGACTCACATCTAAGCCTTTCAGTATAAGCTATTAAACCATTAGTATTACTGTAGGCAGGTATAAACTATAGTAATCATGACTTGTCAAACATTACACTCCCTACCAGTATCAAAATTTGTGACCAGTGTTTGTATGTTTTCAAACCATACCGAAGGAAAAAAATAAAAAGCAAGCGAGTTTCACAGTTTGGGTCCATGCAGTTTTGACTGTTAAAGTAGAGAGGGGGTAACATTGTAGCAAAAAGAGGTAAAATTGTAGAAAGTGCAAATATCAGCAAAGTGGACATACAAGACTTGAACCCTGAACATCAACTACTCCTGAGGAGAATAATATGATGCATTTCAATAACAATCCTGAGTCTGAATTGGAGACTAGGGTAAACAAGGTTCTGGCACTTATTGCGCAACACACTCTTCTGCATGCACGCAAGCAACCCCAGTGGGCCCAAAGGCAAACAGTACTCATTGAATGAAGTGGTTAGGAAGACACCTCGTAAGGAGACAGGGGGAGAGGACGAGGGAAGATGATCGACCACACCGCATCACAGATGCCATTATATACACTGCTTTTAATAGCATGCGGTACACCACACAATTCACTTGTGTTATAATTTGTTGCTGTGTGTGTTTGAGAGAGAAAAAAAAAATAAAGAGATTTACTGGTAAGCAAGAGGAAAAGGTTTTATTTTATCCTGTGATGTGGTCATCAAACATTCTAAACACAAACTCCTCGCTTCCATCAGGGCAGTGGGATCAACTCTCCCACAAATGAGAGGAAAGCACAGCAATCATCCATTAATTCTGCCCATTGTATGAGCAAGAACAGCTTGTAGGCGTTCAAAAAAAAAAGGGGGTGCCTCAACGGCCCATTCACACCATGGCCATCCCGTGGCAAACACACTTGTGCATAGGTAATACTGACGGTGTCCCAAGATCAACTTGTTTGTAACATGGGCCTTTCCTTTTTCAAGATCTTTTTTGACTACCAGATATCATGCAGCTTGAAAAGACAGTTGAATATCATAGTACAGGGATATCAGACATGATCACATTTCACAAAAAGCAATTCACAAAAAATATGTAATGAAATCCTCACTTACAATACGTAATGCACAATTACAGTATAACATGTACATGTAGGGCTTGTATAATGATGGAATCACACATGCTTGTAGATAATTCCTCTTAGCACTTTTTCCAAATGAAAATCTCAATCAAAAGAGCTCTCTTTGAGCCAACGAATGTTCAGTACTATTGTTTGATATGACCAGTAGAGGGTGACCGATGCCTGATACTGGACAATCAGAAAAATTCTTGGAAATATACCTTTGTGGAGCATCTGGAAGTTGAAGCGGTCAAGAATCAAACACAATGACCATCTGCGGACCTTTGCAGTGTTTGTGAGGGCAATGCCTCCGGATACTCATGGATCTTTCCACAAAAAAAGGAAAAATCAATACAACCTTGAAAATCATCAATGATATGTTTAATGACAGGTGACTATATCCTGTTGAAGCATAGTTTGTAACTATCTGGGTGTGATAGTTAAATTGAGGATTGCTTCACCTATTAAAGTATTAATTCATGTGCCACAAATGTATTCATATATAGAGAGAGCATAACTTATTTATGAACAATATGCAACAATATTTCCTTCTTGCATCTTTAATATGGGAACAGCTGTAGAAAGCAACAGTCAATTTTTATTGCCCAATGTTCAATTAGCTCCTTCACACTCTACCCTCTTTTTGTACGGTGGTCCAATTTTGGCCAACATATGCCCACTCATCATCTTGAGAAGATTACGATACAGACGATGCTGTTCCACTTACTACGTTCCGCAGCAGTGCATTCTGCAGGGAACTTGTAAGAATTCCATCTCCAGTGTTGTCTCAATCAATGCGAAAATGTCCTCCCATTTCTATGTGGGTTTTTTTTTTCTCTCTCTCTCTCCTCATTCAACCTCCCCGCACTGTGCAGTTTTGTGACTTCAGTGTGGGTGTTGCTACAAGTGCAGCACGAATGTAATGGCGGACGATTTAAGAACTCCCACCGATTCTGTCATACATCACAGAAATTTGTCTGCCATCTTCCAAGGTTGACCTGAATAAAATCCATTCCCCTCTCCCCCCCCCCCCCTCCTCGTGATGGAAGAAAAACACGTACAGAGAGGGATTTTGGCAGAAGATGAGATCAGAGGTTCATAAGTTCCAGACTTGATATCATTCACTTTTACGCGCAGTTTGTCATAATTGTGAGTGCAGTGCTGTGAATGTAACATTCTTCTGTATTCATCATACATTATAGATTCTAATGTCGTTCCATTTTATGATCGCATCCCCAAAACATTCCAAGGGTATTATTCCTCGCATACATACCAAGACATTCCGTGTGGATGAAACGGGAGACCGTTACGCTCAACTGTTTCACAATATTCAGTGATTAAAGCCGACTGCTTGCAAAATGTCAAATCATTTGGCGCGTGTGTATCAACTAGCGTGCAATAAAAGCTGTTGTCATTCATAATTGATGGCGCAGACAATTAAGGCACTTGACGTTTTAAGGACTGCCATGCATTTTACCTGGCACGGAACAGCGGTGCACCGCACATGGATGTTGAGACCTCGAGAGTTATTTATAGGCCACGCATTATGACTTACGGGGAGATAAATTTCGACATTCCTCGACAACGCCAGTTGTCAATATCCCTAGAGGGTCACCTTGCTCTATAATTGAGCAATTTGGAAATCATTACACAGGGTGTTTGTGGGCACTACTCATTCACCAATGACTAGACACACACAAAAAAAGAGATGAAGAAGAAGAAAGAATGACATATGGACAGGGAGGCAATGTCACAACACAGTCACAATGGTAGCCCACATGGCTCTGGATACTTGTCCATTGAAAACACTGCGCATTATCTTCCGATTGGAGGAGGGAAGAGACAAGTGCCATCACCCCCACACCCCTAGGTCGCGTGAAGCCTCGCAAATGCAAGAAAAAGCCCAAAACATTTCAATAATCTGCCAGTATTTGGTGCCATCTCAAAATACTCTCGTCTCCCTGCTGTGGGCCGTAACATCTGATCTGCCAGGACTGCATAAATAGTCCTCCAACCATACAGGTATCGATAGCTGAGTCAATTCCTGCCTGACTACAAGTCTACTTCACTGCTGTCTAGAGGACCATTCCACATCTACCTGTTACACGATTGAAAAATTTGGATGAGAAAGGAATATGCAATTAAGAATAACTTAACACTGGATAAACATTCTTACTTCTCCCACTTGAGAAGTAAAAGTCCTCCATGACACAACTCATATTCCGAAATCTCATAGATACTATTGTTTTTCCTATTTTTGATTTTTTTTCTCCTAAAGCAACATCGATGAAGAAAGGACTTCAACTATTACTTCCTATTTTTAAGTGTGTGTTTAACAATGTAATGGAGATAACAAACCATGGAGCTACTAAACAGTAGCTCCATGAACAAAGGATGGAGAAGGATATTCTCCATTTTCTGCTTTATGGAAAGCATACACAACATTCTGGTACTATGATATAGATAATATACAGCTTACAGACATTGGATAACTTTAAAAGACTGGGGTGCAACCTTTAAATCTATTTGATATAGAGTCTTAAAGGGCCACGTCGAACAGGGAACCAACTTGCTCGACGAGTGGGTTGACATTCCCCCCTATCCACATCCTCTCCATCACGTAAGTGATGATAAACAGTCGTGGCATCTGCCCCGTAAACAATCTACACCGCTCTACCATGGCTGCCTGCCTTTGATCTCAATGGCCATTGCCGAAAGCAGCAGTCCCATCTAATTTCGCCGCAGCTACATCAGAAAGTTTAATGCCAGCAGGTAATCAATGGCATCAATTAACTTTCATGCCATTGCCACAGTCCCTGACCATTCATTTTCCGATCGAATCAAATCGGCTTTCAAGACGCTGCTTGCGGACAAGCGCCGAAGGAGACGCAAAGGACATGCATGTGTCATCTGCACAATGCCACAAACACATTGTGTGCAGAATGTGTGGGTGCTTCATACTGCTCATTTTATGAGAAGACCCCTTACATCAAAGATGTGGATCCCTGCCCCAGAGCCTGTACGCCAACCTTAGCACACCGTTCCCTGCCAATGTCAAAGGTGCTCTCAAACGACATCATCGTAATTGCAAATATGAATAATTTGTGGGGACGGGGCGAAATTTCCCATTTTCCTGTCCATTAACAGCAAACAAACTACAAGGGCCCGGGTGAGGAGAAAATGACGGCCTCATTAGGCGGATTTCTGCCCATCAGCTATGAAGAAAGATGGAGGTGTGACGAATTGCAATTAGGTTAAGAGCTGCCTGTACCATGTTGTGTCTGATGTCCTCCAACCAGAAGTTTGCATTTAAGACCAGCGAAGGGGAGCCATCCAAACATTTCATCCGCATGAGGTGCAACAGAAAAATGCACGGCAGATAGGAGTTAAATGTCGTCCGTGTTGACGGAGATTGATGTCTGCGCGGACGCATGATGTATATGGCACATGAATGAATCACGAGGACTCGCGAAACTCGTTTTCATGTTCACCGCACAAATTGCGCGAGGTGGCTGGGAATGCTATATGTCTCCGCACCACTATGATGAGCCCATTTGGATAATGCACTGTACATGGAGATGGCACGTTTTGTGTTCACTAGCATGAGGGAGCAGATTCTTTAAATGCACATCATCTGACTGCCCGGCATGCCATCATACGCTGGCAAGGGACTGCAAACTGTGTACATGAAAATATCAAAGAGGTGTTAATGACGCATCACTGGTAATGTACATGTATCAAATTGCCTTAGTGTTGTACAGCTAGAGTACAAAGTAGATGTATCACATATATCGTTCTCCACCACACAGTCCAGAGAATCAACACACTAGCCAGCCCTTTTTGAGCGTCAGTATTTGCTATTTTGAATCAAGCAAGACTAGCAAATTTGTTCTTCCTGTCTATCTTTTCTTTTACATCCATTAAGAGATTAAGTCCTTCACTAGCAATTCATTTTGGTCCTCTATGAGTACTCAACTCATAGTCCTTACTAAAAGTTATATCACATGATACATCCCAACCAAAGTCTAGCCCAGTTTTCCCTCATCTAAGCATCTCAACATCTCAAAAGCAAAAGTTCATTCGCTGTACTCCAGGGCCCTGAACCCTAATCAACTCATATACTAGTATTTCATCCTATAGTTGAATAGGGGATGAGCAGTTTTGGTACCCCCCCCCCCCATTACATCTGACCTCTGCCACCAAACAGGCACTTCTATGCATAATATATGGATGCCAGGTTGGTTATGGCTTGCATGTATATGACAATATGCTGCCATCAAAATGCTCTCAGAGAAGATATTGGGGGGGGGGGAGAAGGGGGAGAAGGGGGGAAAAGGAGGGGGAAGAGAGAGAGGAGAAAAGGTCCCCTCTTCAAAGATGCTGCACCATCTTCTCTCAGTGTTAATCACAGGCGAGGGAAATTAAACAATTAACGCTGATGGGTTACGCAAATGGCCCTTGATGGTGCGTGCGGCACAATAAGAAGTGATAGAGCTAGAGACAACACAAGGGAGCAGTCGGGGGGGGGGGGGGGGGGGGCATGGGACTGCCTGGAAATTATGTGCTGGTACACATGGGGCCAAGAATGAAAGCTTGAGAAATTTGGACAGATTATTAGCATTTTGGAAAATGGGGGGGGGGAGTTGGGGAGGAAGATAAAAAGATTACAGAGGAGCTCATTTCATCAGGATGGGACCAAACTGATCTAGCAGGGATCAAAATAAAACCTCATGCATGTAAGACTAGGGCAAATTGGGGCATAGCTTGGAGAGAGATAAAAAAAAAAGTATATTGTTCATATATGCAGAGACATAATATGTGTAACCATGTGCTGTGATTGAGAAACATAAGTATTGGAAAAGCATTCTTTTTTGTTGTCTCTTCTCTTAAGTGGTGATTGCTTGAGTGGCATACAGGAAATGAGTATAGAGAGATAGATAGAGAGAAGGAGAAATATGATGAAAAGATCTGTTGGTTGCACATTGTGAAAAGGGGGTAGATAACTCTGAAGTGAGGGCAAGCCGAGTAGGGGTGGGGTGTTGGTAAAGTTGCTCAAGACTTTCTAGAGACTCAAACAAGCAAAGCAGGAGTTATCAATACTCTCTCCATCTTTCCCTCTCTCTCTTCTCTCTCCGGTCTGCTGCATCCAACCTTGGCGACACATTCTCATGCCGGGGAAATCATACAGCCTGGGCCCAAACAAAGGGAAGAAAAACAGGCAACCACATCCATCCCGCAATCCCCGACTGCTCCACTGCGCACCGTGAAAGGCAAAGATTAAAGACAAACAGCTTGCTCTCTTTCTTTCTCAAATATTGAATGATCCCCCTGTATACCATCCCTTGGTACTCAGAAATCACAGATTTTCTCTGTTTCTGCAAACTTTTGTGGTTGTTTTCTCTGTCTTTTCGGTAACGATGCCTACATCTAAATATCTGTGTAGGTACAGTATAGAGGTGAATTCAGTGAAGTCAATTTAGGAGAATCCAAGATCAACATCAACATAAACCACCCTAACTCAACACCAAGGTAACCTTGTGATCCTAGAGTATGAAGAAACAAAAATAAAAGAAAGAAAGAGTATCAAAGAGACAGAGAGAGAGAGAAGATAGAGATAGAAAGGGAGAGAAAGAAAGAGAGAAAAAAGAAACATAGAGAGGAGGAGAGCTGAACTGGTCCTGAAATTGTGCATCAAAGAGGTCGCTAGGAGCCAACGCTTCATTCAAGATGCATAAACAGACGCCATCTGGGACCGGGATTTGAGTCTAGTTTTCATGTCGCTGCTCCTAATTTCGACCATATCATTGCTGTGTGAGGAGGAAAATTCTAGCCATGAGCCCTCTCTCGCCTCCCTACCACACTCCTACCCCTTCTCCCGTCCCCCCTCAACCCTCCCCCCCCCCCCCCCCCCCCCCATCTCCATCGCTCTCTATCTCTGCAGCACATAATGTTTGCATGATACAACATGCCTCTATCTCCGGCCATTGATATTCTCCGGCTTTGACTCGAGTTACACGTGATAAATCACGCAGCGCACACGATGCGACAGAATTATACTTTGCCGCGTATTAGGAGTCGTCTCCCCGTGAAACCATGGAAGCCCCCGCGAATGCCGGGTTTTTGGAGAGGTCGGTTATAGGGGGTATGGAGGAGAGTGAGCTACGAGATGTTAATTGGGTGCTATATCATGTCCAGGGTGTCGGTAGATGGCTCCTTGTGGCTCTTTGTGGAGTCAACCTATAACCTTTTTTTCTTTTCTTCTCTCCACCTCTGGTAGACGGGCAGCGACAGGGAGAGTGAGAGGGGCTAAGTGGGGAAAGATAATTAAGATAAATTGTTTGCAAATATGAGGCTGTAAATTACGCGCTAACCAGTGCCAGCTTGCATGCTAAAATGCACACGGCTGTGGATTGATCCCTTCATGCATGGATGGGAGTAGAGTGGGGGGGGGGGGGGGGGAGGGAGATGGTGTTAATTGTACTTTTTACCAGAAGGTATTAAAGTAGTGCCTCAATTTTGAATGGCACACATTTGCTGTGCACTCAATGGTGCACTCGAGTGTTGCACTTAGTAGCAGAAGTGCTCAGATCTAGATGTGCATCCAAACGCCTGTGGTTGTGTTCGGTCATTGCCATTGGCGATTGAATGTCAGTGTTACAAATGTCAATGTCAAAATTGACTGAGTGGTATTGAGAAAGGTTAAGCCATATTAAAATGTATTCATGGCCTTCCCTGTAGCAGAATATACTCCTACCCTCTCCCCACCATATCATCCTTTGAAGTAATTACACCCAGACGAGTTTTGACACTGTCATATGATTATTTCCAAATGTACATCTGTATATTTTTCATCTCTCATTTTACTTCCCTCCCCCTCCCCCTCCATAAAGATATTAAGTAGTATGAAATCAAATCATAGAAAATTCTTGATGTGTTTCTCTTTGTGACTTGCTCATGATGCTGTTGTGTGTGGAGACCAGTTTCTCACACCAGCTAAAATACATCCCCTTATTGATCAGACAGCTTGCTTTGATACCAATGCTCCAGTAAATTACTGGGTATGGTCACAAATGCTCTAATAGTGACATATGAAAACATATACTCCACTTCTATGCAGAGAGTGTGTATTACAGCTACGCACTGCACAAACAGAAATGCGATGGGAAGACAGAGAGTGCAGTGAGACATAATGAGAAAGAGAGAGCGTTATATTAGGAGTAAGAGATATATATAAGGAGAAAGAGATATATATAAGGAGAAAGAGATATATAAGAAGAAAGAGATATATATAAGGAGAAAGAGATATATATAAGGAGAAAAAAATATATATATAAGGAGAAAGAGATATATAAGAAGAAAGAGATATATATAAGGAGAAAGAGATATATATAAGGAGAAAGAGATATATATAGGGAGAAAGAGATATATATAAATAAGGAGAAAGAGATATATATAAGGAGAAAAAATATATAATAAGGAGAAAGAGACATAAAAATAATTGGGAAAGAGATTATATATATAAGGAGAAAGAGAGATATGTAAGAAGAGAGAGTGTGTTATATATTCATGAGGAGAAAGAGAGGAAGAGATAGAGATAGACAGGGAAAGACAACTGAGGCTCTGTATGAAATGATGCTAGAATGAAAGTAGGAAGATGCTTTTGAAAAGGACAGGAGAGAGGAGAACAGGAGGGCAACGCAAAGATGTCTAGAGAAGAGTCAAATGCTCTCACATCGCACAGCTGGTTAGGAGGAGGAACCCAAAAGGACACCACATCACCTCCCAGTAGGTGCTAAATAGTTCCCCTCCATGACCTTCGTACGATCTTGAAAAACCAGACCTTCCACTAGCAAGGTCATGTCACTGTCAGGTCACTGTCGGCTACAGACAACATCAACGTCAGTTATCAAGTCCAGGTACAGCCAATAAAACTGTCATGTGCTACAGGTGTACAATGCACTATTCATACTTATCACATGCACCCCCCCCCCCCCCTCCATACCCTCCCAGGACAGAGTGTGGATGTTTGATAGTGCATGGTATCACCTCTTGTGGAATGTACATTATCATCCTAAGCTGCCATAAGGTACATCTACTACAAGAGGTACAATGTACACAGGTGAATCTCTTATTGAATACATCTACCCTAATATCCATGCACTGGTATTTGATAGTCCAAGCTCCCCAAGCACAAATTTTAACTCCACATGACTTTGGGACCATGTTGTCAGAGGTTCTTATTGGCAATGTAAACACTTGGTCCTGAATTCACAAAGGCAGTTAAAGTCAAATCCATGATTTCAATGTGGTCTATGGACTAACACAAAATATGCAAAACAGGCTCACCATTCATACTGCATTCATTTTTGGATGTCTTATAGCATCATCTGCAATATATGTCATATGCATTTACGCAGTTGAAAGTTGCATAATCTATAGACTAAATTGTGAATCCTGATAGATGTGTGCACATTTATGCATATCAATATCTAGCGAGTAACAAATTTTAATCTTCAGTTTTGATAAGAAAAACCTCTACAGCACCATATACATTATGCGTCTAGAAGAAATGGAGTGGTAGTTAAGTCTCAGACAGTGCAGAGCTGTTGCATACAAACATATGATATGCAGTTATGTCTACCCCACAGAACACTTCCATGGAAAAGATTTGGATGCAGTAAATCACAATCATATAGAGAATCTCAGCACATTCTTTTTCTTCTTCTTTTTATCTTTGTACTTGCATATAGAGTTGACCATTGCCGAGACTTAACTGAAAGTATATAAAGAAGATAAAGAATAATAGATTCATCAGTGAAATCACTGTTTTCATATATTTGACTTCAACGTTTAGGTGCAATGATGCAAACTTGCCTGCTTCTTCAAACAATACTCTCTATGAAAGACATTATGACACACTCTTTTCATCTCATTTTTTTTTTCTCTTCTTTCTGCCGGGTAGATTCCTTCTGTCACAAATGATAATATTCCCAATCTTCCTGCCCTCCATCAGTGGTATTTTCATAACGTTGCTAATGCTGTTTGCTTTTCTCCCCCATCGCTTTTACCCCTAAGCCCCCCAGATGGGAGCGGAGGACTTGTGAAGGGAAACACACACACAGAATATTCACCATGGGGCCCCTGTAAACGATGATGACCTCAGAAACACTTCTTCCCCCATGAAAAACAAAACAAAAACAAAAACAAAGGCATACAAGCAATCTGAACGACCAACATCTGTATCACCGTATCACAAGACCCATGGCCTATGGTTATTTTTTCTCTCGTCAGATTCATCGAGTGATTCCACATCTTCGGAAGAAGTAGAAGTATTTTGGCCTTTGATGCAGATCTGATATATACTCCATGGTTTGGAAGTGACAGGATTAATCTAGAAAGCAATGTGGCACCTTTGAAATACTCTCTTTATGCAGTGAAGTTTTGGTTTAAAGGCATAATTTACCATTTGCAGAAGAAACAAAAACCCAGCTTCAGTGCTTCAAAATAGTTCTAAAATGTGAGTATGGGATAGAAACAACCATTGTAAAAATTTGAATCCGTATAATCGATATTAAGTATTGTTAAATACAGAAAATGTGAGGAATAGTTATAATTTTAAAAAAAAATCCAGACAAAACTGTCTACAATTACAGTTTAATGAGAAAAATACTGATATCTCCCTATATATTAGGTTTTATTGCAAAAATTTTATACGGTAGGATGTTTTGTGATAAAACAGACCTACATGTATGCATCAGATGTGATACCTTGTATGTTTTTTAAATCACTGCTCCCAAAGGTAAACAGGACCTTTACGATAATATTTGTGTATTAAACTAGCAGTCCCTGCTGTGAATACACACCGATATTCTTTAATCATCGGGCAAGGTGATAGAGGGTGTGCATCTTTAATCAAAGAGAGGAAACTTGAAGTGAGGAGGGGGAAAAAAAAGAAGATAGATGGACGCAGTGGAAAGCGGCTCATGGACAGAGATGGAGTGTATGTTACATAGGAGATGAATGGGGACAAAATGTTGTAGCCAGTCTTTCATTTTACCCCCTCTTCATTAGGAGTTATTAGGGGGAAGAGTCCTTGGGGTCCAACATAATGAAGCCTCAGAAGGCAGCCGCCCGGTCCGGTGTTGTCCCCGTAACGGGCCAAGCTTACAAACTGCACGCCGAAGGAGCTGATGAATACTGTGCAAAATACTCGCAACAACAGCTCAAGGCCAAAGATACATACAGGAGGGGTGTCAGAAGTACAGCCCCATCCCCCTTCCCTTTGCCAAATCAACACCACCCCCCCCCCCTCCCCACAGCACCTTTCAGCAGGCAAATACTATCTACAAAACATTATCTATAAATCAACAGATACCAGTACTGAAGTATTCATTAGTGTCAGCAAGAACATTACTCTGTTTCACTAATGTATTCATATTCATAAACCCCCTTGACACCCCCCCCCCCCCCCCTCGGCAAGACGACATGCTTTAATCCAATATAATCCTCTCAGGTACATAAGCCTGTTGCATACCATGTCTATGATACACCATTATAAAGAACTCATATTATTGGGCTTACATACACTGCTGTGTGTATAGTGAGACAGTCACACTGCACTCGCTCCATCTCCCATACACCTTGTGCATACAAACACGGCCTGTAGTGATCAGATCGGTGGACGATTTGAATGCATTCTCACACACGCCAGCAAAAAGGATCGCTCAGCAAGACCCGGGCACGAAGAACAAAACACAAACCTGCATCTCCTTTTCCCTTACGATAACGCTCTCTCGCCCATTCAGAGCGATACCACTTATCTGCTCCCGCGATACTCCCCATCTCTCTCATCCGCATCTTTGCAGGTTTGACCTCCAAGCTGCTATCGCCGGGGGAAACGGCTGGAATTCCATTTCCATATTTTCCAGGTGATGCTCCCCGGTATGCTGGTGATCCCTAGCATAAGGTTCGGATGAGGAGACAACTCTAAATTGGGCGGCTGCCACTGGGAAAGCCATACAGACAGAATGATAGAAATGGTGCTTCTGGGCAGTCATTTTGTTTCTCTCTCTATCTCTATCTATCTATCTATCTATCTATCTATCTATCTATCTATCTATCTATCTCTTCCTCTATCTAACCACCAATCTCCCTATACTTATAGCTGGCAGGTGCACATTTATCTACTTCTACTACCACCACTGTAAGAATGTTTCTTTTCAATACTCCCGACTGGAAAAGCATGTCCTTATTATCAATGTATATCATTTGCAGTCAAAATCTGGGCTCCCATATAGTATCCGCTACTCGTTTATGATTGAAACACAACTCATTTGTCTGCTCATTTGACATCCTGTAATACTTCCTTTCTATGTTAACATGCATACACACACAAACAGACACACACATACATACAATGTACATACATACAGTGTATATACCTACAGTCTGTATGTGCATGCACACTAAAAGTGCCTATTTCATACAACTGTCGCTATCTCATGGATACCTTCAATTTCATGAGGCCAGAGGTCTATGTATATCAAGCCACACTGTAATCAAGTATGAATGTTTAATAGCTGTACACCTATTATAAATTGTTCGTGGTTTTCCGCAATTAAATGCTGCCATCCACGGAACAGCGACTGCATATGCATGGTGCGGGAATGTGTTAATCAATTCGAAGCAGATGGATAAATCAGCGAGGCTATCACTGGGGTTGAATTCTCTTCCCCGCTTCAACATCAATGTCGCGGGAGTATCGGTGAACTTGTCTACCACCGCAGCACACATCCCCCCCCCCCTCCCTCACCACCACCCCTCGCAATGCTTCTAACTTTTTTTGTAGCCCCTTTTCTCTAATAGGCAGAGATGTGGTGACGAAGCGATTGCATAATCATATCCATAATGCATAATTACATCTGTCAACTCCGGTTTGTCCAAGTGGCAAAGTAGCCTTGATAGAGATCGCTTTGGGGGTCATAACATTTGCCTACCCTAATTCAATTTGCGCAAGCTTGGTTTGCAGCGGGTCTGCGCTGACGGAGCGTGTAAACACTGATGACGATGGCACGCGCCAGCCATGCCGTCTGTAGATCGCATCATTTTCTCAGCACTAAAGAAAGAAAAAAAATGGACGGGAAGAGAAAGGAGCAAAAGCTACTTGATATTTCAGGATGCCTTGCAACCTCCCTGGTATAATGTCAAAAAATTCTTAATGCCCTACATTGCAGTCACGTGTGAAATTGATTAGGAAATCGTTGACCTAGCTTCTACAGTCAAATGCAGTATCATCTCACCTTTAAATTGGCAACACGGTTGCCTACTTTTTCATCTTGGGATGCAAGACAGAGGGAATATATGTGCAAACAATGTGTCGGCCCAATTACATTTCCAGATCCCCAGCATCTCAAGATTGATGAGGTAAGTGACATTAGATGTGTTTTTGCATGTTGAGTTCGTGACATATTTCTTGTCGACATTGAGGATATCAACTTTGTCATGCCTATTAAGATGATTTAATCTCAGCATCAAGATCATGCCATGCTCCTAAAGACCAAAATGAGCTTTCCTTTTAATCCAGAGCTTGCACGTTGCTAAACTCCATAAAAGGAGACAACAACTATTAAAATGCTTCAATATCAAACAGAATCAAATGCTGTGGAAAAGGTTTGAAGTTCTGAATGATTATGAAACCTCCAGGACTTTCCTCTTTGGGTAATTTTGCTTTTTCTCTCAAGTATACGACAATACAATCTGTTGTTAACACCACAAATCCACAATATTCATGCACCCATTATCCATCTATTTTACCATTTCCTTTCTCTTTGTTTTTGTTCTTTTCAATACAACATGACTACATTCATACTCGCCAAGGGAAAATTGAAATATGACATTTGGGTTCGGAAAATTGCAGATGCAGATGGCAATGTTTGGATTCATCCATGCCATAAATTCTAGTTACCATGACGACCAATCACCATCCTACATGCAAGCTCCTGTTATTCATTCAATGAAATCAATCTGAAAGCTACTTACCAGTGGCTTATATACAGCAACTGTTTCTTTGATATTTTGATACTTTGACAAATCATCTCAAGACAATGCCACGGAGTCAATCCTACATGTACATGTATTACATTAAATGGCTGTGGGTTGCTCTGGCACAGTGCAACATCCATACAATTCAAAAACCACGTCTTCATCAAAATTGCGGATTTGAGAGAGGCGTGAATGGCAATGGAGTTAACAAATGCAGTATAGCTGGGGCGTTTGGTAGGTGGGTATTTTCCTAGTGAGAATGCAGATCACTCTATTGATGGCTAAAGTATTCATTTTAGATATCCAGGCATAGTGTATGGATGTCATGTGTGGTCACAAATGGCATATAATCCACCACAGAGGGCAGCCACACAATGTTGCGGTGGCATAAATCATCTGCACATAGCAACACACGTCTCATTTCATTACGCTGGGTCAGACCACAATTTCTTTGTGTGTGTTTGGTGGGTGGGGGGGCTCGATTCTACACTTTTTATCTCAGTGTTCTGTTGGCAAATTTTGTGCGTACCCTTAGCTACCCCCGCAGGCATGAATAGAATCAAAACAACACTGTGGCCCTTCTGTGAAATGAGAACATCTTATCTGGTATGGACAGTGGAAGAAGGCAGGTATCAATTTTACACTGTGGTCCACTCAGTCATACAGTGTACACTGTGATACAATCATACACTGTGGTATACAGTCACACACTGTGATGCACACAGTCATACACTGCAGTACACACAGTCATACACTACGGCCACCGACAGAAAAAAAAACCAGTGTGTTCGGTGGTCAGTGCATTTTACACAAAAGTGAAACAAACTGATTTCACACACAATGGCACAGTTGTATTATAAAACTTACTAACAATGCCTTACAGTGTGTAGTGTATTCATTGCATCTAGTAATGTATTGGTACACTGGCATACCTACATCATATCACGTACACTGTAGTGACACACTATATAAGATAGCTTGCAAGATGCATTAAAAAAGGACTAGAAAAAGATATACAAAACAATCCTTACTATTGCTTTTAAACTGAGAGGGATTTGTGACTATTTTTGTGTGAAGTATGGTATCTATACAAAATCAGGAACATTTCATGAAACTAGACACAAAACCACACACTTTCCTATTCAATACTGATGAGATAATCTGTCCTTTGTCAAAACTTTGGCCTTGTATGGGGTTGCATCTTCAATTTTACAAATCACATGGGCAATGCATGCATTAAAGTTTAACGGCACATGTTGCAAAAACACTTGCTTTGCCACGCCACAGTGCACAGGAATGTTCCATGTGACGAGAATTCATCAAACATAGCGCCATCGTGGCGAGCACAAGCATGACTCATGCGATCTTAGAGATGAAGTGCACGATGATACACTGTGGCAATTTTTGACATACGGGCACGCGTCAGTCATAATCTGCATGTTGCATGCAAACAGTAATCGCCAGTCATGATGTTCTAATTGAAGTCGGCAAAAAATGGCAGTCGTGTATTGGCATTAAGGGGGGTCATTAGGGGAAGATTTTGGACCTGGGGAGGACGACGTTCGGGGTGAGTTGGCAGCACGGGATTTTCTTCAGAGATATACAATGTCTAAACCGTCGGTTCGCTTTTTCTCTGGCGCTACTCTCTCATTTTTAAATGGCTCTATCCTAATACTGCATCTTGGATAGTATTTAGCACAAACTTCCTTTGCAGCTTGTGCATGTAGCTATGGGACTTACACTGCCACTAATGAGAGCACTAGAATTTTAATGACGCCATTTATTCAGGCAGAGGATGTAGCGCGCACACGGAACATGGCAATGTGGGGCGTAGGGTCCAAATTCGGGGCACGATGCGGGCCCGCAGAAGCAGCAGAATGAGACGGAAAGTGAGGAGCGGAGACGTATGAAGACAGATCAAACAAACCGAAACAATGACTCACTAACGATTTTTTAGAAATTAAAGTGGCGCCGAAATGTTGCCGCAATTACTGATGCTGCAAGAGCAGCAGGTATCGTCATAGTCAAACATCATGAATGAATAATAATGTGTCAGAGAGGGAATGCACGTCTGATACAGATGAAAGCAGACAATTACCAAAGCGATTAGTTTTATTGCAGACGATAAACTTCCTTCATGAGAGTGGTTACCATGGAGATGACCCAGAAACATCAGCATTGAATCCTGTCGTTTCTGCATGTTAAAATTTCAGCAAAGTTTAGCACTCAAAGAACACTACGTGTACTCAAGTTCATACTGTCTGTTTCTGCGGTATCTGTTGAGTTTCGAACTACACGTCTAACAGCAAACAAATACTCAATATCCAAAGTTGCATTTGACAAGTCGCTCTGGAGTAACACGATCAAAGATACTCCCTACATACATACAGTCACTCGTGCAATTTAGGATAAGAGGCGATTCGCAGAATTCCAAGTAGCCGTCATCAAAACTGACACAACCCAATGCTTACATCTGCACGCGACGTGAGTAAGGTGTTATCATCTAAACTTTAAGCCTCCCATCTACTTGTAAGAGGATTTCATCTGATGATGGGCTTCTTCCTCATCATCTTGTCTCTCCTTTTTCTTCTCCCGTTTTGATTCCCCATCTCATCATCTTCATCTCTTCCTCTTCTTCTCCGTCTCGCGCTGACGTCGTTTAGACTGGAACCGGCCCTAGATGCAACAAACCGAAAAAGGCTCAACCACAAAAAGAAGGAGGACGGGGTTCGACTGGGGGAAGCAGGAGGTGAGGCTTTGCTTTCATCGCTAGGTATCTCGCCGGCATTTAGATGCGGATGATACTGTGTTGACGATGTTCCAACTTTAAATCCTCGGCACTCTCTCAGAGGAAAAGACCCCCCTCTCTCTCTCTCTCTAGCATGCTCTTGCCACCATTCCACCTTCCCCTGAACATGACCTGCTCGTCGTCTGCTCATTTGCGAGGGATGAACATCATCTTGCAACATATTGATGTCTCGGGACATCTTGGACAGTACCCAATGAATATAATTACCGTGTCCGAGTATCACACATGATACACCATGACAGAGATACTGTAATATGTGGATGGAATCAACGGTAGACACAAATCTCACAGTCTTCACCAATATGTTAAAAGGAAAGATATACCACCTCTTGATATGTACTTTAATATATAGATTTTGATATATGATTGTGTTTTATGATATTGATTCAGCTGCCAAAGAGGTGTTATAGTCATCTAATTCTTTTTGCCTCCTTCAGTGAGGTTCCTTGCTCCTTTATGCCTCAGCTAAGAATATTATTCAGCATGATGCTGCTATACACCTCCACTGTAAACTATCCATGCTTTGGATTATAACACGATAGGTTTTTAATGTGGAGATTATCACTAAGATGATGTTCATGGAATGAGAGGGTTAACTTTTCATGCGCCAAAAAAGCCTCCAGATCTCTCCAAACATTCATGTGTCATCACATTTGATGTCAAAGTGAAAATCCAAACATTTCATGACACTGTTGCCCAGAGCAATCAGGGGCAAAATATCATGTTCCACAAACTCATGTGAGTGTTTATATTTTGTAATCTGACAAAACTTTGGTATCCTGCAGTACCACCGAAAAAAGGTGAAATTCTCTCTCTTGATGTTTTATTTCTAGCACTCAGCAGTATGCAGTGGCCTCATTTCATTCTAATTTTCGTCTTCATCTCTAACGCCTTATTTCCATTTCTCCTCATTTCTGACAGGACAAAAGGTGAGACTCTTTGGATGGACCCAGCGGGAAGGTTAAACATGACTCTTACCAAGACAATGTTGGGTCCACAGATGACTTCTCGACGGGGAGCAAATAGCTATATCTGGTTCTCGGTGGAGGGTTGGGGGCCCGCGGGAGCGACCTTGCTCGTCCATCGCAATTTGCTGTTTTTCCTCGCGATTTTCATCAATTTAGCTAAGATATGTGTTTTTTGGGCATAACAGGATGATGGAACAGGAATAAGTTTTTTTCTTTTCTTTTCGTCCTAAAACTCCAGCCATGCATATATACTCGAGAGAGATCAATTGATATGTCTGCTTCCAGGGAAAACATATAACATCAATTTCTGCTAACATTTTCTGCCTCAATTGTATCAATAAAGCATAATGGTCCATCCAGTATGATTTCGTCAACAGATCTCTTTCTTTCCACCATCTAATTCTTTGCCTACTGGTAGCTGGTAAGTCATGTTCAAAACTTTAACAGGAATTTCAAAATCTCACAGGGAATGTGTTAATGCAGAAATCTCCCACCATTTAAAAAAGCCAAACATCCTGGTAGAATCTAAACGAGTGGTTTCAGGGATGACCAAGATGCCCTCCTCTGCACACCACTGTGGAAATCTTTGAGGATGCTGGGAGATGCTTTTAACAGTGTTGTAGCAGAGTAGCAAACAATCAGACCAAAATTATTAAATTATTACTGTGAGATGAAAGAGATTCATTTGCAATGTCATGACAACTCTCAGTGTATGATGCCTGATACTTCAGTATGATAATCATTGGAGGTACAACATTTTGTGCATAGCTCAAGATGTACTTTTTCTGGACAAAAATTCCAAAATCTAATAGTTATATTTCTTTCAAACAGAAAAAGAAATGAAAAGCCAACAATAAATGAGTGTACCTGTTGAATATATACAATTTGAAGATAGACATGCCAAAATTTGCCAGCAATTGGGTCATTTACTTGTCCAGAAACAGGGAATTTTGACAAATTCATACTGCCACACTGAAGCCAAGCATGAACCGGGAGTGAGAAATGTGCGACTTGCCCCTTTAAGCGAGCCGTAATCCAGATTCGGCCATGAAACTGATGCGTGTTGTCAGCGCGGCAGCCTCCTGCCTCGGCCCGACTGCCCAAGCCTGGGTTTACATAACGTGCCTGACAGGGGCGCACGGAGGTGGTGGGTACAATTTCACGGGCGAGGGGCTTGCACAGAACCTCTCCAAACATAGCGAGGGTGCGAAATACGATGGCAATGATTTCCAGCCAGAGAGGGAGAGAAAGAGATAGGCAGAGACAACGGGAGGAAAAAGAGAAAGCGGGGAGAAACAGGAGAGCAATCGAGAGCCGACTAGCCCTTTACTGGGATGCCGGTTCTAGCTTGCCGTAAAATTGTCCCATAATCACGCCTGGTTCTATTTACATCGAGAGTAAATATGACCAGCAGTACGGCATTTTTTTTTGGCACTCATTTGACGCAAGAAGTGCATCCCCAGCTTCAATACGCATTCCTTCTGTCTGTTTCCCCACTAAATACTGCATCACAGCACTTTTAATAAGACCCATGAAATAGTGACTCTAGTATTTTCACAATAACATATACATATATGGTACTATTTTATCAAATGATAACCTTCATAATAATTTTGCATATTTGACTTTGTTCTCAGATGCAGCCCTGCATCGGAGTTATCTTTTCACATCAATGAAGACACCAAATGAATTTACATAGTGCAATTTAACATGTTTTGATAAATAGTATATAACGGAAACAATGACTTCATACAAAATACATAGTTTCATTGCACAAATATCTAACGTTAGGAAACATCCAAGGATTTTCTCAAAATAAGTGAGCAATTTTTCAGAGTATTAAAGTCTCACACAATCAATTCCCATATCATGAAAAGACCTTGCTTTTAATTTGCTACCAAAACTGATATCGCATGCGTTAAACGATCAGCTTTTAGTCTATTGAGAGTATGATATAGATACATGCCATGTAGAAAGATACATATTGCAGGCCTTGAAACTACTCTGTCTGATCATCATGCATGTACACGGCTCTCCACTATAAATGTAAATAGGCACCAACAGGCATATTAAGGGTTCGCCTTTTAAAAGCCCATCGCAGATGCAGATTATATTAAATATTCTTTCATAATTTTGAAGGCAGCACTTTCATTAAATAACTACAATTGTACAGTTTTCCTGGAATGCATAATGGCTTGTATTGAAAATGACTTTTAATTTTGAAACATTTGTATACTCTGTTGCTGCTGCTTGGAAAGCCAGAAATTAGTTGCAGACATAATCTTAGAATTGGAATCTCAGACATACTATCACTCTTGAGAAGATTGAAATGTTTTCATGTGTACGGATGTGTGCACCCATAGGTAGCTTTCATCTCCAGTCAATATTTTTCGGCTGTGTGAGTGCTGCATACATGTATAAAGCTGTGCACAATTCCTTATGGGGATCCCCAGATATATCCAATATAAGTCCTTGGCAATCTTTGCATAGTCTCCCCATGAACAGTCCCTTTAAAGTCGTCTTGGGGCAATGTCACTTTCTCCATGACATACATTTGGCAATTTAATTTGTGTCAGTAACATACAATGTAAAATAAGAATTACCAATAGAGGGATTACGGGTCCTTGCAATGAGTGAGGTATCTTTTAATTCAGTGATCATATCTCTTTATGATCAAATTTCTTCTGTGCTCCTTTAAGTACTGGTGATTTGAGCTATAACAGATAATTCTTCAGGTCAGACAGTCGATGCAATAAGGGCACAAAACGTACAGAGGTATACATGTAGAGATAGGAAAAGACAGAGAAAGAGAAAGAAAGAGGGAGGGAGAGAGAGAGAGAGAGAGAGAGAGAGAGAGAGAGAGAGAGACCAAACAGGAATGGGGGGGGGGGGGTAGCTAGGGAAGCTGGTGGATATACATGGGAGAGAAAGAAACTATGGTTGTATGCCTACAATGCAGGCTGGTATTCTGCGACTGGACAAAAGGACGAGTCACCGGTTGGCCAGTAAGTTTAGGCTCTGCGCCGACCAAATATGGGGATGGCATCAGAATTGAATTGGGAGTAAAAAAAAAAAAAAAAGGACTTGAAGAATCACAGAATGGTGCATTAAGCATTACTTCCTAGGGGGAACAAGGTTGAAAAAAAGGTCATCAGCTTGAAGATCAAACCTCATTCAGCTATACACACACACACACACACACACACACAGAAAAAAGAAAGAAACAAAAGAAAGATATCTCACACATGGAATTTAAAATCTATATTTTCTTTATTCCTTTTTTCCCTTTTTTTTCTGTGATCAGTACTATGCTATGTTCCTATGTTTAAAGTATACCAATGGTAGATGCAAATTGCTAACCTCTGGACAAAATCTAATGTGAACCATACTGTAATTATTGTGGCAAACTACAAATGGTTATTTATAATGCTTTGATTAGAAGATTCTTGAGAATTCTACAAAGTGAGATTATGTCACAGAGATGTCCAGGGATACTAAAGGCAAAGCTACAAGGGGCTGCCAATCTCTCTATTTCTACAACTCATTGGGTTGATGCGTTCTCCATCACACAAAATGCACATGGCTCTCAAGATGGTCCGGCGGAAGAGAAGGTCAAAGGTTAAAGCCACACTTCCATTAAATCCCCGTAAGACCGATACCTGCCCCTGTTCTTACAATCTTGAAGAGGGGGGTGGGGGAGGGGTGTATTAAAGGCAAAAGCTTAGCAATGCGAGCTGCATTACACCAATACCGGTCGAGTTCATGTCCTCAAGTCTTGCCACTGGTCCCATACGTACGAACGGGGGATTCCAGCTAAATTGGCCAGTATTATTCAAAGACGATGCAAGGGCACTTTTACATACTGTATGTATCAAACGCCCACGTGTGCACGTGTGTCTTTATGCAGTAAGGAGGGGGTGGGGTGGAAAGGAGGAAGGGAGTGAGGGGGGAGGGGGATAGGTTGAGGGGCACTTTGCCCGGATCAAGTCCACAACCTCCAGAAGAAACACCAGCTCTCCAAATCAAAAATCCATATCTGCAAATTGAAAAACATCTGTCCCAAAATTGGCCATCTCTCTGCCCATATCTGAAATGCCACTCAAGACTCCCTACCTTTCCTTAGTATGACAAATCTCCCATCTATTTTTCATCTCTTTTTTTCTTTCCCCATCTCCCTCTTCTTCTTCTTCCCCTTTTCCTTCTTCTCTGATGTAGCTATTCCTCCCAGAAATTGAAGCAGAGCACATGTCCCACTCTTGTAACCTAAATGGTAAGCTATCCTTTCTCCACATTTCTGATTTAGTGTGCAGAGATTGTCCCCCAGGATGGCTTGGGGTGAAAGGGAATGGTCAGGCACCCTGGGTTAAGTGGAGGAATTTTACTCTCTCTCCATTTGAGGGGAAAAATAAAACTTGCCATATGCCTTTGTGTCCATCGAAAGCAGATTGGACTATCAAAATCTATGGCTTGTTTGCTTGTTTCCATTTCAATTCTAGGGAGAATCATTCCAGATTTGCATTTCCCATTGGTCTAATTTGGTTATGTTCCTGATACAGATGGGGGAAAATAACCAATGTGCTCAAAAAATATTATTCTAATAATCTGATTTTGACTAACTTGAGCGGACACTTTTTACCAACTCATTCTAATATCTTATTCTGAAATATCATCTTAGTTTTGTTTTTCTTTCTTGTATGTTTTGGCCTTTTATTTTTTTATTCATTTTGTTTTTTGGGGTGGGATGGGGGATGGAGGGGGGGGTAATGGGAGAGGAAGAGAAGGGAGGTGGGGGATGGGGGGGGGGGGGTAGTTAAGTGGAATCCACCCATGATGATATTGCATCTGTCGCAGGTACTCTGAGGCTCGTTAATGGTGTACAGCGAACGACAAAATCATTCATTTCTAACCCGAAAACAAACTGTAGAATCCCCACAGGGGGAGGGTGAAGGGGCAAAGGGCAGGGAAGGGGTCATCTTTGATCGTGTGAATCAATTCATCACCATCATCATCAGCCACTGTAAACTATTCATATTTTTGCAGCAAAACATCAAAAAGGACCAAAAACAAAACAAAAGGTTTTTTTTCCTCCATATTAAAGAAAAAAATTGAGCTCAAACACACGAGGGAGTTCTGAAATATTTGAGGGGGAGATTATATCTGGTGGGGTTCTACAAAAGTGCGACAAAAGAGAAAGGCGTGCATGTTATGCGGCTCTGGCGGGGAAGGACCACGCAATGCACATAACCTCGTAGAAACAGCTGTTGTGATGAGCGAACATCACCGATGGTTTTCCTCCTCTCTCTCGTTCTCTCGATTTCTTTCTCTCTCGGCAAGCTGAAGATGGATAGAGAGGTCGGAGGAGAGGGAGCAGGCGTGGGATCGCTGTACAGGCCAGCCACCACTGAACTTGGCTGTGGGTCGGCTCTTCCCCAGCTCAGAAATAGCAAGCATATTAGTCACAGGCCGAATGCCAATTAGACATGGTGTGGGTCCAGTGGGAGCAACAGAAAGGAGGAAAAAAAAAAACAGATGACAAGGGAAGTGTGTAGATAAGCAAAAATGTAGGAGGGAAAATAGAAAGAAGGGATGAATAAGAGAAAGAAGGGGAGTGACAGAAGGAAAGGGAGAGAGAGAATTAGACAGACAGCAAGCACTAATGGGATGGAAATTGGGCAGGCGGATATTCAACCAGAGAAAATGGAAGTTGGGCTCGTGGAGTAGGAAAGACTCTGGCAGTGTTGTACAGCACAGCACGGCACGGCACAGCCTTGCTTGTGTGAAATACTAAGGGTAGATCGACGAACCAGGCGGGTTGACCTTGGCTCATCGGTGTTAACGGAGCCAGAGCATGATGCCCCTTTGTGCATCAATGCAAATCCGGGTGCGTTACAAAAGATGGGCACTCTACAAGCCGTATATGCACGGACAATAGAAAATGTGATTTACACTGACGGTAATTTGATTTCACTGTTTTCTCTGAAGTGAGCAAAGACGGTGGCTCATGCAGTAACTGACTTTTGCTTCATTATGGGATAGGACAGGGTTCTTTTCTTCTTTTTCTTATAAATGCTCTTTAGTGGAGGGGTATTTTGACTGTTCTGCTTGGGAACACAATTGAATGTTACATAACATGCAGTGCTTTGCTGTGTAATTGGCACATAACAAGGTAACATACCAAGATGAAGCAAGCTGCCTCAATCAAAGAGGTATTCATTCTCCATAATTTACCCTCAAATTATCCCATCCCCCATCCCAATGTTAGGAAGGACATTAATGTGATAAAATGATGATATCAAAGTTTTCAGAATAGATAAGTACAATGGATAGAAGGAACTCGACATTTTCACGACCCACAAACTCAAAAGCTTCACTCATTGAATGGCAATCTGAGTACATTTCAGTACAGATACATTATCTGGAAAATGATGCCTACTATTTGGGAAAAACCCTTTCTTTCTCTTGCATAATCCTCAAGAGATACAAGGGGAACTTATCTACTTTAAAGAGCAAATGCACTAGGATAGTCCTATTTATGAAGCATCTATTGTGTGATGTGATTATTGTTTAGGCATATGGCGGTAAAACTTGGGAATATCTTGGGACTATAATTCCTATCTGTGCTTTCCAGTATTTACAGTCTTACACAGATATGGTGGAGGTCTTTATATCACTCAGAAATAGTGAACATGTAGTTGGCTGTAGATATAGAAATAGAAGGAGAACTTACGCTAGAAGTTGTTGTTGCAAATGCCACAAAAACAAAAATCGTCAGGTTGATAAAACATCGTAGTCCTGAGCATCATTGTGCTGTTATCAGAATTTGCCATAAATTCTTGGAACTCGTCACAAAGTATTAAAGAAGAAAGGCAAGGACAGTGAGGAGAGAATAGCAAGCAGACACGAAGAGAAATAGAGTGGGAGAGTAAGCAGGTGAGAAGAGGAGGCAGGAGGCAAGGACGGGATCCCCCACAGAGAGGGGAACATGGGTGCTAAAAATGCTGAGATGTTGAAGTGACGACATCTCCGACTCCTCGTTCCTCCGCATCAGTGATGAGATGAGCGTGCCATCAGCCATCAGCGGGGATAACTGAGAAAACAGCCACGCGAGCTGCAAAATGCCCTTATTGACATTCAAATTATTCATCCCGCTAATCACTCCAGACTCCGGAAAAAAGAAAAAATCACCGTCGCCATCTTGCACACTGATCAGGAATTCGCATCATATGACCTCATCACTTGCCACAGAATAAGTTCTTGTCCCAAGCGAGGTGTCAAAAAGTTTGGGGAAATTCATCCTGCTCAGGGAATGATTGTTCACGTAACTCCAGCCCCCTCGCTAATGTAGTCTGCAAAAATGTGCAATGCAATGACACACCGCAGACCACACACACACGCACAAAAAAAGATTTGCCCCGCAATATACAAAGTTCTGCATTGACAGTCATTAGCTTGCACAAGACAAACTTCTACTCATATGGACTGACTTGTGCTTCTTCTTGCATTAAACAGTGAGAAGATGATGGCACAGTTCTGAAAGAGCCTCAAAAGATTTGTTTAACTACACAATCAAACTGATAGGCATAGGTACCCTGAGGTGCTTTTGTTGTGATTTCAAGATACTGTGCTTGCAAGTTTGCATAATACTGAGGATGTTATTCTCTATGGAAGAGTTTTGCTTCTCTGGACAGGCCAGAAAAAAAAAGAAGATAGATATGGAATGCCCGGAGTGTTTTGGACGATAACAACAAGATAAGTTTTTCCATTTTAGGTTGGCTAGCGTCTCTCCTCCACGTTCGTCGTCGGAGTGCATGATTAGAAACGTGTCTGAAGTGTCATCAAATGAAGACGGATCATCCGCGCAGTGAGTAATTGGTCAGTTTGCACTGGTTGGCCCTGTAAATCACGGACTCATCCACCTCCTCCGCCCTGGTTTATTTTTCAAGATCTGACAGTCCTACCGCGCTAGACTGGCAAAGACGATATACGAACAGAATGACAAATTAGAGGGCTGCTAATAACCAAAATAGACCAGCGGCATTAAGCATGATTGTAAATGGAAATGCTACATAGGGTACAGTTGTACATCACTTCTTTCTTTTTCTTTTTCTCTTTTTGCTTGAGCGCATACTCTTATTCCTTTATCCTTTACTGCCAGAGTACTAGAAATCTATTGGGATTAAATACCTAAAGGTCACTTGTAATATGCAGGTAAAAAATGGCAGGAACTTTCCACAAATTCATAGTGAAAGTGTGTTGCATAGATTCTTCTTTCTGTCTTGGTATTTCCTAAGTCAAATCATTTGGATTTAGGTTTGATGCTGCTAAACAATCATAGTACGTATCCCAAACCAATGGGAGAAAATCACAGCCTTTTTTCATGAACCTACACAAGTTGTAATCAAAAGTGAAAACTCACAATCAAGTTGATAACCTTTGAAAAAAAAAAATTGAGATATAAACCAATGTCAATTTGGAAGTAGAAATAAACTCACAAAGTTCAACAGAAGACGTTATTGGCATTCAATTTCAAAGCTATTAAATTAGATGCCTAACTCTAGCCTAGGTCTATGGTTAGTGCGTTACCCTGTTCATGGTTGTTTTGTTGTCTTAACTCTTACTACACTCTGGGTCTCACATTTATTTTAGTCTTAGTCTGTTTGGTTGTTAATTTTGTTTTTTTATCAAATGGCTCTAGGTATACCAGTTATCAGTAAGCACTAGCATTCCATTAACTAATAATAGCAGGTTACCACTTCACTTGTCTCCAGATCAAAAAATTTCGAAGACTCGTGCTAAATTAATCTACAATACTCAGTGCTGATGAAACTATGAACTATGAAGCATTTGGATTAAGAAGTATTCCTTCTGATATTCAAACTTGAAAACTTTAAAGTTTGATCAATTTTGTATAGACACTAGTAGTAGCTAGGTCTTTAGATCTAATCACTTAATGCAGGAATACATCATAAATGTATATGAATGGGACTGAATAAGCTGACAACGATAGGAGCATTGACTACTAGATCTTTCTAGTAAGTTACCCATACCATAGCTGTGGTGAAAACGGGGGAGTTCTTGATGCAAGATGGAACTCAGCTGGTATTTTGTCAGTCTACATTCTGTTTACCTTGTCATAATGATAAAGGGTTCTTTCTAATCAGCTCCTGTGTTGCAGTTCCGATTGCTGTGTGGACCGATTCCTTTTCTCCTTGCATTTCTTCAGATCAGGCAGATACATGTACTAGGTAAAGTACACTCACTTAATACTTCATAGCATAGCTCTCTGCAGGCCCTACCTACACCTACACCTGTTATGAATTCACACGCGTACAAAATGAATGTACAGCACTGCGCTGTTTGTCATTACACTAGCGCACACGGCGTGCCATGTTGTTGATAGCAAGCTAGAATGCCATGTGCAGAGTTAGTATTGCGCAACACCATCATGACCATGACTTGAATACGGTGGTACATGTAGTTCTTTTCTGGACAGTACGCAAGACTGCATACAGTACAGGATGTCCTATATGAAAGGATTCAGCATAAGATGAGAAAAAGAAGCAGAGGCCAAAATTAAGACAAAGCAAAGCAGATATTATCGTAGTAATGGGTCGCATTAATTACTACAGAAGTTCTACGATGGTGCAATTATTATACGCGCCTACGGAACTACGGCTCGCCCACATCTTTGTGATTCAGAATTTGTTAATATCGTCACTTAAATGCCGCTTCTTCTGCTAACCCTGGAAAATGTTTGGAATTATACAGCTATGATAATTATCATCATAATCATCTAATTCTGCTAATACAATAACTAAACGTTGAGTCAACTTCAGTTCATTAAGTCCATTAATGAAAATGATTCATGTTTCCCCCTTGCAACTCCGTTTTCTGATTAATTTGATAGAGTAGATCACATAACTTTAGAATGTTCGATTCCGATGTGCCTAAAATCAATTAATTTTTAACGAACCATTAGTCTAATAGCCCGAAGCTGAATAATTTCCTCTTCTTTTTCTTTTCTCTCTTCCTCTCTCTGTTTCCCCTTACTCTTTTCTGACTCTCCTCATTTATTTCCCACTCGTCTCTTTCTCTCCCTCTCTCCCTTTCTCTCTATTCATCTATATACAATTATATACATTATCAAAACTATCAAAATAGATCTTACCATCTATCAATTTTTCTGCCTGTTTGTCTGTCTGGTTGGCTATTCTTGCATCAGTTATTTCAAAAAAATATTCATACATTCCTCACTGTTGGTGATCGAAATATTTGTTACAAGCAAAATTATCAGCATGAAATGAAAATAACATATAACAGACTTGTCTCATCTCTGTCTAAACTTATAATCATCTTCCTTGTTTCACGATGCACACACACACACACACACACACTTTTTTTCATTTGCCATTTTCTTTGTAAACATTATATATCGCACATTGTTTCTTCGCTAATAAGAGAGAGAGAAAAATAAAAGAGGGGGAACGTAATCTGCCAAATCTATCATCGTGCCACTGATGTTGCCTATTTGAGGAGCTGGCAACGAGAGAGAATTGTTAATGATTACGATGATGGGCCGCGCTAAATTATTCAGCTCCACCAATTACAGTTTGCAGAAGATGCCGAAAACAGATCGTCTCGACGTGTCGAACGCCGTGGGAGGGAGGAGAACGAAGGAGAGACGACCCGTCAGGGGAAGGCCAGAAAGTCAGAGAGGAAGATGGAAAGAGAAAGAAAAATGAGAGATTGGAGGAGCAAGGTGGGGGAGTGTGATGACAGGGAGAGGTAGATGAATATAGAAAGATTATGTAGATTGATAGATAGATAGAAAGATAGATAGATAGATAGGTAGATAGACAGAAAGATAGATAGATAGGCAGGTAGATAGATTGATAGAAAGATAAATTGATAGATGCATAGATGAATAGATAATGAATGGATGGATATAAGGATTGTTTGATTGATTGATCGATCGATCGATTGTTTGATTGATTGATTGATTGATTGATGGATGGATGGATAGATATATAGATGAGACTGATTCATTGATTGATAGATAGATAGATAGATACATAGATAGATTGATTGATTGACTGACTGACTGACTGACTGATTGATTGATCGATTGATTGATTGATTGATTGATTGATTGATTGGTTGGTTGGTTGATTAATTGATTGGTTGATTGATTGATTGATTGATTGATTGATTGATTGATTGATTGATTGATTGATTGATTGATTGATTGATTGATTGGTATCATTCTCATGCGTAGGCAGATGAGTAGAAAGTGACCTACAGAGCGCGCAGTCGTGAGGTAGGTCGAATAATGGATGGGGAGAGGTAACATACCTCGATTGATAGATGACTAGATCATAGATAAAGAGACAGACAGGCGGATAGACACACAGACAGATGGATGAATCGATAGAAAGATGGATAGATAGATAGATAGACAGATTGATTGATAGATAGATTGATAAAAACGGAAAGAACATCTTTTCTTGAAGGCACCATTTTGTCTAGCGTCATTTCATGGCATCGGACACAACCGAATTTTGTATCACTTTCCTTTTACCTCAGATCATGCATGTCATCCAAACCAATATCACCAAAAAAGAGTATAGATTTTTTTCTTTGTGATACAAACCGATCACTTTGTAGATTACGTTTTATCGCAACAGTGGAAGAAACATTCAACTTTCTACAAATTGTATAGATTTGGTATAGTACTCTCTTACCCTTCGCACGCAGACAACAAGATGCGTCATCTGTTGTTAAAGTGAAAATCGCATTAAGCGTCTTAAAGCAATGCTCCTGTTTTGAAACGAATGGAGCTTGCTCACATTTCCAAGGCATTCTTTTTAAGAATCTTCTACAGAATATGAAGTGGTTTGTGTTGTGAATTCCCCTGGCCTACACATTTGCATTTCTCTTTCTTTGACACACCAGCGACGCCCTTTTGGCTTGCTGATGGGATGGGCTGTTCTTGTTTTTGTTTCGGGGGTATTCTTTTTAATCTCTACGAGTCACGATGAATACCAATGTCAAATTCTTCATTTAAGAGAGCAAAATTATATCGAAGAGTCCATAGTGCATGTTAGTTTTCATGCCCTGTTCATCATGCATTTGATATGGGAGGGGATGGGGACGAACTGCGAGTAAACTGTCCTCTTTTTTAAGACATTATGTTCGGGAAGAAGAACTTCTGATAAAAGTTAGATGATATAAAGTTGGGTTTTTGTACCTAAATTTGATTGAGTGGTATTCAAAAGCTCTCCCCCTCGCTCATATAAATTTGGAGACAGTGATGATTGGGTAGAGCTTCCTAAAGGCGTGACAGAAAAAGAAAGAGAGAGAGGGCGGAATGATTCAGATTTGGGGGGAAAAGGTAATAAACGCGAGTGATCAGAGAAAGGCACTTTTGGAAGGGGGAAAATGATTACGTGAAATACGAATATTAAAACAAATTTTTCACAAGACGCCAAAACAATCAAACTTCAATAGAATCTACCACACGCTGACATGCACAAATAGGAAACTCTTGGGTGAATTTTGTTGTTTTCTTTTTCTTTTCTTTTCCATGATAAATGGGGACATTTAGATGCATGTCTACTCCTAATATACATTCGTTAGCTTTGCATACAGATCTCAAGTATGAAAGGACAAATCACTCGCAGGGGTAAAAAAAAAATGAATCGAAGCAAAGTGCCAATCGAGTGAAGTAAATTTATTCTTTTCATATTCATTTTGCGATCCATAATTTCCATAATCACGGTAAAAAGATTTGAAATCTTGCAAAAGAAAATGCTGTTCAGCGTCTATGCGTCATAGCTCCGAAATAGGATCATTCTTTCTTGCTGAAAGTTCAAAAGAGATAGGTTTTATGGTACTTCGTTCTGTTTAGCAGAATTCACTACACACACCACTGCAAATTCGCGAAGATATAAATAAATGAATACACAAAGATATCAACAACAAACATAAATGAAAACAGAAAAAGGTCAAAGCAGGAAACGTGACGGACACTGAGAATTAAAAAAAAAAAGATTGGAATCGAATTCAGCAGAGAACAAGAAAGGTACGAGCTAGAACTCTGATACATGAGCACTCGCACGCCACAAAAATAATGTCAAAATAAAAACTAGAAGTTCACTTCACAAACGAAAAAAAAAAAAATCACGCATACTCTCGAACCTTTTTAGCAGCCATTTTGGGCGGCCAATAGGCGTATGCCCGTGGGCGTGGTTTCATTACCATGGCTACAGTGAAGTGGGCGTGGGAATTCGATCACCTAACGAGGAGTATAAAGGGTGATAGAATCAAGACAAATTAAGAGTGAATAGAATGGAGCGAAATAAGTGCAAAATAGAAGGTTCGAAACAATCTTCAAAATTACAACACCTTTGGAAATAAATAGTTTGCTATCACTTTTTATCTTTTGTTTTGGTGAATTTCTTTGATGTCAAACAATATCTAAACACATTTGAGTCAACATAATTATGATTTCAGGAAAAGGGTGAATATACATAGAAAAAAGGAACGGAACACATGGAAGCTACGGATATGCATTTTCATATAACATTCAGAAAGTTATCTGAGACAGTATACAAAGCCCAGTCCAACAACGACCCATTCAAAATGGAAAAGAAAAGGATAAAGTTTCCCAGGACCTCCGATCACCAGAGACAGTGCGTAATTTCCTTTCCATTATACTGTGTGAGGGTGCTATATTTGCCAGCTGCGCGCACGCGTCATGAGTCGCGTACAAGATGCTACAGTACACGATTGCGCAGCGGATGGCGGAGATGACGAGGCGCATGCGCAATTCTTATTTGAGTGACGTCATTTCCGTTTACCTGTCTTCATGGTCGACGGTTTACAGGACCCAAATAAACCTATGATGATATTGATCAAAAGGAGAAGCAGAACACATAGTCATAGGAATGGTATAGCATCATTTTTTTGATAGACATATGAATTACATTTCTCATGCTACACATATATTTACTATTGATCACGTCACTCGTGTCCATGGCTTCCCATTAGCACGACTAAAGAATATTTTGTCACCAATGATATGGCAACAATTATAGTTATACGCTGGGGGAAGTGTCAAAGGCGGGTGGATTACCACTGAGGTGTGTATTACCATCACGGCATCGCATGTGACTCAGCGAAGAAGGTAGAAAACCGTCACACGTGGTTGGTACCACGTGACAAATCATGCTCTCTTTTGCGGGATAATTATATAAACCTTGTACTGCGATTTGCTATACAAACTGTGTTTACAATATGAATTAATAGTCATTGTTGTTGCATTAAAAAATTTACTACAATCATTCGTACTTACGCGTTGTATTATACTTTAAGACTTGTGATTCCAACAAATATTGTTTTGCTATATAATTTGTCAAATGTTTACTTTGTGATTTATATTACCTTTCCTTCCAAATGAACTGAAGTGGGAAAACGTAACATAATATATGGACAGTTCTCTTCCATGGTAATGATTCCAAAAATATGATATGTAGGCCTACTGACCAGTAGAGGAACTAACATGAGTAGTTCCGAGTCTCCATCAGCGTTTTACTATCATTGCCGCTGATGGCGTGCAGGACAAAATACTACGAAAGGCGTTTGTTAGGTTTCGGGTGGCATTTTTATGAGTCCCCCTCCTCTTGTTACGCGATCCGAGCAACAAACGGGGTAAATATCCCATACAAGAGTCTGAAGGCAAGCCTACATGAATGTACAATCGCTGACTGGGAGAGAGAGTGGGAGAGCAATAGAGAGAGAGGTAGGGAGAGATGGGGGAGGGGTCAGGGTATGGCAGGGCAGCCTGGGAAAGGTGTAGGGGTCAAGAGTATCAAATGACAGGGTCACGTGTGTCGCGATCTGGTCCGACTCGTCAGATAGTTGGGACTCAACGCTGGAGCCACGTGGCGTCCGTATATCAGTCACCACTTGAGGCCCGAGGCGGCTCGCGCCTAGACTGGGGTGACCCTACTCTTGCCCACTCGGGCGCGAGTCGGCTCGTGGCCATTAAAGGCATCTTTAAAGGTGCAGAACTGCCCCCTCCGTTTCTTCCACGTGGCATGAGGACACGTTTGTGTATACCCCAGTTATTCTTTGGTTTCCGGAAGCGCGCGGATCCACAGATTAATGCAGCGATGCGACCTGGAATTAACTGAACGTTCAAAGCATAATATGCATCATGTTCCACTAGTAATCTCACTACTACCACAGAGCCCCCTCACCCCCCCCCCCCCCTCCCCGCCAACACACACACACACACACACACATACACAAATACGCAATGTACCTGGCGTACAACGTCGACACACTGGACAGAAAGGAAATGTGGCGTGTATTGTAGATTACACACACACATGAAAAAAAAAAGTGTTTTACTGACGAGAAATGGGCAGTGCATTATGCTAATGGATGCGGCGAGCTGGCGGGTGCAATATACTTGTAGTACTCATTTAGGGGGATTCTAAGGGCTTGTTCTTGCGGTTTATCGCTGCGTGATATTCTTCTGCAGCATTAAGCGAGTCTGTTATCACCCCATGTTGCAATAACTCACGCGCTATAGTCATCCGCCCGCCTTACGCCCGGAGTCATTTTTCAGAGCGCATAGTTAACATCGTCCATGACATGGCAGGGGAGGGAAGGGGGGGGGGGGGGAAGGGGGGGGGGAGGGGGGTGAGACAAACAAACGGCAAGATAGGGGAGAGGGGACAGAGACAGGGAACGGCATGAGCATCTATTGAGGTTTTTATATGTTAGTCCTGAGCCTACGTTGTGACGAATCAACTACGCGACGGCTTGCAGTTCGTTAAAAATGGACTCGACAGTTCTGTCCAGTGCACAGACAAGTGCTGGAAGCTGTGCAACCAATCTATTGGTAGTAACATAAGAGAATCATGCGACGGATGACATAACATCATCACTCTCACCATCCATTCTACATACGCATAAACCAGAGTGCCTTTGACGGGCAGTGTTGGTATGGCCAAGTAGGCACAGTCAGCACTGTATACGTATACTCGCGTGTGATGGCAAAGGAATATCTCTCTCTTCGTTATGATAATAGAGTACTAGGAGAGACTGTGAAGAATCTAGAGGATGGCTGAGCAGTCATGTGGAAGACATCGAAATGAAAGACATGAACAAGGATGTTAACTCATGTGTATTCTTATGAATGAGTGCGGAGAGAGAAAGGGAGATGGCGACGGAGCGAGATAGATACGGGAAGAGAGACGAGGACGGGAAGAACCATTCAGTCACAGATTCTATCAGGGAGGTTGAAACTATCTGATTCTACGGAAGACAAAGGCGTAGATGGGGTATGTAGGGGGTTGATGGAGGGGGTAATAAGGTGGAGGGTGGGGTGCCTGTACCTTGCTCGCTTGTGGCTCATCAGTGTATACTGTGCTACAAATTTCTCCTGTGCCTTTCACATTATGACTATGCATAATCATAAATATATCTGAACAAAAATATATAGCCTATATATCACTCAGTATTTAGTCATTGGACAATGGTTTGGGTACACATTATGGCACTTGAGAATTCTATTAACTTAACAAATCTATCAGTCATCCTGATACTTGATATTGGTCTTATTATATTTTAGGCTGAAAAATGAGATCTCGAGAATACTCGTGGTATCATATCGGTATGAATTTACTCATCGACCTGCTGATAAACATTACAGTGGGAAAATAAAACGACGAATATGCCCTCAACTATTGTCAGAAATAATATCTGAAATCAAATTCACTGGCTTAGTTTAGCACAGAAGCGCGCCGGGAAGAGCACGAGGCTTACTAAATAAACATGGCGGCAAGGTGCACTGAACGAGTATCAGCGTACTCCGCATTCTCGAACAAGTTCATAGGATAAGTTTGCTCATGATATTAGACACTAATCTCAATGAAAAAAAAAAATGTATATAATATATTTTTTTGCTTATCATCCGTACCCAAAATACTATCAGAGGAAACAAACTTGTCAAGTTCAAAGGATAAGCATGTCAAACGAGTAACAGTAGTAAATGAGATTATGCAATTTGATAAGATCACATAATTTTGTCATACACTTGGATAGGACATAGCGCCTATAATAGCAAGGTTGGGCTGAGATAGTGGGGGCTTCTGTTTACACAAGACTGTTAGGGGAAAAACAAAGCAACACTCAAAATGAATTTATCGTAAAAAAAAACAGCTAATATTATTAGCATTCAGAACAAGTTGAATGTTATCTCCCCATCTCCCTCCCTGTGCGATTAGAATGTAAATTGAGCATCAAATAATTCGCGTGCAATAACAACCTTATCTCAAGTGAGCAATTACCATTTACATCCCAATGGGTTTGTTCTTGGACATCCGTAGTTACGTTGACTCATTAATTTTGAGCCATTGTCAAAGTCAGCGCAGATAATAATACACTTGAACAGTATACATGGAGGTCTCTTGTGATATATTTCAATGGGATGGCAATGAATATAAAAACAAATATGACGGGTCTGGTGCATGAATAGAAATTGGGCATTGTTCGGAACGTCGTTTTGCTCACTCATGACACTTAATAAGGTAGTTCACGTAGGTATCGAAACTAGTCATTGATCAGGGAAATAAAAAGTGATGATAAATAAACGTTATATAGACGCACTGAGCCTCGCCCGACTGAAGCACACTGGCGCTTTAAGTTGAATGCCGCTTCCGCGCGCTCTCGCAATTCCGAAACAATACCCGTTTGTTCAACAGCACGGGGCGCATGGACGTGGCGTCAATTTAGCAATAATGAAGCTTGCACACTTCACCACACGCGCCACGGCACAATTCTCTCCCTTCTCCATTTCACGAATGATGAAGTTCGACTTAACTCTTACAGTTCATCACGCGCGGCTACGAGTAAGTGCGGAAGGATAGCAATTACCCAATTGGCTCTCTCGCTCTCCCTCGAGTACATTAAAAAAAAAAAAACGAAAAAAAAATCATTTTCTAAATTCCGTCGAATAATTAGCAAAAATTGCAAATGGTTCATTCAGAGGGCACGCCAAAAGAGCGAGGGATTATTTTGGGCGACGAGTCTCGAAATGGTACGAACCGTGAACGGAAAAAAAAAATCCTATTCTCGGAGCAGACATGGCAGATGGCTCTCGAAGCCGGCAATTATTCAAGTTTATCATCGCATTCCTATGGTTTGAAATTGAATTACGAATGGGAAACAGGCCCTGGAGTGTGTTCACGGACAACAGACTACGTGCGAATCGAATGTAGACGATTATGACGATTTCCCCGGATCCGTAACATTTGTTTCACTAGACGCGCAATATCAATTATGTCTTCTTCCTTTTTACCTTCGACAGTAGACTTTAAGTTCCGCTATTGATCACATTCATCACTGACGTAAATCATATAGTTTCTCTGATTTATGCAGCTCTTAGAAGGCAGCAAGTTCTATATACCAATAGCGGCAAACATAAAGAAAACAGGAACAGACGTGGATTTGACACGGAATTCTTGACTCTTCCGTGTATCCCAAAACAAACAGAATGCTAGAATGATTGTTCATGTTAATGGGACCCAGTCCATGTCACTTTCACTACGACAGTGTATCACTCAAACGCCCGGGGAAGTAACTCTGCACAAGAATCTAGCACGTAACCACCAGAGGAAGATTCATTCACAATAAAATGAACAACAATAACAACGCTGCTTGCGACGGACCGTTTCTGGAAAGTTACCACCAACACAACATGTCTTATTTCTTTCTTGTAGAATACTACATAATCTTTCTCTTTTTCACTCTATCTATCTGCCAGATTATCGATCTGTTTAATTCTCTTTCAATCTATCTAATTTCTATTATGCGTTAATCCTATTCTACATCAAGTGATGCGGTGACGAATGTCCTTTAATGCATTTCCCGCCTGGATGTCGATGAAACGGAGGCAATATTACTCGCAAACAGAGTGAATTCTTGCCCGGTCAGAAAGCACGTCTACATTTCACTTCGGCCCCGAATCCGTCGAGAGGAGACCCCATCTCCTCAGTCTTCCGTCTCCTCGCCACCCTCTACCAATTCCGAACAGAGATGCGAGTGAAAGCAGACAAACAGACAGAGACATAAATACATACATACAGACAGAGAGATGAAGGAAGAGAGACAGACAGACAAGCAGTCAGAGAGGGAGAGAAAGACGGTAATTTAAAACAGGATGATGATGAATTAAGCTTCTCCACCGAAAGTGCCGCATCCAATGCGCCCGGAACAAATACGGGGAGAACTCGATGGCGAGGCGTTAAGCCACTGCCAAGCCCTGGCCGTTACCGACACGAGACAGTTTGCAAACTTGTGCGTACACCTTGAGAGCTATAAGTAAAATTCTTTCGCGGGGGGGGGGGGGGGGGGACCAAAACGTAGAAAATATGACATCGTTACATTTTCGGATATTTACTATCGACTTCCTTTCCGATAAAACTGTGTATAAGTGCAACAGCCCACATCTTAAGAGATGGCAACGTGTTCTTGTCTTGCTTTCGTTTTTCGCTCTGCATTGATTTTCATGTTGGTTAACAAGGACAGCAGTTTGATGGGGTATTATTGGTAATGGTGGACTTACCCATAAGGAGAAGACTGGAAAAGTGCTGCCTGTTGAAACGGGTTTCCTGCGGCTTGCCGCATGGCCGCTAATGCCCGGATGTCAACTGCAGGGTAAACGGAAAAAGGAAAGGAAAGACATTTAATATCAATCATGAATAACAATGATGATCGCGATGACTATAATAACAATGATAATGACTTTACAACTATTACAAGTGCTACCACCATCACCAATTGCAGCAATAATAATGATGATAATAATGATAATGATAACAATGATTAATAATGATAATAATAACGATGATGGTGATAATAATAATAATAACAGTAATAATAATAATAATAATAATAATAATAACAACAATAACAATAACAACAAATGCAATGCACCTGCTGCGCTGTATTGATGACTGTAATAATATACATGGTTTTGTTGGGAAAGCAAGTAGGTCTTTACAGTAGTGACCAATATACCGGCATTAACACAAAAAAAATTATCATAATTATTTCACGAGTTCATATTCAATTCATGTGTTGTGCAATGGAAGAGACACGGAATCTCCACGAAAACTTTCTCCAGTCCACGCACAGGGTACATACGATTACAGCATAAACAAGTATGTACATTATAAGGACTATTATGTACAAACTCAACTCTATATATACCACACCGCGCTTTTCATCCTCGCGTGTATGCTTGACAGCTCGATGCTGTTTTTCAAAGGCAAGGCAGTAGTTTACCTCAAACTGTATAAACTGTTACCCTCGATTTTCTAACTTGTTTTTGTCCCTTGTTCCATTCACTGAAGGTACGATCCGAAAACATTTTTGTTCCCCGGCACGGTCAGATCGATAAATGATTCAATTCAAAGAAACGATTTTATTCTATACAAAAATCCGCAACAAAATGGAGAGAACGTGAAGAAAAGGGGGTTTTCTGATCTTTTTAGTTCACTTTTGTCCAAGGATATCTAGGTTGCTAAATACATGACGGTGTCAAACAATATTCATATGTTGACATAGAAGGTCTTAATTCAAGAACAACAAATCCATGCTTTTTTTCTACCTATTTGTTCAACCTTATTTAACCCTAACCTTCTTTCTTTCTCCTTTCATCATTCCCATTTTCTTTTGGTTCTTCTTCCTTTTGTTCTCCTCCTTTTATTCTTTTCTTTCCTCTTCTTTCTCTTCTTCTTGTAAGTGTTGTTGTCGTTGTTGTTGCTCTTCTTCTTCTCATTCAATTTGAAAGCCGTGTTGGCATCAAGTTGCCCCCGAGTACACTTCTATCAAAAGGCAACGGGGAGTTTTCTATACACGTATTGCATACATTGAGGGAGAGATACTACATACGATGTGTGAGAGTGTGTGTATCTCCTGTGTGCTACTTCACGTGTTTTAAAGAGACTGTGTATAATTTTGTGCGTGGGTCGCAGGACTGTTGTCTGTGCAATATACTTAAGGGGGACTGTATAGGTGCAATCCATCCCATATATTGTTTCCTATCGCGTATATCGTTCGTCACATCCGGGACCTTCTATCATTGATTCGTCTTCAAGAATCTCTCTTTCGTTTGTGACTTGATTCGAGTCATTCATACCGTTGCATCTGAGAGCCACTTTTAAAGTGATGCGTGTGTTATCTGCACCTTTGCCCTTTGTCTTAATATCAAGACTAATAATATGCTTTCTCGTTTACGCCATTATGCCTCTCACTTTTCCTGTTTTTTGATTTGCTCAGTTGTTTATTGGCACATTTCTTTGTTTTAATTATGCTTTCACATCTTATCTTGCGTCATTTCACGCCACCTGCACGTTCCCGCATTCCTCTTTACGATGTATTCTGGAGAAATACCTTATAGGAGTACAGGCAGTGTGAAAAGGGCGTTGTACATTTGAACATAAGAACCGGAGTTCGTATCCCGTTAAAAAAAAAAAAAAAAAAAAAAAAAAAAAAAAAAAAAAACTTTCTCCAATTATAGCCTTGCTTGCTTTTACCTCTGGTGTCCACTTTGCCCCCAAGTATGAAACTGGGAACCTGGTGCGAACTGTTTGGGGTGATAATAAATGGCTCTAAAAGATTAGAGCTATTGCTATAGAAATCATCGTATCAAAATGAGAACACAATTACATTATCGTCATTTTGGTACACCCTGTCCTTCCACCATTAGTGGAGAGCTCCTTTTTTTCAAGATTCAATATAATCCCCAATATAATCTCCACATAATTATGATATATCGCTTCCCAGAATCTAACTATGGAGCTACGTAGCTTCATGGTCTATCATACCAGAGAGGTGGGCCATACCCTCCTGCTGACCACCCGGCCGCTCAGCTATTATTGTCACTCACGAGTAAGTGGTGGCGCACACACGCGCTTCAAAATTCGATATAATCCCCAATACAATCTCCACATAATTATGATATATTTCTTCCCAGAATCTGAATATGGAGCTACGTAGCTTCATGGTCTATCATACCAGAGAGGTGGGCCCTATATACCCTCCTGACCACCCGGCCGCTCAGCTATCGTTGTCACTCACGAGTAAAGTGGTAGCGCACACACGCGTTTCAAAAAAAAAAAACACGGGGAGGACAAGATCACTTATCCTCTGTAATGGTCGTGTTGGGACAGTCTGGACTCACCATTGAATGAAAACCGCTCGTATTTTAGAACGCCTCGGAGCGTAAGCCCTGAACAATCCATTACAATTCCCTTGCCTTGGTTCCCCCTTTTCTTTTCGTGTCTGTATTATACCCTGCTTTCCCATCAGCCTCTTCTCCTCTTTTATAGGCCAAATAGGATTGGCTGGTGGTATGTGGTAAATACCCCGTTCGAAAAAAGGGGAAAAGAATCAAAACAGCTATTCTGCTGGTCTTTTGGTGATACGACGAGGACGTAAATAATGTAGCCAGTACAACACGAGAAGGGGGACGACAGTCACAGTTCTTGTTTGGTGGAGGGTACGCATTATCACAACGAATAAGATTTGAAAGTTCTCATCCCCCCCCCCCCTTTACCTGTCATCCGATCCATTCTTGACGAGGTGAAATCTATGACAGAAAGCAGGTTAAAGTTTTCAGTAATTTAACCTATTCATGCCCCCCCCCCCTTCACTTGCCTCTGTGTGAGTATGATGATAATAATATAATACGACAGTTAGCTGTTAAAAACCTGCAAACCTCACGTGTATCTCCGAGACATCTTTCGAAATCATTACTACGATTGCAAGAAAAGGTGAATACAGTAATTGTCATATCTCACCAACATCAACGTGACTAACTATGCTTCTTTATACGACATTTGACAGAAGAGACACTGAAACGATTAAATTAGAAGAGAAAAAAGAGGAGATGACAAAGAAGGAGAGGGTCGGCATAGTAGGGAGGAAAGAAAAGAAGGTGTACATATAAAATTTTTCCCATTGAGGTGTAGGGATGATTTGATTAGGGGTATTGCTATACGGATAGATCGTTCACTTCTAATAACGTGTCCTGTTGGGCATTAAGGCGACATGGGACATAGACTGCATAATTGCCTACCGATGATGCCCCAATGTTCCTATCTTTTTTTGTATCCCATTCTTAACCTCAAATTCCTCTTCAAATGAGTGTACCTGCCCCCCCCCCCTCCTTTTTGGCATGTCCAGATTCACCTCGCCGATGAGGAAACGAATTACCATGGCAACGCAAGCAACATCCCGCGCAAACACATTTAGGAGAAGCCCAAAAGGAAACCACACAACCGTGAGCCCTAATGTTGGATGCAAAGACGCGTAGATCGACTGCCCCAACATTTACCCCCGTTGTTGGCTTTGTTCCTCCAGCTCATAATACACGTATAGTCAATTCACTTGACAAGACCACGAGTTGGTACACATCAGAATGAATACAACAGAAAACCGCATAACCGCTAAACGAAAAAAAAAATGACATTCTTCCTCAGTAATCTCGTTTTTCTTGTCATTTGTAATAGTGGTCTCTTTTCATCGGGATATATGTCTGATGTAATCAAGCTATTTTGTCCGTTTTCTCTCCATAAAGTTTCACCGGATATATCCTAAGCTATGAAGCTGCATTACCCCTACGGATACAATACATTACCAATGCACCAGGGAATGCTGTAAGGCAAATTCGCTTGTGCTGGTGCCGTTTTATTCCCCCGGTATATTTGCTAAATCTCTGCTTAGGTGATTCCGCGTTTTATTTGTTGGCATTTTCACTCCCTTTAGATGGGATTACACCACTCGGAAGGCTGAAAATTAAATCGATTTGATGAAGTACAGAAATAGAATATATGAGTCACTACTTTAGTACTATGATTAATTTTATTTAAAAAAGGTGACCAAGTGAAAACGTAGTCCATACTCTTTCAACTTTTATGAGTTGTTAATAGCATTACACGCCATGGAAAATATAATAATTTAGAAGTGTAAAACCACGTTGAGTTGTGTTAGCACTCTGAACGAAATCAAACTATCATGAAACAAAATGAAATGATAGAAACTTGAACAACTACCAACAAAAATATTCCATTGAGCGAAGAAAGAAAGATACAGATGAACAAATAAAAAGAAAGAACCTGGTACGAGCATTTCTCCTTTAATTGGAAATGCCAAATCGACACCACGACATTGTACCATGTGAAAGGGAAATGAGTTCGTCGCAGTCCTTTCGAAACCATAGTCATTTTTGAAACGCAAATTACAAGTAATAAAATACAAGACAAAGTGCCAGTTCTCCCTCGGACTCCTGTTTGTTTTTCCATTAAAAGAAAAACCGTCAAACCCATGTAGATGTTTACAAAAACTCTGGATGACAAGTTTTGAGTAAGCTCTGAGTGTGACGTATATAGAAACTTCCAAAAAACAATAGTGAATCGAGCTGTGCATCATCCGACTCACACACTTAACTCTGTTCGCCTCGTCAACTACGCGTTTGTGTACAAAGTCGATAGGACTTTGGGATGATCGTGTTGAGAGGTTTAACGTCAACAGAATTGCGGAAACGGCCTTACATGTGCGTTAACGTACGTTTTCCGACCTTCGTCGTTGCGTGTGTGTGTTTTGGGTGTGTGTGTTGGAGGTGTTTCTTTCTTTTGTGCGCTTGCTTGCTTGCTTACTTTTTGACACGATGCTTTAAAAGACTTGTCCATCATGTTAAATGTTGCAAAATGTTTTCAAGCTGTCATCGGTAGGTTGAGGAATAAAAGATATTCATCCAAGCTGCCATAATAGAGTAAAGGTTGAGGGCTGAATTCTTTATGTCAAACGTCTTTCCTCATTACGCTGTCACTGCGCGTGACTAGGCACAATGGCATAACATAATGTGGCCCGCAGCACGCGATATTTCACGACTTGTCATAATTTACAAACTGCAGGTTGCTGCGGTTGTACTATTTATTATCAATGAGCTGGCTATAATGTTTTGATGCATGTCGAGTCGTTAGCGTATTTGAGCAATTTTGATGAGCGTAGTGGCCCCTTCTCTTTAGCACGAATTTATGAACAACAAGCAAGAAATTATAACACCAACAGACAAAAAAAAAAAACTTATTTAATTTCAACTCCATTCTCATTGTGAAACATTCCGTGCATCTTTGAAACTCTATGCGCCAGTCACGCAGGCGTACTTAGCAAGAATTATTCACTGTCTCGATTAAAATTCCGAAAGAAAGATAGCCGAATCCTCTCGACAAGGAAAGGCTAACGTGAGCGAGGGGGTGGGGGGAAATTGAGCTGCATGGCAGGGGAGAACGCATATGCAGTCACGCACCGTCAAATTACCCGGGCAGAGACCCAGCTGGCGAGGTGCCAACTTTCGCTCCACGACTCAGCTGTTCGAATCATCGCGTAAGTGCTCTTTCTTTCATTCTCATCACATTATTATCATCTTGGTGCTACCGACGAATTCCCATTTTCGCGATCTTTTTCTCTAGCAAGCCCACTCGAGCATAAAAGCTGAATTTCCAAGGTAATGACGCATTCCCGCTAGCCCCTACCGCCTCCTCAACCCCCTCCCTTCCCCAGCGTTTTCGCCTGTGGAAGCCGAGTTTGCGTCATTGCGTCCGTGTGGACTCGGGGTGCTCTTGATTAGACGTGATGGTTGAATACATTAGCATCGATTAAGATGGACATTTTAATCGAAAATACACACCTTGAGAGATAAGAGACCGGCGCAGAACAATGGACGGTCGGCGAAGATCGTGATTAGAGCGGGCATCATGATGTTTGCAACCCTTCCGGCTGAAATTGGCTGAATGCTCTTCATCATAATCACGGAAGACCGAGCTCTTATTGTGACACAATTTGAGATATTATTGTGCAGGAAGTTCCTGCCCCTCTCCCCTCATCCGCGTCGGTGAAAATGCAAATTTGTTTTGTCCCTTGATCATAAACTAGTCTTGATACACTGAGAGAAAAAGTATGTCATATTTCTTTCACCCTGTACTTCATCAAAATCATTATTCTTTTTGTTAGCAAGGGTCGTGCTACAGATGGTTTTAGAATGAAAGTTACGAAATTGCTTTGCAACATATCTTACAAATTTCTCACTGCCCTTTAAATCTTTTGTCGACCAAAGCTGCGTCTTATCGCTAGCAAATGGCTTTGACTCGTGGGTTATGGTATGTTTAGGTCAATGCGTGGACATTTCGTGTGTGTCGACGGTGGGTGACGAAAATCCATTTACGTCACGTAATGGACCAATGGTGTGCGTTCGTTATTACCACACTTTAAACATAACTACACTTACACACATATGATCTTGGCCCTGTTTATCCGCTAAGCGCGGTAACCATGGATGTACTCACGAACGGTGCCACGCTCTCACGAACGGTACCAACCTGCATGCTAGGGAACATGAGGTCGACGTAATGTGGCAACCTACTCTTATTCCAGGTGACCCCTCCCCCACTTCTTGCCAGCCACCTCAGTTTCCGAAAAAAATGCAGCCCTCTTGTGGCGGTTACGATTTATCCCATGATCCCATTCACCTGAAACCGATTACCGCGAATCATAATGTTTCCAGTAGAGCTAAAATAGGTTACAGAAATGAGACAAATTGTCTATTACCCGGGTTTTTATTGTGAGGGATTTCTCCGGATCAGGTTTATTTCAACACTATTTCACCTCGGTTGCGAAGGATTCTTTCTAAAACCTCCTTTTCTAATACATTTTTTGTGTTGTTTTTGTTTTGTTTTTTTTTCATCTCTGCTCCCCAGCTGATTGCAGTATTCTCCCACAGCCTCGGTTTGAAGACGTGGGGAACGAAAGGACAAATGGAGGAAAGCTGGAGTGGATTTTGGTCACTTATCGTGTCAAGATCGCGACTTGTTTTGCAGTGATTACCAACCAGAGGCCAACGTATCAATCGACAGGATACCGTGATGTGTTGCTCGGGGAAACACATGCAAACTGCGACGGAAAAGTGAAAATGCGGTCGTTATATTATGCAAACCATTTGTTTCGGGTGAGGGTGAGCCCCGTGCAATCAGCTACTCGAAAAACAAAACAAGATCGCTTCTGGACATAAGGCGAGGGAGAACCGCTTTGGTCCATCTAGGAGAGGACAATTTGATTTTCTCCTAATCGAGATGAAATTGACTTGTTTTTCTTCTGGCGGGAACACATGTTTGGAGTTTTTTGCCCTCGGTTTCTTCTTCTTCTCTTTCCGAGTCGCGCCAAAATGACTCGGCATGGTCAATTCTGATCATCTATCGCATTCTAACTACGAGGAAGCCATGGACATTCCTTCCCATCGACTCTTGTCATCCTTACACGAGGATTACTCTCTGCACGTGTATGTCTCGTTTTCATCTTTTTTTTTTCTCTAGCTCTCTTAGTTTTTCTTCTCCTCCTCTCCCTCGAGCGCGGAGTCGTAAGGAATACACCGACCATGTGAAATATCAACAACATATCTTGACCTTTATCCCAGGGTCTACTAAAGCATCTCCGGGATGCGGCTACCGTGCGGTACACATACAAAAAAAAAAGAGAGAGAAATATATACTTACTAAGAGATAGAGAGAAAAAAAGAAAGGGACTGTGCACGGCTGGTGTACAGAATATGAACAAGAGCTGCAGCGTGTCGTTTGGTCGATCAGTTGACTAATCAATGATTGATTGATTGATTGATTGATTGATTGATTGATTGATTGATTAGATGTTGAAGTTATATACCATAAAGCACAACCATAACATCGTACTCAGTATACAGGGCTTTCAAAACATCTATTCTGGAAAGGGGGAACGGAAGACCTCAATGAAACATCTTCCTTCCACAATGATGAGAAGACAGACATATTGTCATCTCGTCATCACATCGGCTGCTTTGCCTCTTTCAGTCTGTGTGATGAATGACGGTCGCAAGTCGGAGCGGTTGCAAGTTTGGGCGAAAAATGCGCCAAACCCCCACGTGCATGGCTGGCTTGGGAGAAACAAGGACGGGGCATACATTATCTGTCCTTGCCTGTTTGCGGTAATCGCTTCTGAAAAGGTTAATGCCAATATCAATATGAGCCCGTGCAGTGTCGGGTTCTGGCGGTGACGTACGCGCTTTCGCTTCGTAGTCGCAACCCAACAACAGTAAAAATTATTGTGGACGATGCACGCAACCGGCGGCCAAACCTCCTCGTCGGCCTCATATGGGAATGTGCCACTACGACAGCGGTGTATCATTTTCTTCTCGTCATAGTTTCTTGTACGGAGATCAGTAGTACTTTTCAAGTTGGAGGTCTTGTGGTATAGACTCAGAGGCTATGCGGACTGAAGATCATGGGTTCGAATCCCATCCGGCGCTCCCTTCACCCATGTGTATGCCGAAAGGCTCCTGGCAGTTATGTTTTGGTGGTAATCGTAATAACAAAGCAAGCTGGAATAGTAGCCATTACTCTGAAGAGGCTGCTCTTGGTGTATATGAATATTTCATTATCATTTTCAGTATTATTACCATCACCATCATTAAAAGATTATCATAATTATCGCTACCACTAGTAGTACTTCTACTATTACTATCATAATCATTACTTATCTAATCATTGTCATTAATACTGATTTTGTTGCATCAGTAGTCGAATACGCGGGAAAGTTGTAATGTCAAGTGATTACACACACTGTGCACACGCCAACCTCATGTATCCATCGACGCGGAAAATATACATTTTGATTCCCGCTCAAAACAAGCCAACTCAGTGGTTCACCTCCAAAGCGCTGTCACGCTCCAGCTGTATCGAATACGCAGGGGATGTCGAGCTATCGAGGGGATGTCGAGCTATCGAGGGGAGGTGGGAAATGGTATAGGAAGACCTGGCAACGTAAAATCTGTCCACATAATCCAATGACGCATTGCTATTATTTGATTCGATACGCCGAGATACTTTGGCTGCGGTATATGCACATTCTGGCAACATTTAGTCATTTGGGCGGTCAGAGCAAATGCACTGTAACATGGGCGTTGAATTTCCAGCAGTAGCAAAAACAACAGTAGCAACGACAAGAAAGCAAGAGACAGAAGAACATCGCTGACTGCGCTTCACTCAATTGGAGTACACCAACCTGTAACATTATTTGTGATCCCCCCTGGGTGTATTAAATGCACTGTTTCATCTCTGTAAAGCCATGTATTTGTTTGAGCACAAGACTGATTACATCGCATATCACCAAATTGCCATTGTGCTCAAAGGGAATATATCTAAAAACATCCTAGCTGGTCTGCACCACTTCAATAACAAGCATTTTGCATGCAGATTACGATCATAATTCGTTTATCCAAAAGAAATGGTCCGAATAAAGAGAGATGGGTGAAGTTCTTTCTTCCCCTGACAAACGATCAAACGTTATTTGTGAAATTGGCAGACTGGAGTTTGGGCTTTGTTTGACAGAGCTGATGGGACCACGAGCCAGACAAAAAACAGTGAAGATGGCAGCGCATGGAGGAGGGTGAGGAATGATAAATGGTTACGAGCGACGACCCACGCTGATCACACTCCCCATTTCACTGATGTCATTTTGACAACAACATCTTAAAGGACTGTCGGATCCCAAATCGGTATCTCCTCCGTTTCTTTTCCAGCATTTCGTCTTCAGACGGAGCGCGGAATTCGTTTCATCCCGGACTTCAGGTGTGACAAGAAAACGATTAGCATATCCATCACCGTTTCAACGTCACTGTCGAAGTGCCTCGCTGCGCATGCGTCCGGTGCTGGTAACGCTACGGGTAGTCATGGAGATATTCACGCGGTGCAGAAGGGCGGTAAAATTTGTTGTCTGAATTAAGAGAAAGGATCGCGGACGACGATTTGGGTTTTTTTTTTCACGAGTTTGATTTTTCTATATCATATGTTTCTTCAACATAGACAGATGTTGCAACTTTGAAGAGGGTGGTTGCAGCCGAGACCACAGCGAGACAATAATGGTGCTGGCCGGATAAGTAACCTGCAACATTAAGCCGCTTGATATTGCGTAGTTATCAATCTTTCGATGTTGCCTGAAAATTCCGTTCCACCTGGATTCATGTCATTGGCATGGGATTCATAAATCGTCAATGTTGCGTATGCTCGCAATGACTCCATGCTGCATTCGTGTAAAGCGACTACACAGTAGAGTCGCTGGGCATGATTGTATGTGGACGAGAGTGGAGGGATGTCCGCTTGAAGTGATGAGATTTTCTGGGAATGTGAACGAGAGTGGGGTCTGACGAGAAAATGAGTGGTCTGGCAACGACGAGACGACCGCTACTTCGTCACCACCCAATTCCCTCCGCGCGTGGACTTAACCCCGAGATCCCCGATATCGATCCCCTTGTATCAGCGATTTAAACGCAAAAAGAAGTGCATTATTCCAAGGTCATGTGCAAAATTCGCGGTCTCATAAATTCGAGACGCCACCTGTTTCTTGTTGGAAACTCACGGTACAGATCGGACTGCGTGTAAACACTGTTAATCCACGCCAGCATGCCGATGGGGTCCCTCATGTGATGTACCCACGTGACCTTGCCATCCCCCCACGGAGAGTAGGGTGACACGACGAGAACGGGATTCATGTTGTACAGAGGTCAAAGCTGTCGTGCAACTCACATCCATCAGAGCGCAGTTATGTGGCCTGTCTGCAAACGGTCTAGCATATTGAAATTCTTCTTTCGTGTCGATTAAAGAGTCTTACAGATACGTCAGGTCAAACACGGGAGGAAAGCATGCGTCACAGCTTTCAAAACGATTAATTCGTCATTTCCAAAGTGCAACGATTTCAACTGTCTCCTTCAAACAGACGACATGGTCAACTTTGGTCCAAATGTCCACGTGTTAGTCAACAATAGTAACGAGTTCTTATCGTGAGCTTAGAATGCGCCTGACATTTGTACAGATAACTCCGTAAGCAGATTTTATGAGTCAAGGTGAAGTCTTGCAGTCGTAGTTTCTTTAGGCGAAGTAATTAGAGTAGCACTCTGGCGTATCATAAGTAATCAGCGGAACATTTTAGAAATGGCATAAGCTTGTTGACGGTGGGGTAGTAATCTCAGTGATATCTGGATACATTTGTGCTGTTATTGGTAATAATAATCTTGTGGAAATAGTGGTAGTGGTAGAAGTAGCAGCACTTCTCGCAGATGACTTCTTCGTAATAGCGATTAAAATTTGTAAAAGCTAAAAATATTAAAGACAGTACCAATCGTAGTTCCAGAAGTATTATCAATTATCAGTTGCAGTAAGAGAATTATAGTAATATCAATAATTGTTACCCAAGCGGCTGTGCTGATGGATTATGGAGTGTAACATTTGAAAGTGTCTGTCATTGTGGGGAACAAAGATCATAGAAACAGTTATATTTGGTAAGCTTCTTGAAATGTATATCAAGGGAAAGGAGACGGGCCATTGAATTACAGAGAACCGTGACGAGGTATACGCAGGTCTTGGAGCCCAGTATGTCCGACGATGAATTAGTGCGCGATAAAAATATGAAGCGTTTATCATACGCACATGCCTATATGGTGCACTTTTGAAAGAAGATCTTCAACTTTTATTGCGAGGACAGGCCGAGTCTATATGAAATGAAATTACAAAGCATAACTTTTGTCTCACGTTACGGAGGACAAGAATTCATTGCAGGGGAAAACATTGATGTCGTATTAATCATTCGTCGACGTCTGTCTTCTGTGGATGATGAATGCAGGTTAGTAAGGGTCGCTTGGAATAAAAGTCACGTGAGATAACACGGTAACAAAGAATGTTAGAGGACAGCGAACCTTGAAGTTCAAGCTGGTATCTGTATATGTATATGCATTATATATATGTATCTGTATATGTATATGTATTATATATATATGTATCTGTATATGTATATGTATTATATAAATATATGTATCTGTATATGTATTATATATATATGTATCTGTATGTGTATATATATAGTATAGGTATATGTATTTGTATATATATGTACTATGTATAAGTATAAGTATAAGTATATTATGTATGTATAAAATAATTATATATCGAGATCGAGAGCAACGTCCGCCTCAGTCTAATTTCTTTCAGTATAATATAATTATATGTATATATATTCATTCAATATAAGTTTATTCACAATAAAACAAGAACATGCAGCTCAAAAGCTGAAATTGTTCATTTTACAAAACACTTACGACATTTTAGTGTCTATGCATTTAATGCATTTTAATGTATATGAATGTATATATATATATATATATATATATATATATATATATATTATACAGTATATGTATATATATATATGTGTGTGTGTGTGTGTGTGTGTCACATCCCATTCTAAAAATCTAACTCAAACTAGCCAAGATTGAGTGAGGTATAAAAGCAAGTGCTGCTTCATTGTAATAGTTTTGGATAGGGCTTTAGCATCAAATCACCTAAAACAAAAACAAAGTACATCAAAATGATAATGGTAATAAGAACGATAGTATGATAACAAAAATCCGTCGACATAAGATATCTCTATATGAGGTTTCTTTTTGTTATTGTTTTGTTTTTTCGCTGAAGGTAAATACGGCCCTTCTAACTGTCCAATGTATTGCTGCTGAAAGAAAAAAGAATCACAAAAGATTTACATACTTTGTTAAGCATTCACAGAAGTCTTTGTCATTTTGTATTTCTGCAAATGTTCATATAATACAGCATTATACTACCATCCCAAAATTACAAGAAAAAATATAGGTAGCGTAGAATAGCCACAAATTAATAGATAAAAATAATATTCCGTGACATTTGTCGAAACCTTTCGATCACATGAGCTGTGGGGCGTCTCCCTGTCAGACCAATTTGAAAAGAGACATTTTTTTGAAAAACTTTTGTGGGTGGCTTCCCCCTAATGTTATCTTGAATGCTTGAGGTCGTTAATACATGCCCGTCTTGTGTTACAACACCCCAAGTCCCTGTGTAGCGCGGAAGAAAAAAAAAGACACAGACAACGTACATAACTATGTCAATATCATTTTTCAATTCTCTGAAACGCCCTCACTTCACATAAACCATGCTCTCCGGTAGCGGCCCGAGAGAATTGACGAACTTTTCTACGTCTTTTCGGATTCATTGAGACACATATTCAGTCTCTGACAGGATCAAAGTAAACAAAACAAACAAATAAATTTCGAAAATAACTAATAAAAAATACGTAGACCACCATCAAAATGATAGGGAAAACGCGGCCAACGTTTTGCCATGAATCTCCCGCCAGTAACACGCACCAAATACCTTGGCGCCTACTACGTGACGCTAACGCAAAGTTGCATTTTGCGCTCCACAATGCGAATGAGCGCGCATGGTATATGCGATGGTGCTAGTATACTTGGGTGACCCGCACCTCGTCATAGTTAATGTTTGCGCATATTTGAATCACATTTCGCCACTGAAATTCTTTGAAATCCAACTCACATACAGGAAAAATGCTGAAAATTCCAATGGAATCACAAGCTCACTGATCGATATCGAAAATTAGCAGCTATCGTCGTCAAACGCGAACGATGCGAAATAGCTGTGCGCTAAGGAAGGGGGCCCGCAACTCGTCACCCGCGCTCCCATAGACAAAGCACGTAAAAGATGCGTGCGGGGACAGTGGTGATACTTATAACACGTAGGGTCCTATTCCGATTAAAATTTCCGATTTTCGCGAAAAACTGTTCGGTTTTCACCAAAATTTGCTTGGCCCTGCCAATTTTCAAGCATACTGAACACAGTCCCGGGCATAAATTTTTGTTTAGTGCGCTTAAAACAATTTTAAGCGGGGTGACGGTATTCGGGCCCCTGACGAGGTGCGGGTACCTCGCTATACAGTGCGCTGTCAAAACTACGGCGTTTGATTATCCGTTGTTTGTATGCATCAGTTTAAGAATTGGTGTTGTGGTGTTATTTTTTTTTTCTTTATGTGTTTTTATAGTTCCATTGATATCAGATTGGTAAACGCAGACTGATTGATTCAGTATACACCAACTACCATTTGGAGCACTTAGGTTATAGCTGCTTTCGCAGGTTGGAGAGGGAGAGAGCGGGAATGAGATAGAGAGGGAGCCCACTCCAAATGACCTCAACACCCGAACTATTAGCCGGAGTTTGAAGAGAGGGGCAATTACTCGAATCCCAAGGTGGTACTGGTAGGATGGGGTCGCTTGAGGGGGTGATTGGGGATGGGTTAAGGAAAGGGGATAGGAGGAGAGGCGATCATCGAGGAACTCCCCGATTCAACCCGCCTTCTCTTTCTCGATCCTCCTATGCTATTGTTCGAGGCATGTCACATTTTATCAGCCAAGGTTTTCGCTCAGAGTCAACTTGGCACTTATGCCCGCTCATGACCGCAACATCGACACCAGGGCGGTGACGGGAGTGGGGCGAGCCCCGCAGGACTGGCAGGCTCGGCGCAAGGATCCGCCTTTTCCCCACTCCAATGTGAATGACGGTATGATAACAACCGCAACATCAACAACCGTCAAAACATATTGTGTTTTTGACTGTGACTCCAGTGACACTTGTGGCAGCCACACAGCTAATCGTTTCACACCATTTTGTGGTAAACATGATACAGTACACCAATACTCCTTGCTACAATCGCTTTGTTGCACATCATCTGATCAAATCAAATCAAATCAAGTCTTGTTTTGAATAGCACAAATTCGTTCATATGCATCTAATACAACAAATCGATCAAATTAAAAACATATAAACATACATTTTGAAAGAGAGGAGAAAAAATAGCAAGAGCATTGCATATGAAACTATGCATTCAAAAATCATTGCGTTATTGGAAAATGAAAATTTTGAAATGAAGAGACATAATTTGAGTTAAAAAAATATTATAGGAAAATGGCATTTACTTTGTCATTGCCATTGCAGAGAATTTGGAAAACGTTTCTAGTTTTTGATATGCTGATTTCATGACAGTCTTCGTCTCCCTAATAAAGTTTCATCCTCAGGTTCGACAATAAGAGAGAGTCTCTATAGTTTCTCCCACTCTATGACAAAATCAAAGTAATCCAATGAAATATATCTCCTTTCATATCTCTCCTATCAGCCCTCCCCGTTAACATTTGACTCAAAGGAATGGAAGGAGAAGTGGAGTCTCTTTATGTGTCCATGTGTGTGAGAGAGGGAAGAGGGGAAAACAACAATAGAGGAGGAAAGATTGAAGGAGAGCGAAGAGGGATGAGAGAAGATGTTGGCTCCAAGACGTATTGGGAGGATTTCTACCGCTATCCGCACCAGACATTCTATAGAGACAGCATGACGCACGTGCAACACGGGCACATTGTTGCGCCACATATCGTGTATTTATCTAGTCATCCAATCATATGCCGCGAAATTTGTCTCATTTTGTAAGCCGTTCTCTTTCGGATGAAGACTGCTCATAAGTCAGTGACAGAGTATCTTCCCTTTGGTCTCCTAACTTGGGGAATGCTTTCCAATCCTATCCCATACATAGCCCTCAATTGTTATCATTTTGTTCTATCGAAGTAGGTATACTCTGCCTCCCTGGTCGGACAATAAGTGTGGACTGATCGAAAATGAGACCGGAGTAGAAAAAAAAAAGCAACGGAGTTTGATCGGTTTTGAGCCCGTCCAAGGTCCGCCTAGATTCGGACCTGGAGAACGTGGTTTCCGTGAAGACAGACAGTTTGTCGACAGGAGGTGTTTGCACGGAACGTTGCTATGGACGCGAACACGTATTGACGTGCAGCAGTTCATTGAAATCTTTAACCGTGCGCGAACTAGTGCAACATGTGATATTTACTCTGCGGTTTAGATTTAAAAAAAAAATGGGGGAAAAGACTCGAGAATAGTGCCTTTCGTATCCAATCTTGTGACCGTTTAAAGGAGAAAGGGTTTTGGATTACGTCTCGTTCTCGAGTGGATTGCGAGGTACAAAATTATTACAAGATAATCTCCTCATTGAGTTACTTTTTTATCTTTAATCCATCGGAGGTCAGGAAACCAAGATACTGCCTTGTTGTTGAGGTTTGATTGGTGTTGAACTGAGGGAGCAATGGTAGGAGCGGAAAAGATCGACGACAAAGAAAGAGAGAGAAAAATATCTTGATTTTTCTTGGAGCACTATGAACCCACTTGTGTTCGCAAACCTCTGCTCACAGCTCCCCCCCCCCCCCCCTTCACCAGTTCTGTCGTCCCGTTATTTGGGAGCCCCTCTGAACGAGGGGAGTTGGACAAAAGATGAATAGAGGGGAGACAAGGTGCTGGGATTCTAACAGAAGTCTTACATGGCTCTACCAGAAACAGATCGGATTATTTACCCCTCCCCTGGACGAAAGAATGAGTCGCATTAATTAGAGACCAGAAAAAAAAATACAGTACATTGAGATTTCGACATGGGGTTATTGTCAAACAAGAGGGTGCTTCTCCGTGGGTAGGCTCGGCTCTATCAGGGGGAGTAAGGTTGAACAGTGGAGAGGGGATGGAGAGAAAATGACAACAACAACAACAACAAAAAGCGAAAAGGGAAGGGTAATGGGATATATCCCCTAGACGATGTTTCTTCACTATGATTATTGTGCATGTACATGTAGGGTTTCAGAAAATGGAACTGTTCCGTCTGAACAGACAATTTACTTTGTTGTTACTGTTGTTGTTGTTGTTGAACAAAGGGTAAGAACAGGTTGGTGAAATGGGTGCCAGTATTTATAGATGATTCTTCTTTCTTTCTTTCTTTCTTTCTTTCTTTCTTTCTTTCTTTCTTTCTTTCTTTTTGTTCCTTTCTTTATTTCTTTTCCAGGTGTGTAACCTCTTCCCGACACGACAAAAGTCGAATGATTGATTATGACTTTGAAATGTGAATTTGAACCGAGCAGTGCTTTGATAAACAGCCGCCTTCCGCTGTGAAAAAAACAAAAACAAAAACAGAGAGCAAAAAACCAAGAGGGGGTATTCCCGAACGCTGTTCATCGCACCAAATTGTTGGTATGACCGAATGACTGGTAGTCATGTCCTCTTCACATAACGTTACGCGAACATTTTTATTGCGTTTTTTAATAATCATTTACGCCATATGAAGGCACTGTCAAGTTAAAAGGGGGAGGGGTCGACGTACAATGACAGTCCGTGTCACTTAGCATCCTTTTCTCCCCTTTCTCTGGTGCAACGAACTTGAAATGCGATATGACATAAATTTTATAGCAGAAAACGTTGGCATGGTGACCAGAAGGACCGCATGTGCAGAAGACTCACAGGTGTTTGAGTGTGTGTGTGTGTGTGTGTGTGTGTGCATGCGCTTGGTTAATGACCCCTCTCGACATAGAAAAGAAGAAGAAAGGAAGAGAAAACGATGAGAAAAGGGAAGGGTAAATCTTTATCCCCCCAAGCGTCTGAGAAGTATGAAATCAGCATTCTGAAACATTAATTGTGTGCCACTCTTGGGAGGTAATACTGATAAAGTGGAGCTAACAATAGTGCTGTGTTGGGGTTGCCATTGTCACACGATAGGAAACCGGATCTACAGCGACTTTACGTAGTAAACACACCGTGGCGTAACAAAGATATCATAGTTGAGATAAATCGCCTTTCATCTACAATCAACGCGCACCTTTTCATCCGAAGTGGGAATCCGAATAACTCTCTGCTTTCAGATCCCCATCGCCTGTACATCAATCTCTTAAGGAAAATTTATTTTCAAACTTCAAATTAAGTCAGGAAACGAAATAGGGGACTTTTTTTTAACTAGTTCGCATTATCCTATTAGTCCCACATCGTTAATATCCTTGTTGGTGCTCATCAAGAATGGTGTTCATCAAGTGTTGGAGACTTCAATTACATAAGCTGAGGCGTGTTTCTTGCTTTGTTGAGTTTGTGTTAAAAATGAAAATAGGAATTTTTGTTTTTGTCCCGCCTCACCTTTCTTTGTTTGTCTATAATCCATCAGACCGCTAGTAATGAAAAAAAAAATGAAAAATGGCGCCTGAAATTAGTTTCCGCCCTGCCATGGCTAATGGAGTGTGACTATATATCTCTCGCATTTGTTGCAGTTTGTGTGTGCGTTAAAGTTCCATCTGCTATCGTTTGACTAATTGGTCATTCTGAGTGGATGCGTACCTGCTCGTTTATGTGTGTGTGTGTGTGTGTGTGTGTGTGTGTACTTGCATGTTGTCCTTTCTGAAAAAAAAATAGAAGTAGATTAATCACCGATAGTGGAGTGGCCTTCGATCATAACGGGTCTGCGTACAGCGGGCGAGGTCAGAATAATTAGTGTAAAAATATGCACCTACCATCCTGAAATTGGATGACAACAATTCGTAATTCTAGACAGACATACTGTTCATATATATGTATATATATATCCCAGTACCTATATACCTCCCTTGGGTGACCTCCTTCCCCGTGTATCGTGTTATATGGTAACAAAATTGTATGAGATGGCAAATTAAGTGGCAAAGCGCCATTTTGACGATGTCATGTTAGGGGAGTTTGTTCGTGGTAATGTGCTGAATATCTCATTCCCCCGCTGACGCCGAATGTCCCTTTTCTCTCCATGTATTCATTTATCTTTCATAATGTTCTTTTTTTTTCTATATATGTGTATATATATATATATATATACATCTGAAATATATTATACATATATTCATATAAACGTGTTTGTTCAACTATCTATCCGTTTGCATATTATGTCTATCAATTTCTCGGGTGATCTCCACTAATGCGAGGAGGCGGTGCGTATATTAATGCACACAGGTTCAGTCGCACGACGTATAGAAATAATCACCTATAGGCTGAACACAGTGCATTAAGCCCATAAAAATATACTGAAGAGAAGAAGCTCGCTTGTATAAGATGTGCGCCTAGCTTCGTTTCCTTCTCCTCGATGAATTTTTCGTGGAATATTGATTCGAAATTCAATAATGTTGTCTGCTGTGCTAAACTAGCAATATGTATTCCAGATGTGACAGTGTTGAACTCTAAACGAGGTTGCTGGTTGAAGAATAATGTCGTGCGAGCTTGGCTTGCGCCTTCCCAAACCTTCTTGCCCGCGCTTTCTTTTAATTTGGCGGGAAATCTATTAGCATTATTTCTGTAGCACTCCGTGTTTTGAATTTTTGTTTCAGCGTATTTGTGTCTGTGTTTAGAATTTTATTTTCGTTATTTGAGTCTTTTGCGTTCATCGAGATTGAATTCTGTCGAGAAACTGTTTTTTATAATGTGTTGATTTCCGACAGTTACATTGTAGTCTTGACAAATGTGTGGGACTGAAAATGCTTATGCGCATACTTAACACACCCTATATTTAAAAACTTTGTTTGAAACAAAGGCAGAAAACCAAAATAAAACGGGTATATGTGTTGCATTTCAGCACTCGCCTAAATGCAACTTGATTTTTCTGTCCGATGTCAGAAGATGAAAGTGTGATATTTGTAATAACTGATTTCGTCTGCTTCAGCCCCAATACTTCAATACTTAAGCAGCACAATAGAGATTATATACGAGATTAGATGTTCACACTTTTATCTTGCCTTGATCCTTATCGACTAATCCACGCGTCCAAATGATTTAAGATGCATGTTAGATTTTTCACGATCTATCTTTCATCTATTCCTCTGTCTCTCTCTCTCTGTATTTTTTTGTTACCATGGTAACTTACCACCGTTTGCTGTGGGGTTATTCCTGGGCTTGGCTCCAAGGAAGGCCAGATTCACGTTTGCTTTCCTGCCGTCGATGATGGGGTTAGCTTCTTTCGTCGCTAGCTCGGCTTCCCGCTGGTCTGACATGGTAACCTTGGTAACGAGAAAAGTCCAGAAAACCATGATGAATGATAATGATGAAAGACAACATTGCGAATGAAACAAAAAAGTCATAACGTTTCTATTATCAGATGATTAGATGTTTAGGCCTACGTCTTAAAACATAATTATCGCAACTATGAAAATTATGATGTGATGTTACAAATGAGCGTAGTCGAAACAGTAATAATATTATAACCATTGTTATTCTCATCATTGTCATTATTATTCTTACTACTATCATTATCACTATCATCATCATCACCATCATCATCATTACAATCACCATTATAATCAACATTATTACCATACATAACTGTCATAGCCATCAATGAAAATCTTATTCTATATAATGCGCACTATTTTTGCCCATTGAGGTGAAAACTGCTTTGTCTGTACCATGACGCTACATTCTTGAATGGGGAGGGTGTGAAGTCGCCTGTTTTAGAAATAAAATGCCTATCAAAAATAGCAGGCGTTGGATGAAGGGGGTTGTCGATATTGACACATTGGTAAAGACGGCCACAGTGTACCCCCATCTAGCTGCTACAGGACCGTCATTGTAAAACGGCTCATATGCATTCTAATGGTGACGCTTATTTTGACAGATATTATCATCTGTATTACATTCATCGCCGTGCTTTCTTCGGAGGTAAATTATTCAACAAGATTAAACCATTTCCATTTGCCCATGTCGAATTACCATAACAATAGAGGATATAGATACACGAAGAGCAGTCTTCCGTGTAGTGAAATGTTTGTCAGACCTTCATTATTATTTCCCTCTTTCTTTCTTTTTTGTTCCCTTTCCTTTGTTGCTTTTGATCAATCTTTCCCGTGACGTCCTAATAAAAAAAAATGTATCTCATTTATCCCCCCCCCCCCCCCAAAAAAAAAAAAAAAAATGGTCCCTTAAAGGTCGACGCATCAGTGTGGTTACGAACCAAGTACTGCAAAATATTGTTCTTGTTCCGGGTGCGTTGCCATGGTACGAGAACGCAGTGAGTCAAATCATCTGCCGGAAATGGCTCCATTTCATTCAGGAATGCAATTGTTCCAACTCTTCCCTCTTTTTAAAGTGTATACCTCTGCTGTCGACAAGTTGTGTATAGACTATGTGTAGCATTCGAATCCGTATTACAGACATTAAAGACCCACTGTGCTTTTTTTTTTTTGGGGGGGGGGTTATATCATTTGATAGTCAAAGGTCATCACTACACACGCGAAGGGCATTTTGCAGGCCCAAAACCACTATTTCGGCGCAATTGGTCAAAAATCGTGTCGCTTATGTTCCTACTCATCTAGGAGAGATAAAAAGCTCTTTCAAAATGCCCCTGTCATTTTATGTGATGTTAAGGGACATATAAACAAAAACTGAAATCATTTCGAAGGCGAAATTATACCACTAAGCCATTGGTGGAGGGTTAAGTTCGGCCAACAGGCTTAAAAGTGCATGTCGCCAACGATGATTTTTAATGTTTTCTCAACTTTGTGGGAAAATATGAGCATAAAGAGGAAGCTTACTCACGGTTTCAGACAAGTGGCTTAAGGTTCTATGAAAACCTAACACAACTTTTTAAACTAACCATTCTTTATCAACAAAATAACTGATGGAAATGTGTCGCCAGATCCGCTGAAACCTACGTTACCATCTTTGTACTGCCAACTTGGTTATGCTATTACAGTGAGTACTACACAATTGTATTGTTTTTCTGACCGAAAGGGGTGTAAGTTTATGTTAAAAGATATTTCATCACTCAGCTTCAAAAGACATGCGACTGCTAATCTCGCAAATATAGATTTTAAAAAGGTAGATTTAAGAGAAGTAACATACGTTACCATCTTTGTAAAAAGTATGAAGGTGCATGGCTCCGAATGATTGTTCTAGAGTTGAGACTAATGGAGTAGATTGTCGTCATACCCATGGGTGGCAAAAGATTCATTATTATGTTGCTAACTTATACGATTTAATCCACAAGTGTAACATACGTGATGTAACTTACGTTACCACCAAATGACAGAAAGCTTAAGTACACCGTTAATTACCACCTAAATGTACATTTCTCGAATCTGTGCCGTCGATTTGAGGTCATGGGATAGCTCAGCAACTTCTTTCAATGGCATCTTGAGCATTGGCAGCGCGCAAAATACCTTTACATGATGTGTTGAAAAACTGAGTAAGTATTTGATTGTTGGAAATGTGTTGTTGTTTTTCATAGAATCATGCTTTACTTCTGTTTATTGTGTCTTTATTAAGTCAGTAGATTCCACCGTAAAAATCCAGTTATTGCTTTGCTGTACAGGTTTATTCTTTTGAAATAAATCACTCAATTTATTACGTAACGTATGTTTCAAATTTTGGTAACGTAAGTTTCAAGATGTTGTCATGTTGATAACAGACAATCCACAGAAAAGCCCATTTAATTTGAGACAATTTAATTGTTGCAGTTATGATGTTGATGAGTTTCTCCGTCAAAACATATCAAATTCATTTACAGCTGTATGTTCTTGTTTGTTAGGAGGATGCAGTAAAAGGGGACATAATCATAGTATCTTTGAAAAAAAATCGTTTGGTGGGCGTTGATGTTCAACTTGGCTTTAATGATGTCATATTCCAGGTTTAAACAATGAATTTAACATTGTTTTAAGAAAATTCAATGAATAGCTAATAAACTTAGGGATTACGCAGATCTCTACTTCAAAACTATTGGATCAGGTCCCTGCATTAATATAGTAACGTAAGTTTCTAGTTTTGGTAACGTAAGTTTCATCAATTCATGTCACTGAAAAAGGATATTTTAGAGAATGTGCGTGGATAAAAATAACATTCAATTGTTCTAGAACTATAGTTGAAGGAATTCCATAGGGAAATAAGTCTTTTCAATTATATTTATCTTCGCTTATCATAAATCAATATGGTGACTTACTACTACCTGACTATTTTCAACGGAGAAAATTAACTCAAATTTGTGTCATTATATTGTTGATGATCTCAAAGTGAAGAAAAACACACTTTGAATGAAGAAAAGGTAACAAAAATACATGTGCATTAAAGAAATGTAATTTTAACTATTACTGAGTATACCATCATAGATCAGGCCTACATGATAATAATAATGCTAATAATAATTATAGTGATGTATGTTTCAGTAAGATATATGTTTAAGACATCAACATTTTTTGTTCTTCCTTCTCGTTGAAGTTAATGCAGTTGCAATGGGGAAGAGCAGTGCTGAGATTAAAACCCCATATATAGGGAACGTATAAGCTGCAATCAGATTGGCGAAAAATCATATCTCTAAGCAAAGATTCAAGAAAAAAAAATTAACCCGTCGCGTAGTTGACAAAAAAAGAAGCAAAGTCACGCATCTTTTTTTTTTTTTATTTACCCTACCAGGGTAACTATAGGAGAGGGGGTTCGAGGTCCCCCGCCCCTTTGCCAGCAGTCAAAATATAAACAAAAGGAAATAAAAAGAAAAAATGAATCGCAGAATCCTCCTCCCCAGTTTGAAATAAACAAATAAAAAAATATGAAATTTGGCTTGTACTGGCAGCATAGAATTAAGCTGAAGCCTTTCTTTATATTTCTTCAATTTTCTTTTCTTTCTTTTTTTTTTCTTGCTTGTCAGTCGATGAAACCCGGTAAAAGAAATGAAACAAAAGAAAAAATGGCACGGGAGCTTTTATTTTTCTCCCTGTCAGGTGATTAAAACTGGAAGTAGTCGACTTTTTCTAACTCTGACCCCATCCCCCACCCCATGAAAATCCTACTTACGGGCCTACCTGTAATCATTATCAGTACCTTTGTTGTGCATGTATAGCAACTTGTCCTTTCACTTTTCTTTTGAAAGATTCAAAAACATTTTTCCATGCAGGAGACAATTTCCAGATACGGCAAGAATTATTAACGCAAGACTTGTTATTCTTGTTATCGTTGTGGATTATACTGTCTTATGCATACATAACAAGGACAATCGAGTACATCATTTCACTAATGACAATTTCATTCATCCTACCCAGTATTGTGCTAATGCAACTATATCGTGACGTTATTTCATCGACCTCATTTGCCATAGTCAACTTAGTAAAGTGGTCATTTATTTAATTAACAAAGAACATTTCTTGGTTCCTTCTGTCCATATCTCTTGTTTACCGAGTTCAGACATTTCAAATACAAGCAATACGGCGTTATTGTTCATTATGAAGCACTTTAATAGAGTAACCATCTCGTTTCTGCCGTTTCTTGTTTCATACAAGTGTTAAAATTTTGTGAATACTATTGTATTGCAACTGCTATTTTCAAACTGTTCCTGCATAGAATAACTGTTGCGACAGCAAAGTTATGGAGTCTGTAAAGTTATGGATTCGAAACATATCTTTCAACAGCATGAAGTGACAGCTGAAGATAACACGTTACAAGACGTCAAGCATACGAAAACTTCCATTATGATAAAATTGAAGTGAAACCTACGTTACCCACCACTCGTTTTATATTACACGTATATCATGACAATATTTTCGTCCGTGAAGGCACGTGAAAGCATGTTCCCAACTCTTATAATTTCAATGCCATAAATTCATAAGTATGAAGCCAATTGTCTTCAAAATATCATGAGCAACGGATTAATGTTCTACTCCAGAGTTTATACGCGGACATGTTATAAAGTCTTGCAGTTTTACAACTATTTCAATTGTAATTTTTGAGAATTGTATCACCATGATATTGCGACATCTTGTTATAATATACGTTCACTTAGAGTTGACGAGAAATTAATGTAAGAATATATACCAAAACCAAAAAGAAAAAGTACCAAAATCAGTTGCACATGTAGTAGTATTATCTTTGTAACTTACGTTACATTAACGTGAAACATACGTTACGTGGAATCTGACGAATATATTTTTGCGCACATAGATTCACATGTTTCGTCGATGATACTCAAGAATTGGCTGGCAATTTGGGACTGATAAATGTTGAAAATATTTTCCGAAGAAAGTCTGACATCAAATTATCGAGAAAACAAATGAACATTACATGAAATAAGATTTAACACAACAGGACATGCTGTGTTCAGTATATCATACAGGTCATTTGCCATCCTTCCCATCTGCAGGCAGCATTTACAAACATGGCAGCCGATGGTATACTTCACATCTGACGCATAATTATCTCAAACATAGACTGTAGTCACCAATCTTAAAGCATTTGAAATAGAATGACATTGGTAACGTATGTTACATGATGAAATTTACGCCCTATGAAAGAAATTATCACACCACAAAAATAAAGCAAGATTGTGTGTTCATATTTTTCAACTACAAACTTGAATATTTATGTCATGGATTGGTATAAATATGAAACCTATTCTAAAAACTTTAATTTTCGCGTTTTGCGATTGTCCAATTGTGCCGAAATAGTGGTTTTGGGCCTGCAAGCGCCTTCTATCACTCAAATGGACAGCACGCGCGCATAATCGTAATGTTTTCCCCCTTATTCTGTCGACACGCTTTATTCCTCCATTGCACTCGCGAATTGATGAGGCGTGTGAAGTGTGAAATTATTCATCGATAACATTCCTGTCAGTTAATTATGATAATAGACTTATTGTTCTCACTAACAGGTGGCATGCTATATTAATCATGTTGTTCTCAACATCCGGATAAGTAACTACGTAAGACCTCACGGTCGATACTCACAATTCGAAAACAGCAATGGGTGTGTATACACACACACAAGCACACACACATACACATGCCCAATGCACGGGAGTGTCCTATATTTTTTCAGAAGTCGCCAATACCGACGCAAATCCTGATGGACCCCATTCGAGACAGCTGGTGACAGCTTAAGACTGTAACGCTTCGTTTCATACTTACAATACGAAGGTCTTGCATTATTTTTTCTTCTTTTATATCATGCGTTACAGTATATGCACAAAGTACACCTCGAGAATTTTATTTTTGTTTGCGGTTTTTGAAGCCACCGTAGACACCTGCGCATCCTATGACCGAAACAGGTGAGGACTACGCATGATGGACGAGAAACCTTCTTGGTTCTTGACCTCCGTCTTCGGCTACCCAGCAATAGAAAGGCAAGAAACAACAACAACAATACACGCGTAAAGGAAAAATACAGCCTCCTAACTTCACGCACTGCATGAGGGATAAAGCTATATGAGCAATCGCACTTTATGATTGTACGAAATGTCGTATGAATTTCTTTGAGGGCATTTAAACGTTGCAATGAAAATCTGTCTTTCCTTACAAACTATTTGCATGCCAATGTGATTGTTTGTTTGTTTGTTTGTTTGTTTGTTTGTTTGTTTTAAGGTTGATCGTGTATATATGAATTATATACAATGATAAGATGGCGTGTTGAATGCTTGTGATGGAAAAAAGGGCCCACCTATGTACCTCTGCCACATTCCTCAGGAATCAAAAGGTCGTGTTTATTCACAGCACATCTGACAGACCAAATCATGAATCTCGTTTCATCATCACCTGCTATCGGAGATGAAAAAGCATCGACAAATGTTGTCGAGGAATGGAAAAGAAAAAAAAAAACATAACTTTATTTCCCCGCAAAAGCCCCGCATTAAAGCCTCTGTCACGTCATTCACGCTGACAGCTAACTATACGGTCCACGAACCAAGATGCTACTTTGCGAGCCCCGAGGGTTAAAGGGATGAAATAGTTTCGGTTGAGAAGGGGCTTCAGGTTTTTAACGTTTTTTTTTTTCTATGATGAGTTTTTGAGATAGTGAGAAACCCCTTATGAAATATAAAAGAACACAGAATTCTAGGAAGAATTCAAAGTTTAGTTGATGAAAATTATTGGGTTTGTAATGGCTGAGATACCCAAAACAAAGCAATCCTAGTAAAAGGTGGCACAGATTTTTCATTCCCAATGCTTCGTTTCACTTTGTCTTTGGATATCTCGGGCATTTCAAAACCGATTTCTTCAAACAAACTTTTAGTTCCCCTTAGGATTGTATGTTCTTTAACATTTCATAGAGTGGTTTCTAAAAAATCTCGCAAAATGTTATAAGCTGAATCCTCATCTCAACCACTACTGTACCATCCCTTCAAAAGGAACCTTAACTCCATGGACTTCGGTGGACATGAGATACCCGATATTAAATGAACGAAATGGTGTAAGCTTCAACGAAAGTGGTTAAAAATGACAGTTTGTGAAAATTGCCTTTACAAAACTTATTTTGTGAGTATGTGCGTATGCGCGCGCGTGTGTGTGTGTGTGTGTCTTCTGTTTAACACTTTCTGTACGGGGACTTATGGGCAATGTGTGGGCCTATTAGTGCTATTTTCCCGTGTCAATCGCACCCATAGCACACAAAGGTTTAATCAAGCAAAACTGTGACGTCACAGTGACAAAATTCGGAAAGGACGTGATGTCATCACAGCATTTGAACTCTGATAATTTCTTCTTCTCTTTGATGACGGGGCATCGACAAAAAAAAAAAAAAAAGACATTCCCCATAATATGTCCCCTAAGCACAATGGTATCTTGTTGGGCCATTGCTTGCAGACGCCACTTACACTATGATAGCATTGATTGATGAAGTAAGAAGCAAGCTGAAGTGTTACTGGAATGACTTTAAATCGTTGACGTTGTGATTATTAAAGTGCTACGAGCGCGTCGAAGTCAAATGGGTGTCATATATAAAGTGACACCGGGTCTTCCAGAAATCAAGACTATAGAAAAGATATCCCCAATTGTGACGAAAGCGCGTCCGATGTGA